>NC_083281.1:59925584-60254616 GCF_963506605.1 Zootoca vivipara
CAGCTATTGCAAATGAGGTAATTTTAATATGTTTTAAAGCAGGATTGTAAATCTTTCTTGATTTTTTTAAAATGAAGTGGTGTATAAAGTTTATGAAATAAATAATAGCATAATGAATAAATTAAATAAGTCACCTCAAGTTGAAACAGTTCTAGCAGGCTGTCCACCAAACTGAAACAGGCACCAAGTTTAACACGGAGACCAAATAATTAAACTTGGACAAAGTAAAGGCAGAGCCAGGTGAATTTCTTGTAGGAGGGAGTTCCTCCCACCTCCACAGTGTGACTCTTTCACACTTTTTCCCTCTCCAGATGTGGCTGTGATTGGTGCCCCGGACATGACGTGGGGTCAGAAGATCAGCGCTGTGGTCAGGCTGCATGAGGGCCAGGCACTGTCTCTCACGGACCTGAAGGAATGGGCAAGGTAACATGGCAGCACCCACTGGGTATGGGGTGTCACGAGAAGTTATAGGGCAGGCCATTGTCTATTCCAGTTGGATACTTATTGGGAGAAAGGTGGGATATAAATATATTAAGTAAAATGAATAAATGCAGGATGAACAGTAGCCAAACCAATGGTACAAGCTAAGGTTATTTACAAGCTGGTTTCCAACTTCCCAACATTTTAATATATTTTTCCTACGATAAGAATGAAAATATATTCAGCAGGTAAATGAAAAAGTAAATATACCAGTAGAATGCCATTCATTTCTCTACTTTACTCCAATGTGAATTTCCTACTTCAGCCTTCTCCAACCTGGTGACAGCTGGATATCTTGTACTATAATTCCCATCAGCTCCAGCCAGCATGACCATGACTCTGCTGGCTGAGGCTAATGGGAGTTGTAGTCCAAAACATCAGACTAGCATCTGGTTGTAGAAGTCTGTGTTTCGATTATCTAGCCAAGAGGGGACAGTTGTCCTCTGTTGCAGTTTAATGCAACCACTGACCAGAGGGTGGTATCAGTGTTTAGTAGAGGGGTCAGGTGACACCAGGAGCCAATAGGGGTCCACTTGCTTCTATAAAGCTGCTGGTTGCATCCTAGCTATTTAGTCTGTATATGTTATTCAAGTATAGGCTGGGCTACTGTTGGGCTATCTATTGCCACTTCCCTCTAGGCCAATGGGTCTGGATCAACACAGTTAAATTCTTCTGACTCATGAGGCTACAAACATGGCTCTAGATTTTTTGTGTGCAATGGTATTCCTATGCACTTTCTTGCCCTCCCCTGCTACCAAACTGGCCCTAAATTAGAGAGCTAGTCTCCAAGGTGTGATAGAATGATAGAAGCAGAATACACACACACACACATCATTTTTCATCAGTTCAACTAATACAAACTGAATAAGGGTTCCCTTGTCCCAGGTGGCTGCTCCACCCCCCACTCCAAAAAACATATTGGATGCTTTTTTAGAGGGTAAGTGAAACTGGTGCTGTTCACAAACCACAGGCATTCTTGTTTCATCCAGGGCTGCACAGCTGCCCAATTAAACAGTCCCCAGGATTTGCAAAAATCACAGTGGGAGGTTTGCAATTTAGCAAATGTGAGGAATACTCTTGCTAGCCTCTGTTGCTCTGAATAAACAGCAAAGAAAACTCACAAAGAAATCCAGGGGTGTGGAGGCCTTGAGCCCTGGCCTCTCGCTCCCCTGCCTGCATGCCAGCTTCCTTGCTTAACACTTGAGAGGCTGGATGTGCACTTGCACAGCACCCATACATTTTTTTTTACATAACAAAATAGAAAGACCTCTAAAGGGTCATACCAAAAGCCCATCTAGTTTAGCCTTCTGCTTCCCTAGGGAAGGACCATAGCTCAGTGGCAGAGCATGTGCTTTGTATGCAGAAGGACCTCTCCTCTGAAATGCTAGAGACCCACTCACAGTCAGCATAGACAGTGCTGAGCCAGACGGACAGTGAAAATCAGGTTCCTACATTCCCATAGTTCCGCTGCAACCAACCTGGGATGCTCACTACACCATGCCCACATTAGCGTTCTCCTAGGAATTGGTATATGTGGCATCTGAAAGTGTGGCCCTGGAAACTTGTTGAGCGGAATATGAGCTCAGCAGTGTTGGTTATCGGTCATTTCCTGCTTCTTGTGCTATGGAGGTGGGTTCCCCATCACCACCAAACATGTGTGCTCACGTACAGCCCCACTTCCTCCTCCCAGATTATCCGTGTATAAAGGCCCAGCTCCTCAATAGAAAGAACAGCCCAGTGATGGCCAGAAGAGGGAATGGTATACAGTACCAGTGTTACAAAAGCTTCTTCGGCAGGCTGCGCAGGGAGAATAAAGGCTGTAAGAGGGCACAAAAGCCGAATACCAGCCACGTGAAGCACAGAGGGCCCAGCATAGCTGTTATCAAGCCTTTAACTTCCTTCACTTCCATCACTTCTCGAGTCAGAGCTGTTAGGGTGGTGGCAGGAGGGGAACAAGTGCTATCCCCTTGCACATCTCCCCTCTTTGCCCTTGTGCCTCAGTTTCCTGCCTGTCTCCTCACTCACAGCCAAGATTGCAGGGCAGTCTGCGAGAGGCAAAATCCAGCCTGAATGTGATGTGTCTCTCCAGAGCAGCAGCATTTGAGCACCTCGGGAAGGGTCCTTGGTCCGCTCTCGCTTTCTCTGCATGCTGCCTCCCGGGTCTCACACCCCTGCCGGCTTCTTTCACTGCCGCTCCTCCTGTCTCTCCTCTTTATCTTCCACGTCACTTGCCTTCCTTCATCTCCACCCCACCCCCCGCCACATTCTCTGGCAGGAGACACATGTCCCTCTTCAGAGTGATTCATTTCGTGGCTTTTGCCTCCAATCTCCTCCCGGTGACAAGTGGGTCCTGAGTTTGAGGCCTCCTCCACATGGCAGAATGGCATCGATAGTTTGAAAGCAGCGGAGGCACTGAGGGAGGAGAAGAGCCCTGACATGCTGGGCGGGTTTGGCATGTCACTTCAGACTCTGTGCCCACGAGGTATCCGTCAGAGCAGGGCATGCCCACATGCACATGATCACGCACACTTTGCAGTGGGCAAGGTGACTTTCTTTCGGGCTCAGGCAGTCCCCTGGTGGGGCTTTATAAGAAGCTGAACTTGTTCTGCATCCTCCCCATCGTGCAAGAGGAATAGGGGGGGAGGGGGTTTGCACATGGGAGGAGGGCTTGTGTGGAGGGCCGGGAGTTTGCAAGGCTCCTTAGCGCTTATGTTGACAATTTGTCATTTGCTCTTCCTGCCATATCTAATTGCAAGGATTGATGAGAACCCATTAAAAGTGATCCATTCTGCTTCTTGGAGGTGCTTTGTCTGGGCACTTTCTTTCTTTCTTTCTTTCTTTCTTTCTTTCTTTCTTTCTTTCTTTCTTTCTTTCTTTCTTTCTTTCTTTCTCCAGCCTTAAGCATCCACGTGCATGCGTGGGTTTCCCAGAGCAAGATGTGGGTACAGAACGCCCTCCAAGCAGCTGCTCCTCCTGTGCCACCCCTGATCTAAACCCCCCACGATTGCATAGGAGCCTAAAATGGGCTGTGCTGGATTAGGCCAAATCGCCTTCTAGTCCAGCATTCTGCTTCCTACAGTGGTCAGCTAGATGTCCTCCCCTGGAAGCTCACAAGCATGAGAGAAACAGCAGCACTTGATCTCCCACACCGGTGGTACGCTGCCTCTGAACATGGGAATTGTTATTTGCCATGATGGCTGACAGCTGCTGAAAGACTTCCTCCTTCTCCTTGACCTTCTCTAATCCCTTTTTAAAGCTATAAAAGGTCTTGCAGCACCTTGAAGGCTCACACATTTATTATAGGCGACTCCTTGCTTTGACCATCTATGCCAGTGGCCATTAGGACAGAAGTGGATTTTGCACTGTGCAAAGAAGTGCATTCTTTTCATCTGCCCCACTTCTTGTTTTGATTCCAGATTGAACACTTCTGTCCTTGCTTGTTCTGGTCAGGGGGCCATAGGCCTTATGACACAGTGAACTGTATGCTAGTAGGGAGGAAAGGTAGAAACATGAGCACTTCACCTGGCCCAAGTTGAACAGGGCAATGTCTCACTGCTCTAATGACCGGGAGCCTTCACTGGATTATTTCCAGGCTCAAATGTTTGCACAGTTTATATCTGTTGACTCTTATACCGAGGGGTGCACAGTCCTTTCCTTGAGAATATCTTGGAGAAGGGAAATAATAATAATAATAATAATAATAATAATAATAATAATAATAATAATTTATTTATACCCCGCCCATCTGGCCGGATTCCCCCAGCCACTCTGGGCGGCTTCCAACAAAATATTGAAATACAGAAATCAAACATTAAAAGCTTCCCTAAACAGGGCTGCCTTGAGATGCCTTCTAAAGGTCTGATAACAGGGTGGGTGCCACTACCGAGAAGGCCCTCTGCCTGGTTCCCTGTAACTTGGCTTCTCGTAGCAAGGGAAGCACCAGAAGGCCCTCGGCGCTGGACCTCAGTGTCCAGGCAGAACGATGGGGGAGGAGACGTTCTTTCAGGTATACTGGACCGAGGCCATTTAGGGCTTTAAAGGTCAGCACCAACACTTTGAATTGTGCTCGGAAACGTACTGGGAGCTCAGTGGGAAAGGTACTGCTTTGCAAGCAGGAGGTCCCATGCTCAATCCTCAGCATCTCCAGGTAGCACTGGGAAAGACTCACCACTGAAACACTGTGTAACCTTTGCCAGTCAGAGTAAATAACACTGAGCTAGATTGGATCAAGGGTCTGATTGTTATTAGGCAGCTTCCAGTGTCCCTGTCCAGCTCTGTATCACAAGGGAAGCCATGTTTCAGCACTTGGGCAAGGGTAGAGAGGAGATGGACATTTGCAGAAGCAGAAGCAGTCTCTTAACCAGAACATGTGCTTGTGTGTCCCAGAGAGTTCATGGCACCTTACACCATCCCCTCTGAACTGCTAGTGGTGAATGAGATCCCGCGAAACCAAATGGGCAAAGTGGACAAGAAGCAGCTTCTCAAGCATTTCTACTCCGCCTAGCGATGGGCGTCTGGCAGGAGTCATGCAGAACGGCGAGGCTTCGTGACAACACCCTTGCATGGAAATGTGGGGCAGCGTGGTGAGGCTTTTCCAAAAGCGTGACTGAGTGCTCTGTTTTCCAGCTCCCCGGTGGCACCCTTGCGTGTTGACAAGTCCTTATCTCATGATGAGTAAGGTTGGACAGGATCTGCGATTTATTTTCTTAACTTGTGAATCACTGTCTCATAAAATCTGGCTTTCTTCTTGCTCAGTCTGTTTTTTGTTTTTGGTTGGCAATATGTTCTTCCTGAAGCGAGTTCAGGGTTTGGCAGTGGTGTAATTTTTGAGCTCTGTGTCAATCAGGGTTGCTGGTTTTACCTTCCAGGGTCTGTGGGAACTCAAGGCATTTTGAACAGAAGCTCTGGGCCCCACACAAGAGCACACACCCCTACCCACTGAAGGCTCCTCGTTTCATCAATTGAACAACTCATGTACAAGCAAACTGATGTCTGTTCTGCAAACATGGACTTGCTTGGACTCTAAAAAACAAACCAGTGGCTCCTGTCTTAATCCACCCCCATCTTTAGGTGTTCTTTGTATACTTTTGGGTTCCTAAGGAGGGAATGACAATGAAAATTGTTGTTATCCTCTCCTCCCTCCCTCCTACATGTGCGCACACACACATCCTGAAGTCCAGAAGATGGTATATTCCATCAACCCCTTCCCTCCTTCTCAGCAGTCACACCTGTGGGGCTGAGCAGCATCCACCCAAGCCCCCAATGCATATTGCAGGCAACGTTTGTGTTTTAACAGCCACAAGAAAGTGTTGGCTTGTATGGCACAATTGGAAGAGATTAACAATGCAACGCTGTCCATATTTACTCAGAAGTAAATATATTAGGGGTGGACACATCTGACAACAATTTCAGTTTCTCTCAGTTTTTCGTTTTTTCCATCTTAAGTTCACTTTGCCCTATTTCTGCATCATTTTGAGTTTTTTATTTAAAAAGTCTGCATGAACATGTGTACATGCCCATGTGCATTTCTAATATACACATTTTTGCCAAATATACACACTTTTTACAAACAGTTTTTCCTAATATGCATTTTTGTGCATTGTTTTCACTACTATAAACAATTTTTTTGCACATTTCCCACTAAATATATGCTTTTTATGTTTATGTTTATTTACATATTTTCTTTTTTGATGGAGAAGTGGGAATTTAGAACTATAGCTGCAACTCACTTTGTGTATTGGTTTGAGAACTGCAAACGAGGTACCAGTTCAATTCCCCACCCCACCCCAAGTGACAAAGGTGCAAGCTGCAACCTTTCGTGTTACAAATTCCGTTGTCTTTAGGGTGTTGCAGCATTCCGGGGGGGGGGCAGAATGCCAGTATAGAATTGGCCGTTTCTGCTTATTTCAGGAAACTTCTGAACTCTTTTCTATCCAGTTTTGTTTGCTTTTCTGTTTTAAAGCAACATCTCAGTTTGCACTAATTCTTATAATTAGACACTCTGGGCGGCAGCAGCACTTTGCCAATCAAAGGGCAAAGCACAAAAGTGCATTCTCTGAGGGCTCAGCCACACTTCCTCTTTTCCCGCTGCTTCCTCTGGGGAAAATGGCTCTTTAGCACTCAGCAAACAGAAATTCGGGTTTCCCCCGGGATTGCCATTTGCCCCAATCTATTACTAAAGAGCAGATTTTCCCTTGGAAAGCAGTGGGACAAGGGAGAAACCTATCAGACCCATTCTTTCTAGGCACATGCAGAAGTGTGGACAGGACCTAAGTGGCTCTGCCTATCATGTGCTTCCACAAGAGGCAAGAGAAGCATCACCATAGCTCTCGTGTGTGCTGTGGAATGAGCGTCATTGGGGATTCTGGTGCTCTGATCAATGTGCTTTAAAATGCTTTTACTCGGTTCCCATTCTTCTACAGCCGAAGACGTTCCCCACGGGGAGACTCTTCCGTTTGGTGCTCCTTTTCTGTCATCAGTCCTGGCTCCGCTTCACCTTCAACCTGCATGCGGCTCCATCTCGGATGAAATAATATCTCATTCAGCAGGTATCACAGGTGCACATAAACACCCTGGTCCCCTCCTGCCCCTCTTCATTCCACTCTTTCCAGCCAACACCCCCTGCTTCTCTCCCCCCCTTTTTGAGGGGTTTCCCCCTCTATTTTTATGGTGCCGTAAAAGAGTCCTTCATTAGGGGAGTGTAATCTCAGAGCGAGGACGGCTAATAACCCACCGTAAATTGCGATCTGTCCTTTTGCACGCTCTGCCACACTCTCCTTCTGTTTGGCTACAGATGCAGGGTGGTGGAGGGGAGGGAGTAGTCATTAGGGAAGAGCAAATAAATGTCAGCCTCTCTTAATAACCCAGGCACGCCTCTCTCCCCCACCCTCTCTCTGCGCTGCTCCCAACAGGCTTCCTAGGGTGAGTCAATTCAACCTGGAGACTCCCACAGGCCTAGACCTGCACATGCTAGTGCTCATCCATGTGGCTGGCTCTGCACACATGTGCTTCCTGCCAATATTGCTCAAGTATAGCTAATGCAAATGCCAAGATAAGGCCAGTCCACAACCCACTTCGGTCTGCGTACTCGAAAGATTTCAAAGGGTAAAACAATTTTAGAACAGCCGTTGTGGTTCAGTCTGAAGGTTTCAGGAATTCAAGTGCAGCGGACAAGCCTTTGGCTCCAGGAGAAGCCACAAGCAGGACATGAGAGCAATAGCCCTCACCTGTCAATCCACCACAGCCAATATATATTTTATTTATTACATTTGTTTCTCAGCTTTTCCTCCAGGAGGCTCTTTAAAAAAATTATTCAAAATTTTTAGTCCTCCCCTTCCTTTGTGTAATTGTCACAACTACTCCATGAAGTAGGGCAGGCTGAGAGGCAGGGACTGTCATGGCCAAGTAGGGATTCAAACAATGGTCTTCCAGGTCATAGCCTGACACTCTAACCACTGTACCACACTGGCCATTGAAATGCATTTTGGTCCATAGATTTCTCCTGATTCCTTTTACAACCCCCACACCAGCAGTCTTTAATGCCTACCTAGATCAGGGTGTAGCTGCATTCTTCTAGGGTCCATAGAGCAGGGTTGGCTAGCTCCAGGTCCAGGGACCTGATCCAGCCTCCGAGAAAAAATTTGAAGGACATAAGAAGAGCCTTCCGGATCAGGCCAATGGCTCATCTAGTCCAGAGTCCTGTTCTTAGAGTGGCCAACCAGATGCCTGTCGTTTCCACCTGCTTCTCTTTACCCCAAGACCCTATGGCAGAGCTGCAATAAATAAACAGATTGGAGTGCTGTGTTGGATGATGCAGGTTTAAACCTCTCTGCCCTGCCCAGATATTGGAGTGATCATTTGATGAGCGGGGGGGGGGGCTCTGTGTGTGGGAGGGGGGGCACATGCACTTTTGGCCACACCCACTGCTTCCACACAGCCCCTTGAGGGTTGGCCAATGGTGAATGTGGCCCTCTGGCCCCCAAAGGTTAGCCTCTTCCCTGCCATAGCGCTAACCCCTCCCTGGCCCTATTATCTTCCAGGGCTGCGGGGATACCATTCATTTTCTTGGGGTTCTTTCTGCAGAAAAAAGATAATGACAGATTGTTTCCAGCCCCCTTTTCAGCTTGTAGATAAAATCTTGGAACCATAGCTGCAGCATATGGTCTGCAAGAAGAAGGCAGTTTTAAAAATAATTAAAAGTAGGGGGGAATCCCCCCTCCCAGGCAACTTTTTTTTTCAAAAACCCAGAATTTGGGGGGGGGATCCAGGTTTCCCTTTGACTGCTGTTGCAGTTCTGTTGCCAAGCTATAACAGATCCTGCCAATCACAGTGGCATCATAGAGCTTATTGTGAAAAATGGGGGAGGTGGGGGGGGTCAGGAGCCAAGCATCCTTAGTTCCTCTCCTCCCACCCCACCCCCAATTACCCATTGGGGCACTTCACCAAGCCATGGGTGTCAGGAAGGAGCACTCTGTGTGGGGCACCCTGTAGGAGGGCTATCGTGCCATCCCCTTGGTTAAAACATCAACGACGCAGTAAATTTTTTCACTTACCATATAGATCAATATCAAATTATCATGTCTCGCGTTCATAACTCTTAAGCAAGCAACAATGGGGAGAGACAAGGTCACTGGAGAATAAATAGCAGTCGGTGCGCTCCGCGATCTATCATTCCCGACAAGCCTCTGCACCTTGCACCAGGCCACTGACAAGATCATTAATAAAACTCCGCCGTTGCCCGATCGATGGGTTTGATGGATGAGCACAGGTAGCAAATACAGTAAAACAGCTGCCTGTCATGCTTGGGTGAGGGATGTGAGCTCCGCCAAGGGGGCTTGCTGGTAGGCTGCGCCGTTTTCCTTGGGGCTTTCTTTTGAAAGGAAGGAAAAACAAGATCTTTAAAGGCCATTCAGCGTTTGCCAATGAACACTTGAACTCAGCACCTGAGCTCCCTGCCTGGGTGGGAGACTATTGCTGGTGCCAAGTGGGGCAGGGAGGGGACAGTGTTGTAGTTAAAGCATAAAGGAGAGGGAGCTTCCCTCCTCTCTCTGCCCCTGCTTATCATTTCCTCCTTGCAGTATGGAGGTGACAAAAGGGGCAGCAGCTGTGTCCCGCTGGGCTTGCTGTTGTAGGGGAAGGCAGTAGCTGGGTGGAAGGGCATCTGCAGAAGCCCGCAGATTCATCCCTCAGCATTGCCAGGTAAAAGGATTCCAGGTAGCAGGTGAGTGAAAGGCTTTTGCCTGAGGCACCGGAGAGTCCTGGCCAGAGTCTGTGGCTCTCCTGATGTTGCTAGACTCCAGCTAGACTCCCAGCAGTCCCAGCCAGCACAGTCAGTTGGCAGGACTAATGGGAGAACCACAGGCTTCCCCATTTCCAGAGCAGACGATACTGGGTTAGCCAGACATAAAGACCACATTCACACCATACATTTAAAGCATTGTGGTGCCACTTTAAACAATCATGGCTTCCCCCAAATAATTATGAGAGCTGAAGTTTGTTAAGGGAGCTGAGAGTTGTTAGGAGACCCCTGTTCCCTGCACTGAGATACCAGTTTCTAGAGTTCCCTGTGAAGAGGCCTTGAAACCACTCTAGAAATTATAGCTCCAAAAGTGAACCTACCACAGCAGCAGAACAGATTTAAGTGTAACCTTTGGGACAGGAACCATTTTTTTAAGACCCTCATTTATTATTATTTTTATTATTATCTCCAATTTCTTACTTTAGTAATTAATTAAATAAAAGAGGCTCAGTGCTATAACACCATGAGGGTATCGTGTTAATCTTATATTAAAAAGTTCTCTTTCAAAAGCCTTTTCCAATCACTGCATTAATAGCATGGATAAAATTGCCATGACCAGAGAATGGTGTGTGTGTGTGTATGTATATATATATATATATATACACACACACACACACACTATATATATAAATAAATTTAAATTTGCCTTATTCTATTCTAGCGTTATAGTGCTATATAACTCCATAACACCACAACACAACAAATTAACACTATATTTTGATGGTGTTATACTGCTACACACATATCATTGCACACCAGCCCAGTCTCCAAGAGGTGCGAAATTCCTGGGGTTCCAGGCACTTACTCAGGGTTTGTGTCTCCTTTGAAGTGAAGCCCAACAGAGACTGCTGTGTCTTTATGATGCACATATATGCATCGTGAGCCTGTGATGGAGGGGTTCACAGCATCAATACCCCAAAGGGTCTTGCTTCTCTCATAGCCGCAGCCTTGGATTCAAACAGACATCAAACGTGGCTCTCATACTTTGCTCTGACTCTCCTTCCAGCTTGCTGCTTTACTCCTAGGTGACATCACTTCAACTCTGCTATGAAACCTGGATTTTTCCTTCTAACTACCTCTGAGTTGACAGAGCCCCCTAACTTGCAGTCTTGTACAGTACCCCTTCCTTTGTTCTCTTAATGGCCAGCCACCCAGGCAATCTCCTCAACACAAGAAGCTAGCCTGGCTTATATTTTAATACCTGCTGGATCCAGGGGTTAGAAGAATCTCACAAATGGCCCACTTCCTTTTTATTATTATCTCCAATTTCTCACTTTAGTAATTAATTAAATAAAAGAGGTTCAGTGCTGATTACAAGATGGAATTTAAATATATATGGGGTCATTAAAGGGTTGTAGGGCTGGAAGTGACTATGTGCTGAGTCTCAAGTGCCCGCCCCTGTGTCACACCGTGTGGATCAGGCATCCCCAAACTTCGGCCCTCCAGATGTTTTGGACTACAATTCCCATCTTCCCCAACCATTGGCCCTGTTAGCTAGGGATCATTGGAGTTGTAGGCCAAAACATCTGGAGGGCCGCAGTTTGGGGATGCCTGGTGTGGATGGAACACAGTGGGCTCTACACTCAGAGCACAGTGCTCTCCTTAGTGTGGAGTTCAATTCCACTTGCAGCCTGGGTAGCACTACAAGCTGCCCCTTTGGAAGCAGCCATGACCCATGAACTCTTGTTGCCATTGGCCACCAGCTCATTCCTCTTCCTCCCTCCTGCTCGTTGCCATCCTCCTCTCTAGTTGTGACCCATGTGCCCCATTGACAGTCGGATCATATGCAGCCCGCCCTTCCGTTAGACTGCAACGTCGACAGGCTATTAAGTCATCTGTCTACTTCACTGCTGCCTGCAGGAGTCTTCAGTGACACCATGCAATAAAAGCAATTAAAAACATGCCAACCTCCCAAATCACTCCCCCCCCCTAGCAGATCAGTGCCATTCTCTATCACGCCTGCCTTATTATTGGGTGGGTTTAGCGGCTTGGTTTTTAAAAAGTACAGAGGGACCCGATACGTCAAAGTTAGTTAGTTATTACAGTCACTCTATACATTTATCAGTCATTTTATACCAAAGAGAACGTCTCAAATACACCTGACCAGATAAAATGCAACAAATTAAAGCAAATTAAAACCACAAAAATTTGAAACAACAAACATGACAGCACTTTTCAAATCCCTGAAGGGCTGTCAGCTAGAAGAGGGCAAAGGCTGGTTCTCTGCTGCCCCAGGGGGCAGGATTAGAGCTCAAATTGTCACAGGAGGGTAGATTTTGGTTGAAGAAATGTCTGGTTGGCATGAGCAGTCAGAGCAGGGGTAGGGTAGGCTGCCCCTCACTGGAGGCCTGCAACCAGGAGGTGAACAGTCATCAGTTCAGGATTTCTTGCAGCAAGCAGAGAATAGACTAGATAGCCTAAAATGAGAGGGTCTTGTAATGTAAGCTATCTATGAAACTACGGGGTTGTATCCAATGTGAAAGTGACTTAGCGGAATACTTGTCCCGGTGATGAGAAGCTTTGTACCAGTGGAGTTTTGTTGCTCAAAAGAAGGCATAAGCAGGTAGCTGGTAACTTTGCTGCACAATAGAAGGTGCTGTCTGTTGAGCATCAAGGTTCCACTAGTGTGGCTGTTGCATTGGATTGCTATGTTGCGCAGCATCAAAGCTCAACCTGTCTGCCAGTGTGATGGTCCTTGTGTCCGTGGATGGACAATGCTGGATACAGCCCAACGATTCAGCAATAGCATTCACTGATTCAGGCATCATAACGTCCATGGATTCCCCCCCCCCCCAATCCATAGGCTAATCTCAAAGCAAGGGCCTGTGGAGTAGCTCCAGGAAGCGTGCAGAGGCAACAGAGCAGTGTAAAGAATTTGGGACAGGAAGTGACCGAGGAGCAGATTCCAACTCTGCCCATTGATTGAATTGGGACAGATCGTTAATGTGATGGATATACCTGCTCTGCATGCTTTTCTCTTAAATTTGTCACTGGTTCCCCTGCTATTGACTGGATCAGGGTGAGGATAGGAGCCACAGCCGCCCAACCAGACCTTCATTGATCCAACATGGTTCAGCTCCTCCAAACCTTTCAGCTAGTAGATAAAATGGCCAAATTGAAATTGAACCGACTTTCCCCGGGGAGCTTTTTCTCTGGGTTAAGTTAGTGCACCATCTCTGGACTTCAGCTCTACTGGCTGGTTTGGGGCAGTCTTTTCAGTGGGGTGGGGGTCATTAGGTTGCCATCTTTTTGCACCACACAGCTCTCCCCCATTCTGCAGTATGTGCTCCTGTAAATAAAGTGAGTTGCATTTAAAAGAACATCTGAATTGCAAGGATTCAGTGGGGTATCAATGGAATGACAGCTGGGTAAGTCAAATGGTCAAACTCTGGAGTTCTCACTACTTGGCATATTACCCCTCAAATCTTGGCAGCCTCGTGGATCGCACGGTACCTTCTGTGAAATCTAACACACATCCAATCAGAGGTTTTCAGCGATGCTCATTCTCTGCATTCTGAACCAATACAGCTCCTATGCTGCAGAGGAACCCCAGTGTGAACAGCTCTTGCGGGAAAGAAGTGGGTGTGCACTGCAAGGAACCTGACAAATTTTCTGCATTGACACAAAAACGTTTGAGGTCCCAAGTGAGCAGAACAAGGAACTAATATGGGAGGAGCTAATAAGTTAAGAGCTGTGCTGGATCAGATGTAAGACCAAGCATAGTCCAGCATCTACGGAAAGTCCACAAGCACGGCCAGAGTGAAACAGTGTTCTCCCCATTTGTGATTCCCAGCAACTGGTGTTTCTCAGAGGCATACTGCCTCTAGCAGTGGAGGGAGAACATAGCCATCGGAGCTAGTAATCCTTGATAACCTGTCCTGGGAATTGGGCTTATTCACACTCACCTTCCCTCTGTGCTTTCCAGGCAAAGTTCACACTTTAAAGTCTGCTTTTTTCTCCCTCTCCAGAGGTTTCCCCATGAAAACCCGCTCTTTAAAGCTAAATCTGAACCAACAACAACCAACCCCAATTGCCGTTCGTTGCACTTTAAAGAGTGGGCTTTCTCAGAGGAAGCTCGGGGGGGGGCATAAAAAAAGAACCTGATGCAGACCTTTAAAGTGCAGACCTACCCCCTGGAAAGAGCAGGGCAAAAGGTAAGTGTGGATTAGCCCTTTGTCTAAACTGATTTTAAAGCCATCCAAGTTAGCCCTCACTCCCTCTTTTGGGGGAGAGAATTCTCTCTGAATACAGTCATACCTCGACATCTGAATGCTTCGACTTCCGAAGGTTTCGACTTCCGAAGTCGGCAACCCCGGAAGTCTTTTCGCCCCGTGCACGGTCAACACATGCACAGATAGCGTGAAATTGCGCTTCGCGCATGTACCAACCACACGCTTTGACATCCGAAAACCTCGACTTACGAAGACGGTCGCGGAACGGATCGTCTTCATAAGTCGAGGTACCACTGTAAATGCTTCCTTTTGTCTGTCCTCAATCTTCCAACAATCAGCTTCATTGGATGACCTTGTGGGCTTCTAGCGTTTTTGAGAGAGGGGGGAGAGAAACCCTCTTTCCGCACACCTCTGTCCTATCCCTTCTCTCTCACCTTCCCCCACAAACTAAAAGTCCTCAACAATGTAACCTTTCCTTGTGGGGCAGTTGTTCCAGCCCCATGACCTTTTCCTTGGCTCCCTTTCTGCGGCTTTTACAGCTCTACAGCTGGGTTTGAAATCAGCATGGACGATGTGACGCAGTTCTGGCCATTGAGGGTGGTGTGTACTCTCAGGGGCATTCGTCCAGGTAGCAAGGGGGCACAGCAAGATCCCCACTGTACCCCTGCCTAAGGCCGAAAGGAAACTCTTCCCTGCCACACATACACACAGCAGCAGCAGCCCCCCCTCCCCAAATGCACACCCTAACCCCTTTCTCATCTGCTCCTGGCTCCTCTGCCTGTATGAGGAAAGGGAAGCCAGCATCTCTCCCCAAGCACCACCCCACCCCTCCAGAGCTGGGAACTGCCTGCGCTCTTTATAGCTGACATTATCTTTTATTGCCATATAAAATCCTAGGCTCGGGTGCCTTTATTGCTGCTGCTTCGGCATTCAGTGGCAGGGCTGCTGTCTGCCAAGAGTGGCACATCTCATCTTGTGCAGTGGGGGATGCAGAGACGGGCTGCTGCATCCCCCTCTCCCTGGTGGTGCATCTCCCTGCTATGTGTGTGCGCGCCTGTGTGCAAGCCAATCGCACACACACCCTCTGCAGGCTGCCTTTGTTCATTTGGGGGTCTGACACCTCACTCAGCAAGCAGAAGGTCAAGTTCTCCACCTGTATGTGCTGTGCCAAAACCATTCATGTCTTTCATTGCACCAACAGTATATGGTGGTGGTGATGCCTCTCCTTCAGTCCCTGTGATGGTTCCCAATCTGCTCCCCCGTTCAACATAACTTCCAGGTCCTTACATTCCAAATCCTCTATGAACTTACTCCCTCACCCAACCACTTATTTCTTCTATGCCCCTCCCCCAAACTACAGGAGCATAAGAAGCTTCCTTATCCTGAGTCAGACCATTGGCCCCCTCGAAATTAGTAATGTTGATGCTAGCTGGCAATAGCTCTGCAGGATTTTAGGCAGCAGCTGTTGTCCAACTTTGGGAAACTTGAGGGATTGAACCTGGGACCTTCTGCATGCAAATCATGAATGGGGTCCCGATTGGGGTAATTGTGCCCCTGAAGGACCAGGGACGCAGTCTGGGAGTCATTCTGAACTCATAGCTGTCCATGGAGGTGCAGGTCAATTCTGCATCCAGGGCAGCTGTCTACCAGCTCCACCTGGTACGCAGGCTGAGACCCTACCTGCCCCCGGACTGTCTCGCCAGAGTGGTGCATGCTCTAGTTATCTCCCGCTTGGACTACTGCAATGCGCTCTATGTGGGGCTACCTTTGAAAGTGACCCGGAAACTACAACTAATCCAGAATGCGACAGCTAGACTGGTGACTGGGAGCGGCCGCCGAGACCACATTGGCTCCCAGTATGTTTCTCAGCACAATTCAAAGTGTTGGTGCTGACCTTTGAAGCCCTAAGCAGCCTCAGCCAGTATACCTGAAGGAGCTTCTCCACCCCATTCACTCAGCCCAGAGGGCCTTCTGGCGGTTCCCTCACTGCAAGAAGTGAGTTTACAAGGAACCTGGCAGAGGGCCTTCTCAGTAGTGGCACCTGCCCTGTGGAATACCCTCCCATCGAATGTCAAGGAGATAAACAACTATCTGACTTTTAGAAGACATCTGAAGGCAGTCCTGTAATGTCTGATGTTTTACAATTTTGTATATATGCTGTAAGCTGCCCAGAGTGGCTGGGGAAAGCCAGCCAGAAGGGCAGGGTATAAATTGTTGTTGTTGTTGTTGTTGTTGTTGTTGTTGACGACCAGCTGCTCTGCCACTTTGCTACTGTCCCTAAATATTAAGTAAGATCCCAGTCCTCATGGTTTTGAATAAAGGGCTGGTTTAAATAGGAGCATAGGAAGTTGTCATACTGAGTCAGACCCATTGTTGCATCTAGCTCAGCAATGTCTGCCTTGACTGGCAGGGGATGTCCACTAGGATTTCAGGCAGGCACTCTCTCCTAGCCCTACCTGGGGATTTATGTCAAGTGTGCAGTGTCCAAACCAAAGCACTGTCCCACAGAGATCCTGGAGCATCCAAGCTGAGGTCCATCAACATGGGCAGTTGAGCAGACCTAGCACCTCAGCTCTGCTTCCCTTTCCTGCTTTGCCTGCTGATTGCAGCATCTGGGCTTGATGAGGCACATGAGCCTCACCTGTCCTGAGCCTACTCCAGCTGAGAAATCACACACCTCCTCCCAGAGCTAGTGAGCCCCACCTGGCCAGCTAGTGAGCTGGGCTGTGGGCCCTTGCCTGCCTCAGCCTCTTAGAGAGCTCTTCCTGCTGTTCCTATGCCTCAGAGCCCATCATATTCATGGAGACAGGGGCCCCTCTGGCTCTGATGATGGGTCCTACTG
Organism: Zootoca vivipara; assembly: GCF_963506605.1. Classification (NCBI taxonomy): domain Eukaryota; kingdom Metazoa; phylum Chordata; class Lepidosauria; order Squamata; family Lacertidae; genus Zootoca; species Zootoca vivipara. The sequence goes on from NC_083281.1 coordinate 59,942,377, forward strand.
CTCTGGTTCCTGTGCACTGACCTCCACCCTTCGCCATTCTCTGCCATGCCGTGAGTACTTTCTTCCCCAGCCCCTGCTTGCCCCGGTGTGTCCCAGTCCCGGCTAAACCCATCTCTGGAATCCTCTTCCTCCTCCCTGTTGTCCTGCCAGTTCATTACACCCGTAATCTTTGTTCTTCCAGCCTCCACTGGCCAAAGGTCTCCTGCACACCTTGAAATTACTCTGCCCATTTTCCCTTGTTGCCCCCTTATGCTTGAAATTGCCTTGAAGAACACCTATGCAATCCCACTGTCCTTAACTCATCCAAATCCTTCCTCAAAACCCACCTTTTCCCTTGAAGCCTTTGGCACAGCCCCTTTATCCCGGTACCCTACTGTAACCAAGCCTATGTGGTTTAGTTCTTGGATCTTGAGTTCAGAGAACAGCTGTGATGAGAGAGGGGTGCCATAGTTTTCTTGGGAAGGATTGTGTACATTGCTGGCCCAGTGTGAATGCAACGACAGCTGCAACAAGAGATGCATGCTTTTGCAGCTGGGGAAAGTCTACATAAGGAACTTTCCATTCCCAATGCAAGCATCAGAGAGCTCTGCTGTAACTTGTAACAGAGCTTATTTCTGTGAGTGTGTCCTATGTGGATCACAACCAAAAATCCAAGGCCCTTGTAACCCAGAGGAATGCAGGAGGGTTGCCTTTGTATTTATGCAGTGCCAATGGAGTGCTAAGTGCTGTGAAGAACAGTGAAGCAACATGATTCCCATTTACGATCCTTGTGTTGGCTCCCCGCTCCTCTTTGCCTGAATGCAAAATGCAACCAGTTTGTTTTTGCTGGAACCAAATCAGCAGTATTTGTATTTGCTGCGGGGTGCAATATAATGAATGTGTCCAATCACACCTTGCGCAGCTAAAGAACTGGGGGGGGGGGGGGAGTGTCAAGAAGGGCTTATTCTCTTCCTGGTGCTAAAATAGGTCGAGGAAGTCTTTGCTTTCCAACCCGCCCACAGTGATTTCTCTGGAGAATCAGATGAGCTGCCAACTTTTTGTGTTTTTCTGGTGGGGCTTTTGTGCCATAAAGGAGTAGCGTGGCAACCATTTGTTTGAACTCTGTAAGGAAAGGGTGGGAAACCTGTGGACCAAAGGGCAACTATCACGCAGATGAAAGGAAAGGAGTGCAGGATGAGGTGAGGTGATGGAGAGAGGGAAGCCTTCTAAAAGCAATCAGCTTCAGTGCCTGGCAAGAAGGACTTGTAGCTCAGTGGTAGAACATCTGTTTTGCATGCAGAAGGTCCCAGATTCAATCCCTGGCACCTCCAGGTTGGACTGGGGTTGTCCATGTTCTGAAGCCCCAAACAGCTTCTGCCAGCCAGTGTATTTGGGAGCCAGTGTGGCATAGTGGTTGGAGTGTTGGACTAGGACCTGGGAGAGCAGGGTTCAAGTCCCCACTCAGCCCTGAAGGCCACCAGCCTCACAACCACCCAAGTGTCTGAATTACGAACCCAGTTGCACACATGCATGCACATGTGAGGGAGCCAGAGGCCAAGATAGAGACAATATGCTTTTCTTGCGCCCGTCCCATGGCACGGCGCACACCCCTCTTCCTCCTTCGTCAAAGATGATCTGACATAATCTCCCTCTCTGTCTCCTGACATGCCAACCCCAGCCTGACCCACTTCACCAGAGTTCCAGCGTGCCAGTGGCAGAGACCATCTGCTAGACTGCCCTCCTGCCAGAGCGCATTAGGGTCAGGCTGGAGCCAGCTAATCAAGGGGCCCCGCAGGGAGGAGAGAGGCCTCTTTCGGCCAGAGGCCACCGGGGACCCAAAGCAGCAAAGTCAAAACACTTATTCTGCCCACTGCCAGGAAATGAAAAGTCTCTCTGTGTGTGTTTCCATGCATTAAAGGCAAGGCAAATGGCAGGGGAGGATGGGTGGGTGGAATGCCCTCCCCAGCTTGATTGGCAAAGGCTAGCAAGACCCACAAACTGGGTGGAGCTGAGCTGTCCAGCAAGGTTGGAGGAGTCCAGGGGCAGGTTTTGTGATCATGGTTGCCTAAGCCAGTCACATCCTTCTGAGCTTCATGCCTGGAAACTGCCAGGCCTGGAGATGCTGCCACTGTTGCCTTGCTCAGTGCAAGGGTCTGAGAGTATTGAAAGGTGTCCCCACACTGGCTCTCAGGAAGGGCCTGACCAAATGTGTTATGAGCAGATCCACACCGGACGTTTATAGCACACAGTTTGCCCCAGAGAATCCTGGGTACTGTGGTTCATTAAGAGTGCTGGGAAATGTAGCTCTGCAAGAGGGAAAATACAGTTCCCAGGGTTATTTGGGTGCTTTGGATGTACATTGAATGAGAATTCAATGCATACTGGTGACACTGGATTAGGGCAGACCAGGAGGAACTGAAATTTTTCCTCTTGTAGAACAGCCAGTACATCATTCCAAGTACAAAGGCAGCTAGGGAGATAGGCTGAGCACATCACTCTGGAGGGTTTTCTGGGGCTGGAAGTGGTTGCAGAAAAGACCAACCAAAATGATCGGGAAGTTGGGATATGTTCCTTAGGAGGAAAGGGCTCCAACCCAGTAGCCTCATTGAACTGACAGCCCAAAATGCAGCGTATGTGAGGCAAACACTTTCTTTAGCCTTTCTTTCTTTCATCTTTAGCCATGAGGGCAGTGTTCTGCCTCCACCATCAGAGACACGGTGACTCTGAACACCAGCTGCTAAGAATCAAATGGTGAGAGTGCCACTGTTGCACCCCTGCTTGCCAACTACTCAGAGACGTTTAGTTTACTGTGATGGGGAACAGGATGCTGGACAAGATGGGCCTTTTGGCCTGATCCAGCAACCGGACTCTTCTTATATTTTTATGGCTCGACTTGCCTTTCACATTCATGGTGCAAGCTTTCAAATCAAACAGGGCTCTTTCTTTGCTTGGACGATAGTCAAAAAGAGATTGAGCATGAAAGTGAGAAAGATTTTTCTGCACTTAGCCGTTCTGTCCTGCAAAGCTTTTCCCTCCACCCACTTTTTTCAACCCAAGCCTCAAAATAACAAAAATAAAAAACCTTGCCACTTTAGCAAGCCTCACAGTCCCTGTATGACAAGGGAGGCCTTGCAGGGGTGTCCCCACCTGGGGGGCTCTTCCCATATGCCTCCCGTTCAGCTGGCATTGTGGCTTCTTTGTCGCACATCACCCTCGGATCACAGGCGATGGGCATATGTGGGCTGACAAGGTGGCATCGCCACTAGCCACCCTGCACAGATCAGTGGCTCCGCTCGACAACATCAGATGTGACAACTACAGTACAGCCAATGGCCTTTCAATGCGATTCTTTGCCTCAACTCAGGCCCTTAGGCGACACCTCCCTTGCCCGCCCATCTCTCCTCCTTCAAATGCACACGCTGTACACATTCACACACGGGGGGGGAGAGGGGGGTTGTATCGGAGAAGCTGCTTGATCCCCTCCAAATCCTCCAGGGTATGGTCTGAACTGTCCCTGTTATCTTTCCACATGGAAGGTGGTCTGGCCTTTGCCTCTCCTAAAACCCATTGCTCTCCGATCTCCTCGGAATGCCCTCTGCCATCATTCCGGCGACAAGGGCAGGCTCAGGTTTTGCATCTCCAGCAGAGAAAAAAAGGTCCAGTGCCCCATACCCCACTTGGAAATGTCTCTTCTGGCTCCTGCCCCCACCCCCACTCCCAGGTCTTCGTTGGAAGCTCTTGGAGGGAGTCGGAACAAGAAGATGGTCCCTATTGCTTGAGAAATGCTGGAGGGAGGCAGGATTTCAAACTGTTTCAGTTCAGCCGGACCTTACTGCCAATATCTAAAGTCATACTCTACCTAAAAATATTTTAACTGTTTTGGTTTATGGCCGCTGGTGCATTCAGCAGGTGGAACAATGGGCTATTAAGAGCATAAGAACAGCTTCCAGGTGCTTCTGGGAAATCCTCAAACAGGACCTGAGCCCAAGAGCCCTCTCTCCCCGTGCGGCTTGATTATGTTTCCCTATTTACCCTGCCTCCAATTCCCGTTCCTTCCTCTCTTGTTCCCATCCACCTCCAGGTCAAATGTTAGACTGCAAGCTCTTTGGGGTAGGGACCTGTCCTCTTACATTCTGTAAAATATAAACAGGCAAACCAGCAGCACCATAAAAATAGAAAACAACTTTTCCAAGTAGATTTTAAACCACCTTTTTTCTTACACAGCTGTTGTCTTAAAATTCATCAGCAAGACTTGAAAGGAGTATATGTGTTGTTGAAATATACCCTACAAATTCCAGAGAGGTACCGGTAGCTATGTTAGGCTGTGTACACACTCCTGTTTCACTTTGCATCCAGTGTACTCCTTTTGCTCATTTGGGAAACAGTGTGCATGCAACATTAGCCACGATCCTTAAATATCCTGATGTATTCCCCCCCCAAAAAAAAACCCACAAATTTGATCCAGGTAATAATTACTTTGCTGCATTTTAAGCTTGTAATATAAAGTACCTCCATTTAAAACACTTCCACCCCCCAAAACCTGGGAACTGTAGTTTGTGGAGAGTTCTGAGAATTGTAGCTCTTCTTTGGGGGGGGGAGCTTTAAATGTATGGTGTATATGCAGCCTGCTTTAAAGCACACGCAAAGTGCCTTATTTCCCTCAAAGAATTCTGGGCACTGTACCCCTCACAGACTTACAGTGACTCTTGGCAAACTATAGCACCCTGAATTATTTGAGGGGAAAGAAGGTGCTTTGAATGCACTTTTAAAGGTCTGGTGGGTGTGCACAGCCTCCATCTCTTGCAGCAAGAGCAACGAAGAGTCTTGTGGTACCTTAAAGACTGCACTTTTTTTATGGCACAAGCATCCCTGGAGTGCAGCCCACTTCATCAGATACATGGATTGTATCTTCCAAATACATAACCTTGAGAGATAACCTACCTTGAAAATGCAAGAGCACGCACACACACATTTTTCTCCTTGCCATGTGGCAGCAGCGGCCACCCCACCCCCATCACAAGAGTAGGTGCTCATCACAGGAGAAGGTGCACCCCAATTGCAAAGTGGGAAAGACCACAGGTGGGAGCAGGATCTCTACCAGAAGAGAGAAGCTGGACTCCGTTTGAGTCAAACTGCTGCCAGGCTTCTCTTGGCTGGTTGTGCCATGATGAGCCATAGCTGCCCCTCTAGCCCATGGCCTGGACACAGCAGGAATGGATGGCTGGATTTTCCAGGCTTTGTTTGCTGGTGCTTGAGCTCCCCCTGCTGGCCCCGCCTAAAAAGAGCGGCTCATCCTATCCTTAACCACAGAGTATTTTGCACTACCAGGACAAGCTGAGCTTGGGACGTTCCCCTTTTCCTGGCTCCAGTGGTGTTAAAGATTGCAGGTGTAAAGGCAACCAGGGCAGGAAGTGTGGTTGACATCCATTGCAGGGGAATATTTGTGACCAGGCTGATCTTGAGTTCAGCAGATAGTAACCTCAGTGGTGCCAGGACCAGCATAGGTTGGCGCAGGAACAGACACGTTTGCAAACTTCAAAGAGGAATTTTTAAAAAATGGTTTATGCTTTGGAAAAAGCCGTTTTCCAATAGTGCAGATATTTCCAGTCACTTGTTAGCCCGTAGTTCACTCACAGCGTTATGTACATACAAACATAGGATATGTGTGGGCCTGCACCACCCCAGAAGCGAGCTCATTGTGTTTTGTTGGAAGAGGGTGCTCTTCTCTCTTCAGAGTCCAACTCAGGAAGGGAAAGTGGCTCTGCACCATTTCTGCAGAAACCAGCCGTGCACAGCACCAATTGCATAGCTGCCAAGTTTTCCCTTTTCTCGCGAGGAAGCCTATTCAGCATAATGGAATTTCCCTTAAAAAAAAGGGAGAACTTGGCAGCTATGCAATTGCTTTATAACCTGTGTGTCATACACACTCCTTTATTCCCACATCCCCAAAGCAGTTCTGCGATGCTTTTTAAGTTGATTGAGCTTTTTTAAATAAATAAATAAGTTCAATAAGGCAATGAATGAAGGTTAAAATCAATAAAAGTATTGCAACACTTTTTTTTTTAAAAAAAGAAGAATGTTGGAGCAAGGTGCAATACTGAGGACATCTGTTATATACACTGCAAAGGTAGGAGGAAGCTATTTTCACAGCTATTTCGCTTAGTATAAGCATATTGGTATACATTGCCTGGCTGGAGAACTGCACTGCCAAATTGAGATAGGTGTGGATTTCAAAGGGCTGTGTTTCAGTTTGCATACTGTTTCAAAAAGTGTGACTTGCTCTCCCATCCCTAACAACAGCCTTCCCCCCCCCCAATATATCTTTCTGCTCCTCTGCCTTATTCTGCCAAACGCTGCACAGTCGTATCCATTCACTGAGCACCACTGATAATTTGTGAGGCTGATTGCCCATGAGCAGAATGGCCTTTCCAAAATTAATATGAAGCTATGTGATCCACTCTGAAAATCAGCACAGAGAGGGAAAGAGAAAGCTGGCCATGGCGTCTGTGGACTATCCCCTGCTCCTCCGCACTTTTAAATGCCCTGCAGAGAGCAAGGAGAGGGGCTCCAGCACCTCGCTCACAGCAGAGAGAGCCCTTTGCCTAGAGCTGTGCCATCTGCTACCAAATTAATTGCCTTGGCTGGCACAAACTGCAAGTGCATGTGACTTGCTGCACTGGGAGCAGCCTCTTTGTACCACGTCCATACCTGGGAAGGGCACGAGAGAGAACCATGCGCAGCTGGCGCCTGCTGCTCCTCTGTCGCCTCCTGGATCCTCAAAATAGCCATCTGCTTCAGCCTCGGAGCCAGCAGAGGTGACTGCGGCTCCCTCCCTCCCTCCCAGGTCAGAGGATGTGATGCCCACCAAATGGAGACAAAAACAGCTCCTCCTGCCACCGCTGCCACTGTCCTCCCCAGTACAGATACCAGCTGGCGTGCTGATGGGAGGGGGTGCTGCTGCCCAGGCCTAGCAGAGAAGGGACAGAAGCGCTGCATTCTCTTGCTCACACTCGCACATGGCAGCCAAGTGTGTCATATTTGTGCTGGTGCTGCTAAGCTGTCTTTGGACTTTGCCCAGGCCCTGCAGGAAGCCAGATGGTCTCGGCACCTGGGCATCAAAGCGGCAGTCGAGGGGAGGCAGAGGCAGCAGAGTGGGCCAAGCATCAATTGAGGGAAGGCCTTGCACTGCCCAAAGAATAGATTATCCTTCAGTGAGGCCCTTCTGGCTAGGTGAGGATGGGAAATTGCTGGCACAACCCCGCAATGTGCATTTGTGCATTGTGTGTGTGTGTGTGCAGAGAGTGGGGGGGCATTGTAGGGGGGAAGTAGGACATGCTGCATGACCCCCCAGACCACAGATACTCAGCCCATGGGGCAGCAGCATCCCCTGTGTTGCACTGTTAATGCCTTTGCATCATCCAGTGGGTACCAAAAGGCAAGGGGGGCAGACAAAGCCAAGAAGGAGCCATTAAGGGATGAATGAATCTGTGTCCATTTTGGTTTTTCATTTTATGCTTGGGCAAGAGAAATCAGATGTGCAAATCTTCTTCTTTGGTAATCACTCGCACTGTGAAGGAGCCGATAATGCTTTTCCACAAGTAACGACTCCCGACTCCGCACCTGTATATTTACAACGTTTTATTATACAGATATGCACAAGGCAGAGCTAAAGTTCTCATGTCCAGTCAGTCACTTTCAGATCCTGGAAGTGTCGTCTTGCAGGAACGCCTCCAACACAGTAGTTTGGGAACCGCTAGTCTCCTCCTCCCTTCCCTACATTTCAGTCCCCTGCGTCCCCCCACGCTGCTCATGCTCTCTAGAGTCTGAGAGCCCTTCTACCGCAGGACTCTGTGCTTGCCAGTCACTACTGCATGAAGTCGCCAGACTGCCCTGGCGATGCTCGGAGCTCTCAGCATCAGGGAACCCTTGCGCCTCCTCGCTGGGCTCTCTGCTGACCTCTGGTGGTCCCCTGACAGTAGCCAAGTAAGATTGTCTTCCATAAACACGGTCTTAACAGTGATTCTGTAAGTGACTGTGAAGGCCAATTCTGGATCCACACATCCTTCCACAGTGGGGACACTGGTTTCTGGGCAGGAGTTGATCACGGTGAGGGTTTGCCAAGCGTGCCTTCCTCTTAACACATTTCTCCCTTGCGTCCTGAGTTCGAGCGTCTTCTTCTTTTTATTGTTTTTTTTCATGCTTATTTCCATGCTTATTATATACAAAAAAAAATACTGAAAAGGGGTACAACTTAAGAGGGGAGGGGAAAAGAAAGAAAATAAGATAAAAATTATGACATAAATAATTTGTGGTTGCAATTTCATGTTACAATAAAAATAAAAATCTCATCTTTTATACCCGACCTCCCATTTATTCCTTAATTCTTTTTACATAAATTTACTGCCATATCAAAATACTATTTTTATATTACTATTTTCACAATTTTTAAATGTTTATATTTATAAGCAATTAATAAAAACTGCTGGGATCACTCAAAAGCTGCTACAGATTTTAACATGGTTATAATTTTGTTTAAGATATGTTCTGAAGGCTTCCCATTTTGATACAAATTCAATTCTCTGTTTATTGTTTATTTTTTCAGATAGACTATCCTAATTCAGCATATTCAGTCAATTTTTGTATCCACTCTTGTCTAGAAGGAATTATGTCACTCTTCCACCTTGTAGCTATAAGAACTCTCGCTGCCACTGTTGCATACAAAAAATATCTTTTTTTTTTTTTAAGGAATATCTGAATCAGTAATGCCTAACAGATATGCCTCTGGTTTCTTAATAAATGAGATTATTAACATTTTTTTTAGTTCAAAGTGGGTTTCCTCCCAAAATTTCTTTATTTTGCTACATTGCCACCATATATGGTACAGTGAGCCTGTTTGGTCTCCACATCTCCAACAATTACTTTTGGCTCCTTTGTACATTTTCGCTAATTTCCATGGACTTAAATACCACTGGTGTTGCATTTTTAACAAGTTTTCCTTTATGGCATAGCACGTAGTAAATTTCCAATTATTCTTCCACAGGTTTTCCCATTGAGACATTGTTATAGCATACCCAAAGCTGATGTAACTTCCTCCTCCTCAACTTCCTAGTCGAGGAGGAGGTGATAAGCTTTAGAGAGGGTTTTACATTTTTGAATTTATTGCGTCGGATTGAAATCTCAAGGTTTCCTTGGCGAACCCTTTTTGTTTATCTACTTTAAATCTTTCGAATATTTGATAATATTGGAACCAATCTGTAATGACATCTCTTAATTCCTCAAAGCTCTTAAGTTTCAATTTGTTCTCTTCTTCTTTTAAAAGTGTTTTATAGATAGGCCAATTTTCCAACATATTTTTTTCTTCACTTCTGTGGCCTCTACTGGAGAGGCCCACCATGGGATTTTGAACTCCAACCGATCTTTATATTTCTCCCAAACTTTAAGAAGGGATCTCTTTATGATATGATTTGAGAAATCTCTGTGTATTTTTGCCTTTCCATATATTAAATAAGCGTGCCAATCCCAACGGTTATTATGTCCCTCCAAGTCCAACATATCCATATCTTTCAAATTGCACCATTCCTTCATCCATGTGAGGCAGGCTGCCTCATAATACAATTTCAAATTGGGCAGGGCGAAGCCACCTCTATCCTTTACATCTATTAAAATTCGATGTTTAATCCTGGGTCTCCTGCCCTCCTATAAAAATTTAGATATTTCTTGTTGCCATTTTTTTGAGGCAGCCTACCTCACTCAAAGCCCATGACACCTTTGGTGAAGGCTGTTCTCCAACTGGAGTGCTTGCAGGCCAGTGTTTCCCAGTTGTCAGTGTTTATACTACATTTTTAAAGATTTGCCTTGAGAGAGTCTTTTAACCTCTTTTGTTGACCACCAGCATTATGCTTTCCATTTTTAAATATAGGATGGGGACACCTGGCTTGAACAGTTGGGTATGTTTAACCTGGAGGAAACAAGATGGGGGATGGGGATATGATAGCCATCTTCAAATATATGAAGGGCTGTCAGACGGAAGCTTGCTTTCTGCTGCTCCAGAGGATAGGACCCAAAGCAATGCATTCAAATTACAAGAAAGGACAGCCTGACTAAACATTAGGGAGACCTTTCTTACAGTAAGAGCTGTTTGGCTGTTGAACAGACTCCCTTGCAAGGTTGTAGACTCTCATTGGAGGTTGGATTGGATGCCCATTGCTCAGAGATTCTTTAGTGGTGGTTGGACTAGATAGATGACTCTTCAAACTCTGCATTTCCACGGTTCTGTCATTTTCTCTATTTCTCATTTTTCCAGTCTTAAGTTCAGTTCGCCACATCTCTGTATCGGTTTGCGAATCTCTTTTGAAGTCAGTGTGCATATTGCACACACTTTGGGAAGCGTTTGACAGCATTTTAGTGGGCGCAAACACAGTTTTGGATACAATTTTGCCTAAATACAACTTTATACGTGAGCACTTCCCCCCAATATATGTGCATGTTGGTATATTGTTCCCCCTAATATATGGGTTGTAATGCATACTTTCTCCTGATGTACAAATTCCTGCCCATTCTTTTCATTGGAGAGTTCCGTTTCAATAGCTGGAGAAGTGTGCCTTTTGAAGGATAGCTGCTTTGCAATTTGTGTGCTGTTTTGGGGAAGTGCCAGTTTCATAAGCACATACTACACTGTGAACTGAGCCAAATTTCTTCCCCTCTGGGTGTCGCCCAGCCAACAAGCAAGAGGGTAGTTACAGTGGGGGGGGAGAGTTTCCACTCCCAGGGAGACCTGCTGGCTCCAGTGTTAGCTAGACAAGAAGATGCCTGCAGAGCGGGAAGGGCTCATTCCTGGCATTGGGACCCCAGGAAATTAACAACTGTGACATTCCTCTCTGACTGGGACATGCTGCAGGCACTTCGCTTGATTCTCGGCTGTCCTGCGGTATCCTGATGACCAGCCAGTATCCTTAGTTCTCAGAAGAGGATCCCAACAGATCCTCAAGGCACAGCTTTTTCTAGTAGTCCCTGTTGTTGTGTTGTTGTTGTTGTTGAGTCGTTTAGTTGTGTCCGACTCTTCATGACCCCATGGACCAGAGCGCGCCAGGCACGCCTGTCTTCCACTGCCTCCCGCAGTTTGGTCAAACTCATGTTCGTAGCTTCGAGAACACTGTCCAGCCATCTCATCCTCTGTCGTCCCCTTCTCCTTGTGCCCTCCATCTTTCCCAACATCAGGGTCTTTTCCAAGGATTCTTCTCTTCTCATGAGGTAGCCAAAGTATGGGAGCCTCAGGTTCAGGATCTGTCCTTCCAGTGAGCACTCAGGGCTGATTTCCTTAAGAATGGATAGGTTTGATCTTCTTGCAGTCTATGGGACTCTCAAGAGTCTCCTCCAGCACCATAATTAAAAAGCATCAATTCTTCGGTGATCAGCCATTTTTATGGTCCAGTTCTACTGGCCCTCAATTCAACACCACATTGGTCACCCTCACCCCCAGGCACTGGAGCTCTGTTGATTGGACAACCACCCTCTTAATGGCAGCTATTCATCCAGGTAGCTCTCTACCTAAGCTTGCCCCTGAGGATAGGTTTGTTCTATTCATGATGGAACTCCAGGTGGAACATGGGGCAGGTTGTCCCAGACCAGCATCCCCTCCTGATGCTGACTTTATGCAGAGAGGCTTGTTTTCAGCAAGGCTGCTGCATCATATGCCTTCAGACCACCCCCAGGGAATTGATTTGAGCTGGGCATCCCCAGTCCCAGAACCTATTTTGGAAAGTCCATACCACTTTATTTTATAGGATTGCATTGATTGAGCTTGGTTTGTTTGTTTTTTAAGTATTTGTATTTCTTTTATCCCAACAAAATCCTCTGGCATGTTTCTTATATGCACTTTGAGAGCACAGATCTAGGCAACCAGTGCAATAAGCAGGCAGCATGAATGTTTCGTTTTCAGGAGAAGGTCCATCCAGAATGAAAGGTGCAGCTCCACAGGACTTCCACCTTGCACTGCGCCATTCATAAAAATTATAAATGGAAACCAAACAGCCATCAAATGATGTTTAGAAGTCACAACTGTATTTCCTTGGGTTATTGAGTGAACTCATTTCTAAAATGTACCCTGTGGCTTCTTTTTTGCTTTAAGAACAAGAGCAGCTCTTCTAGATCAGACCAAAGGTCTGCCTAGCCCACCATCCTCATTTTCACAGTGCCTCTGCAAAGCCCATATGCAGGGCATGAAGGAAAGACCCCACTTCCAGCAAATGGTATTCAGAGAGGTAGACTGCCTCTGTATCTGGAGGTTCCTTAGAGCCACTGGCAGACCTTCCCACTTCCACAAATTTGTCTAATCCATTTTTAAAGGCATCTAAGTTATTGGCCATCACTATTTTGTTTTTAAAATATTATACCCCACCCTTGTGTGGCAGTAATTTCTGCAGGTGGGTTGTGTGTTGTGTGGTGTACTGTGTGCCCTTAACCACAGAGTGGGATCAGATGCCTTGGCGGTTTTGCATTTGCCACATATTTAGGAAAGCTGTTGGCCTCAAATGCAAGTTAAATAATTTCGTTCAATACTTTAAATAGTCACCCTCCCTACTTCACCCTCACCGCTTCTTTCTTTACAAACTTGATCGGGCTTCACCTTCAATGCAGCTCAAAGTTGCTGGTGGCTGGGGGTGGGAATGCAGACTTAAGGAACTGAGAAAGATGAGTGGGAACTTGGTAGAATGAAAAATCCTTCCCTCCCCGCTTTGATTTTCACATTGCGACCTGTTGCAAGCAGGAAACATGGACGTCTGAGACACAAGCAGAGCCTGGTAGGGAGCAGCAATAAAGCCTCGGCTCTTGTTTTCTGCTTGCCCCCCCTCCCCCATTGTGACCACCACCCCGGACAACTCTCCCTCTCATGTAAGCATTTGGAATTCCTGCAGCAGCTGTTCAGAAACATCCCAGCTAGCAGACCTGGGGTTGCAAGGAGGGAGAGGCGGTCATGGTCAATCAGCCCCCGAGGCGACAGAACAGCTAACCAAAAATGCACTCAAATGCCTCCAGCGATCTTCTGCCCTGTCTCCCCCACAACTCTTTCCAGGCCCTTGGTTCCTTGCCACCTCCTCGCGACTTTTCTCCCTTCTGCCCCTGAACCAACTTTCCATGGTTCTGTCAGTAAAGCTCAAGCCCAGGCTCTGCTCTCTCCCAACCTACCTTTTTTCGCTTAGGATTTGTCCATATGGGAGGCTGACTGTGACTGTTTGTAAGATCTGTTTCGATTACGTCTGTTCAATGTCTTTAAACCCCAGAGGATAAGGAATCTCGGGACTCTCCCCAGGCCACAGCACTGCTTCCTACCCTCCTGGGGGGGGGGGGTTCTGCCCGGCTGCAATGGGTCCTTGAACTCTGATAATGTTTGCTTACCTGGACGAAGGTTGGAGGGTGTGTGTGTGTGCAGAAACAATACACATCCTTTGCTTCCTCCACTTGCCTCTGTCCCCATTTGTGGCCCTCAGAAGAATGCCTAAAAACGAATTGCGGTCCTCAGTCTGAAAAAGATTTCCCTCCCCAGAGGTATAGGCTTTGGGCAGCCTTTAGTCATCATAGCAGAGGTACATCTTCTACTTTCACTCCATGTAATTATTGAATAAAGTTGCTCAGGCCCCTGGCTTTGTTTCCTACACCACTGTTTTTATTGTTGTTGTTTCTGATTTTCTGTATTGCTTTTGGGGGGGGCAGAATGGATGTTGTTGTTGTTGTTGTTGTAAATCAGAAATGAGGAACCTGGTGCTCTCCATATGTTCTGGAGGGCCACAAATTCCGCATTCCTGATTTAAATGGCTGTAAGCCCTCATGAGTGATGTCAATACAGTGGAAGGGCAGGGCATAATTATTGCTGTTTTTTTCATCATCAACAACAAATCCGTTTATTGTGAGGGCCATGCCTTTACACAAATATCAACACGACAGTAATTAAAAATATTAAAATTCGTTGCATACTATCCCAACAAAACCTTCATCCCACAAAACAAGAATAAAAGGAAAACAAGCAACGAGTTAAACAGACGATGAAGGGGTCTTTACTTTGTCATCCAGAAATCTTTCCCTGGCTTTCATGGCCTTCATCACAAAGACCACTACCACATGGGTAATCCATGGGTTAGCATCAACTAACAAAAATTTTACTCTATCTTCAGGATTGATTATAGAGTTGGGTATGATTTGAAGCATCACTGTTTTTTTCATATAAAGTATAATTATGGTATGCTTTTTTTCCATATCATCTGAAATATCTCTGGCATATTCAGGATGCTTCTTCTAATTGCTCTTAACATTATGCAGCAAATTAAAACTAATAAAGAAGTGCACACTAGCTTAAAGAGCAAAGCAGAGAAATAATTTCCTATGGACAACAATTATGACTTTTTTAAAAATTGCTCCTTCTCTGGTTAAGTTCATTCACATTCAGAGTGGTGGTAAAGTGCCTTCAATATTATATATTAGCCTTAAATTTGGTAGAATGCATATCCTACATACTTTAATTTTTTATAGTTACCAATAACAATGTATTCTTCTCCTTTCTCTTATATTCTCAAATACTTTTTAAAAAAGAATATATAGCCTACCAAATATATAAATCAATAAAATATAAGTAAATTAAAAGTAAAGGTACCCCGGCTTCCGGTTGGCCGCGCCATCTTGCTCAGACGGGGGTCCGCTCAGCGGAGCGGACCTCGGCGCTTCAGAGGTGGAGGGAATCGTTCCAGCGAAGCGAAACCTCCTTAAAAGCCCCAAATCGAGCTTTTTGGGGACTGATTTTGCCTGGCGGCGCCAAAAGCGGGCTCTCTCCTCCCCGGATCGGCTTTGTTTAAGCCCCCGAGAGCGAGGAGGTGAACCGCGGCGGACAGGCTGACACTGCTGCTCTGAGAGCGCGAAGCTGCGAGTCTGGGAAGTGGAGGCGGCCAATTCTTCCAAGAACATTCAGCAAATGAATAGACTGTGAGTAATTTGGATTCTTTGGAATGTAAATTAAGGCAACAATTGGGACCTGGGAGAGAGGGGAAAAGAGGAAACCACCACCCCCCCTACGGTAACATAAGAGACAGTAAACAGAAACCCGAAGCCGTAAACAGAAGATCTTAACTTAAAAGGATCCCTCAAAGGCATCAAAGAGAATCTCCCCTAAATGCAGGGTAAAAGGGGAGAGAGACTGTGGTTGTGAATGCCCTGCAGAAAGAGGTTAAGACTAAGAAAGACCTTTCTTTTCCTCGGGAGCCGGCAGCCCAGACAACCCAGTGAGCTGATCAGGATTTATAGTTAAATTTTATTTCTATCTTTATTTCTGGACTTTTTGGAAATTCTTTTTTGGACTATATGCTTTTGAAATGTGAGTTCGAACTTTATTTTTAAGAATGCAGCCAGCTTGTTAAAATGGAGTCGAGGAAATAGACTGCGATCATATTCCACCCCATGTGACAAGTTTTGACCTTGACAGGATTGAACTATGTCAACAAAAAGGTACCCGCCTGAGTTTCAGCGGACTGTTTTGACCTTAATGTGGGAAGCAAGAATAGAGCTATGTCAAGAGGAGACACAACGGCAAGAGTTACAGCAACAATTCCAGATGGTGATGGCAGAATATGATTTCTTAGAAGATGAAGCTTTTGAAACTGAAGAAGACGAATGTGAGAATGACAATGATGGTGACTGTGATTTGGAAGGAAAAGATGAAGATGAGGACTGTGATGATTTAACAAAAAATGAAGCCCACCACGAAAAAAATGATGATTTTACTCTACAAAAAGTTGGATGGAGTGCCTCCCCTTCGAGGGGGGCACGATTGGATTTACTGGAACTCCAGAATGACCACAGGGAAGAAGGAAAAATTAAGCAGAGAAGAGAAGAAGCTCAGGGGTCTGATAGGGAGGCCTGGATGGCAAAAGACTGTAAACAGGGGGTGGGGTGAAGGGAAAGTGAAGTTGTGATTGTAAGGATGGATTAATAGGATTATAACTGGACTGCTGACTATGGAACTTGCTGGATTGGTGGGGTGGAGCCGGTACTCGGGGGGTGTAAGGTTAGTTTGGGAATAGTTATAGGTTTAAAGAGTGAATTGATTCTGGAAAAAGGTGAAAATATGGAGGCTTATAGAGGGGGTAAAAATTAGGCACGGGAAGAAAAAAATGGGAGTTTGATTTTTCAGTGATTGGACATTAGGCGAAAATGATAATAGTTAGTTTAAAAGTGGTATAAGATATAAAGGTGTATGTTATAAAATATGAAATATGAAACTGTTGAAGATGATAAATAAGGGAGGAAAACCGGGGAAGGGGGGAGGGTGGGGAAGCCCACAAAAGATGGTTTAATAATTATGAATTTAACAATTATGATGAATTTTTTTTCTGTTTTTGTCTTTTTTCCTTTTTGTCTTTTTTTTTCTTCTCTTTTTTCTCTTTTTCTCTTTGTATTTTCTTTTTTTTGGGTATGACAATAGACGGTTGGATGGATGAACTCCTGCGTACTGCCCTGGTTCACTGGAGCTCCCTGGTGGCAGGGGGGGGCTTCGGGGCAGGGGAGGGGGAGGAGGACAGAAATCCAATCATAAAATGGACCACTTCCGACTGTTCACCTGCGTGGGATACTTCTGTGGCAGGGGAGGACCCATGGAGGGGGATAGGAAGAAGGTGGAAAAGGTGTTCATGTATGTACCATTCTTTGTAATTTGTAAAATCAATAAAAATTATGTTTAAAAATTAAAAAAAAAGTAAAGGTACCCCTGACCATTAGGTCCAGTCGCAGACGACTCTGGGGTTGCGGCGTTCATTACTCTTTACTGGCCGAGGGAACCGCCGTACAGCTTCCGGGTCATGTGGCCAGCATGACTAAGCCACTTCTGGCGAAGCAGAGCAGGGCACGGAAACGCCGTTTATCTTCCCGCTGGAGCTGTACCTATTTATCTACTTGCACTTTGTGCTTTTGAACTGCTAGGTTGGCAGGAATAAGTAAATTACATAGGACAAACTAACGGGGAAACAGCTCCCGTCTGAGTTTTCTCCAGCCAGTGGCCAACCTCCTGACCACCCAATAATCCTGAACATTTGGCAGTGCTTGTCAGGCCTTGTTATTCCATCCAAGTAGTCCAGAGAAAGAGCTCCTCTGAAACCAAATTTGCGAGCTAAACTTGGGCTTGGGAGCACCTGAGTGGGAAACAGCCTAGGAACTCTGAATGCTGCCCCGAGTTCCTTGGAGGAAAGGTGGGCTACGACTAACTTCTGCATTAGGGCACTTCTCAGTGCTTAAGAGACCCAGAGTGTGGGCCCCTGGTACAGAATTTGTATAAAAGGAATAGATGCAGATCCAGGTCTCTGAGTGATGTTGCATGGGTGAGCTCTCACCGCAAAGGATGCCTCCGGACTCTCGCTGTTTTGCAGGGTTGATTTGATCACATGCTGGGAATCTGCATAATTAAAGTGGAGTCAGGTGCTCTGTCAGCTTAGCACAACAAATCCACCTAAAAACAAAAACAGACTTTTGTGGTTTGGAAAGCGATGGGGAAATGCATTGAAATGTGTGGGATGAATGGGTGACTAGCAGGAAGCTTTGTAAATAAGCAATTCAGGATGAATGCTCGTTGTTGTGTAACTTCCCTGCAAGCATATCAGAACGAATGCTGGATAAAAGCTGGACAGAGCCTAACCTCTGTTTAGGTTTTGTCCAAGCAAATCAGAACAGGTATTTCATAAATAGGGCATCTGGAGGGGCCCAAAGCCATTACTTTTTTAAAGGAGAGGAAGGGATGGAATTTCTAGGGGCATCAGCTCTACATGGTTCCTTATAGTTATTCTTTGTCGCTTGCCATGCAACCAGTCCACAGTTTGGCCCACTGTGGAGGAAAGGGCCAAGGAGAGGATACATCCTCTTTTCAGGCCATTCTTGATCCTCGTTGTGACTTGGCTTTAGTATCTGGGACTTAATTTTTTCCCCCAAAAAGTTAATTCTACAAACTTCTAGCAAGGGGTGGGTGAGATAGCAAGCGTCAATTCTACACACACTCCTTTCTCAGGGTGTGTGTGGGCAGGGGAGATATGCAGGCCATGCAGCTCCCAGGCCATCTCTCCTCCCCCCCCCTCCCCGCCACCATCCGGTGTTCCTCTCCCAGGCCCCAGCACATGTGCTGTCTGTCAGAGCCTGGTCTCGGTTATTTTAGCTCTGCTCATAGCTCTGCTCTCTGTGTGTGAGAGAGAAGGAATGGGACGGAGGCTGTCCAGCTCTGCGCTCTGCCTGAGGCACAACCACTAGCAAGCCATTATGGCCACCCCTTTCTGGCTCACCTCCTTCCTGCTGGCCATGTTGTGGGCTCAGGTAAGCACCGGACAGGGCAGGTGTGTCAGCCTGGAGCAGAGAGCAATGGGAGTGAGTGGGGCGGTGGAGGTCCTTCTCTGGACTCCAGGGCATCAGGGACTTCAGTTAGGTGGAGGGTCCTGTGTGCAATAGAGTCCCATCACAAAGTCATTTCCACCTGGAGAACCAATCAGGTTTTCCCTCGCCACCAGGGTCCATCTGATTGACTGATTTGCAGCCAGGAGGAATTTTGCCAGCCTCTCTGTCCTAGGCAAGGCTTATGCTGTGCCAAGGACAGTAAGACAGAACACGTGGTGGAATATACACGTCCAGGCTTCCAGCTAGCTGCTGAGCTACGTTCAAGGTGTTGGTTTGGGTGTATAGACAGCTAGGGACCAGGATATCTGAAGCATTGTCTCCCTCCTTATCTAGCCAATCAGTCACTGAGCTCTGAAGGTGAGGGCCTCCTGTAGATATGATTATTATTTATTGAATTTATATACCATCCTATACCTGGGGGTCTCAGGGCGGTTCAGAGAATAATATCAAGATATAAAACCACAAAATGCATAATAAAAATAAAAACAACAACCCAGTAGCCCTCCCCCCCCGCCCCCCCAAAATCCCACCTCTTACCCAGCGGTCTGCTCCTCATAATGTAGAAATTCAGTCTTTTGTATGTGTTGTATGGGATCCTGCATGACAGGTCGCCTTTTCTACCTGTAATCTCTACTGCCTTGGGAATTTAACAGATTAATCTGTGCTTTTTCTGTATACACCTGTGCGATTGTGTTTTGGTCAGTGTTTGGAATGAGCTGGTTTGGCTTAACTAAGTTCACTGAATTAGTTCAGAAATGTCTGGAGCATAATTCAAAGTGGCTCCCGTAATTGCCAGGTTTTGTTCATTATGGGGGTAGGCATTGAGACAATTTCTCTAGTTCAACTCTGTGTGGTTCCCCCCACCTTTGGCTCTTTAAGCTTCAAGATGATCATTGTTTGGAAAAGTACGGTAAATTAAACCATTCACATGCCACTGTGTGTGCCCATGGATGTTTTCTTAGTCTTCTTAAGTGTGTTTTGTAATAGGCAGCTTGTAACAGTTTGAGTACTGGGAAAGAAAAATTGCTGAGGATCACTTGAATAAACTTGAATTCAGCTGAACTGAATGTGAACCGAACTACTTGGTTTTGTATAGGGACAAACGTGAACTGAAATTAGTTCCTTTTGGGGCATGTTGAACGTGAGCGAGAACTTGTTCCTTTTCAAAATGAATTTTCCAAGCTCTGATTTAATTTTCTCTTCAAATACTTGTGCAAAACTCTGTGTGTGTGCGTGTTTCTAATAAAGCTTTACTTAAACCATAACCCAACAAGTGTGTCCAACTGCACCAAGGTGGAATTCAGCAGGTGAATGCACTTGATGGACCAGATAATAATAAGAAAGTTTGTAGGAGTTTCCAGATCAAAATTATTTCACCTAATCAAACAAATCTCCTAATTAAACATTAAATTCTTAAACATCATTCTGTCCGTTCTTAGAAAGTTCTGAAAACTGAGACCGGCATTGGCACACCAGACCCCACACCATCTCTCTCTTTTTTTTCCCAGCCTTCTGAACTTACAAAAAAACCCAACCCACATTTTTTATAGTCAGGGTGCTGGGCAGGCATGTACACAGTTCACAGAATCATAGAATTGAAGAGACATGGGTCCTCAAGGATCATCTAGTCCAACCCCTTGCAATGCAGATGCTTATGTTGTTATTTTTACTTTGAAAATATATTTTTCCTTTTCTATAACATCCCCCACCCCAGTAAATTCATTCAGCATCAGGGCAGCAAGAGCAAATTTCATTTTATTCCCATAGTCACAGCGGTGCTGCTATTTACATGTGTTCCAAACGCAAAACTGCACTTGTAACTTCCTTTCTTTCAATCTGGGTTGGCAAACTGTGGTTTGTTGCTCTAACTACATATCAGGATTGGAGGAGGAGGACAGTGCCAAATGGGAAGGGGGTGGGGAGAGCAGAAATGCTCGTGGTGTGCTCCACAACTGGCATAATTACACCTGGCCCTCTAAAGTGTTCCCCATAAGACCCTTTTAAGTCCAGGGTGTGAAATTACCAAGCCGTGGCACTGAATCCACAGCAAATCCACTGTAAGTCCAGCACATGTGTTCTGAAGGAGGAGGGGTTGGGAGTTAAGTTGAACAAGTCTCACCCGACTTCAGAAAGGAAACTTCAAGCCCCTGGAGAATATTTAGCTTGGACACATCTGGCTTGGGCCGGGCGGGGGGGGGGGAGTAAGGAAGTTCTGCCATTACAGACCATTTTCTGATTTCTGCAATAGGGAGAGCACCTATGTCAAAGGGGAGGGGGGTGGCGACTTTGTTTGGAGTGCAAGTTGGTAACCCTGTGGCAGTTCACCACTCTTGGAAAATGCCCCCGCCTCTTCAGGTGGAGATGTTGGCTTGTTCCTTTAACCTCTAAGCAGCTTCACGTAAATGTCCTGGGATCTCTCCACTCTATTCCATCATAGCTGAAGAAAAAAATATGTTTTATCAGGGGGCTTTAGAACTCTCTCCAACAGAACTTCTCAATGCCGGCGGTGGGGAGGGGGGAAATAGTTTACACCAGGCATCCCCAAACTTCGGCCCTCCAGATGTTTTGGACTACAATTCCCATCTTCCCTGACCACTGGTCCTGTTAGCTAGGGATCATGGGAGTTGTAGGCCAAAACATCTGGAGGGCCGCAGTTTGGGGGTGCCTGGTTTACAGGTTGGCTTCATGAGGAAGTCCCAACAGACTGCTTAGAAAACTATAATGTGTTTTCAGGGAGAGACAGGCCTTCTGCAAATGTGGGCTGTTGTGCCCTGCGAGAGAAAGGTGATGTCTCCAGGTCCCAAAGGAGCCTGCCTTCATTTTAGCCGCACACTCTGTCCACACTCTCATTTCACAATCCTCAATTGTTAGGGCAAGGAGATATGTAAAGAAGGATGCCCCCAGCCCACCAGCAATGAGTCTCATAGGCATGTAGAGCAAGGTATTTCTGCTGCTGCAGCTTTTCTAACTCCTGCAAAGGAAAGCCTTCCTCCTCTTCCTTTGCATCAAGCTGGAATGTCCTCTCCATCCCACCCCCTTGCGCCTTGGAAGCCGCTTTGCCCTTATGGCACTTTGGCCTTTGGACCTCCCCCTCCAAAGAGCAGGATGGGATCTGTTGCTTTGCATAGAAAGACACAGAGACTCTTGACTCCTGGGAGGGCACAGGTCCCCTACTCCCTTCAATAACCATCTATTTGGAATGGGAAACTTTCTTTCAATGAACATTAAAAGGCTATGAAACGTCAGAGATAAAGGGAAGCAAAGTTCTAGGTTTCTTCATGGGGGCAGGGTGGTGTAGACGTGGAGGAGAGCAAAGCGATTCGAACTTTGGAGAGCCAGCCACTCTGCAGCAGTGAAAGAGGCATCCCTCCCCCTTTCTGCCAGCTGCCCCCTGAGTCAACAACAAGAGTGAAATGTCCATCCCGGCAGCTGGGAGCATAAAAATGCAACCCACCCCAGTGACCGAGAGCAAAGAAGCTGGAATTCCATGTGGCTTGCATTAGTGACACCCTGAAGCAGAGCTCTTCTTGGAATGATGGCCAGGGAGTGAAGGGGCAGGGCAGGGAAGGAAAGTCCCATACAAAATCCTTCTCCTCTGCTTGACTGCTGGGTGCTTCCACAAACCTCCCTTTTATGCTGAATTTCTGGGTTCTTGCCTACTTGCAGAGAGATGAGCCCCCCATGCTTTGTTTTGTGAGGTCAGCTTCTTGCTTGGGAAGGAGAGAGAGAGCGCACATCAGCCTGGATAGCTCAGTTGGTTAGAGCATGGTGCTGATAATGGCAAGTTTGAAAGTTCGATTCCCGTATGGGACAGCTGCATATTCCTGCATTACAGGGAGTTGGACTACATACCGCAATCCTCAGGGTCTCTTCCAACTCTATGATTCTATGTACATCCCCTTCAACAAGTTGGAAGGTGGGCAGTATACACTGATGTGGGCAGTATACACCTGTCCTGCGTCCCCCAACTTTATACTGCACCCTGGTTCCAAGTAGAAGATATCCTTCCATGCAGTTGCAGATCTGTAAGGCCCTGTCCCAAATCCTAAGCCTTTCCACCGAAGGGGCCCCTCATAGCTTGCGTGAGCAGGGCAGAGTGAAAGGATCCCCTTACAGCGGAGGGCGGGGGGGGGGATGTGGCGTTCTTTGTTGTGCTCCAGGAGGTTCACATACCCTTGGCCACCTGCTGCTGTGGAATCCAGGGCTGGGAGCTGGGTTACATTTCAGGGCAAGTTGGGAGCAAGAGAGATTCAAGACTGGCAGAAATGCTGCATGGGGATGTGAAGTTAAATTCACACCAGTTACGAAAGCATCTCTCCTGGCCTGTGTGGTGTTGCTGTTAGAGTGTTGGCCTGTGACTCAGGAGATCAGGGGCGCTTCCATACCTTCACCATTTTGTGGGGGGGCAGGGCAGTTCAGGTGCATATTGGAGCTTTAAAGGTGAAGGTAAAGGGACCCCTGACCATTAGGTCCAGTCGTGACCGACTCTGGGGTTGTGGCGCTTATCTCGCATTATTGTCCAAGGGAGCCGGTGTACAGCTTCCAGGTCATGTGGCCAGCATGACAAAGCCGCTTCTGGCGAACCAGAGCAGCACACGGAAACGTCGTTTACCTTCCCGCTGTAGTGGTACCTATTTATCTACTTGCACTTTGATGTGCTTTCGAACTGCTAGGTTGGCAGGAGCTGGGACCGAGCAACGGGAGCTCACCCCGTCGCAGGGATTCGAACCGCCGACCTTCTGATCAGCAAGCCCTAGGCTCTGTGGTTTAACCCACAGCGCCACTGGAGCTTTAGGTTTGTGTATAAAAAATACTCTTGTCTCCCTACTGAAATGAATCCACTCCTGAAGAAAGAATCAGACTTTCACAGTGTGGGATGAAGAAATGACTGTCAGAAAGACATATGGATACCCCACAAGCAAATCAGGACAAATGCTCAATAAATAGGTCATTCAGAAGAACTCCAGGGTTCAAATCTACCACTTGGCCATGAAGCTCATTTGGTGACCTTGGGCTATTCCCTGTCTCTCAGCCTCACCTGCAAGGATAAAATTGTGAGGATAAAATTGGGATGGGGAGAGCAATATGTTGCACCTTGATCTCCATGGAGGAAAGGGGGGTTGTAAATGTAATAAATGCACTAGCATAAAAATTGAACAAGGCAACCAGTCTCTGGGGAGATTTTGCCAACGTTTGCACTGCAGCCTTGTCTTTGCCTGACCCATGGAGCGACTGACGGGATGGGGCTTGTGTGAAGGCGGGGCAGAAGCTCATCTCAGTCTCTTCTCTGCAAGGCTCCCAGCCGCAGCAGGAGGGCAAGCGGGTCTTTTCTTAGAAGCTGGGTGCCATGGAAGTCTGCCAAAGCAAGATGGGAATAACGTGGGAAAGGAGCTGAAGGAGGGTCCAGCCGTTCAAAATAGAAACAAAAATAGATCTCACAGGGAAGGAATGAGAGGCAGGAAGCAGCCATCGCCTCCCTTGGGTCAGAAGCTCAGTGTAGCATAGCCTTCACTGTGCCAAAATCTGGGCTGGGATCTTGGCTGGCTCACGAGGAAGGCCAAAGTAGATCAGTGCTAGAACATCTGCTCTGCATGCAGAATGTCCCAGCTTCTGTCTCCAGGTAGGGCTGGGAGAGACCCTTGCCTGAACCTCTAGAGAGCCGCTGCCAGTCAGTGCAAGTGATACTAAGCTAGGAGGACTGATGGGCCTGAGTCGGTCTAAGGCAACTTCCTCTGTAAGAAGTCCAGCTGTCTCCATTCAGCTGCTTAAGAGAGGGGAGATGTGGAGGGAGCAGGGAGCAGCAGCACATTCTCAGCCGGCTCCCACAGTCCCCTTGCTTTTTATAGCCAACAGGTTCTGCTAGTATCCACACCGTGATGGCACGGAGACAGGCAGCAGATAAAAGCTTTCTCTCCCTCTCTTATGACACTAGAAATTTGTGAACACCCAGTGGAGCTGAATGTTGGAAGAGTTAGAGGACAGATGAAAGTGCCCCTTCATGCAGCACATAGTTAATTAAACTATGGAACTCATTCCTGCAGGCAGGTAGTGCTGGCCACAGACTTGCGTGGCTTTAAAAGAAGATTGGGCAAATTCATGGAGGAGAGGGCTATCAAAGACTACTAACCATGAGGTCTATGTTCTGTGTCCCCACAGTCAGAGGAAGTAATGCTTCTGAATGCCAGATGCTGGAAACAGCAGAAGGAGAGAGGGCTCTGGTGCTTGGGTGCTGTTTGCCAGTTTCCCACAGGCCACCGTGAGAACAGGGTGCTGGACTAGATGAGCCCCCTCTGGCCTGGAGGAGAACAGAAGAAGGGCCCTGCTGGTTCAGGCCAGAGGGGAGCCATCTAGTCCAGCTCCCTGTTCTTGCAGTGTCTGACCAAATGCTTCTGGGAAGCCCAAATGCATGGCCAGGGCTTGGGATAAGAGCTTGGGCTACTTTTGATGGGAGAGCAACCTAGGATTCATCCTCCTAATAGGGGGTTGAGCAAATCACAAAGAATAATTTTAATGTATTCTGATTAAAAGCCTTGGTGATTAGGTGACATAAAAATGCCTTAAACCAGTGGTTCACCAAAACATATTTGCCTATGGACCACCTGGAGTTGTCGCCTTTGTAATGTGCTGTACAGTACTAGATGCTGTATGATTTTTCAATTTAGTTTTGGATTGCTTCTTGTATTTTTTAATATAGTATATTTTATTGTATTACACCTTGGATTCCGTAGAATTCAAATTTCAATATAATAAAATGCAATGTAAGAATAACCCAATTAAAAAGCAATGAGTATTTAATGCAACAGACTGTCTTTCACCTTCAACCACAAATCCATGCACACAGCAAGGACCAACACGATGTTTGTGGGCCAGTGGTGGTCCACAGACCACAGTTTTTAGGGACTCTGCCATAAACAAACAAACAAACTCCCAGCCACTGTCCATATCACTGGGACCACTCACTGACAGCTGTCCATCTCTCTGCAATATGCAAAAAACCAGGAATCTGCCTTGTTACCTGCTCACCTGTCAATCACAACATTGCTGCACTGACTCCCTGGCATCAACCTGCCTCCTTTGTTGTGCTCTAGCAGCTCCTGAGCTGTGTAAGACCCTTCCTCACCATTTTCTCCAGGACTGTAGCGTGGCCCTTCCCCCCAGGACAGCAAACACGCAGCTGCTCCCTACCACAAAGGGTTCTTGGGTTACCAGAGAGAAATGCACAACCCACACCTGGCTCTTAGCAATCACTACATCCCACAGCTAGATGCTTTCAGCCATTGGCTGCTGCAAGATAAGAACAGAACATAGGAGCCCTGAAGTTGAATCAGGCACATCTAGTCCAGCCTCATCCCTTCTTGGAGGCGGCATGCATCTCAATGCTAGTTGCTGGAAAGTTCCGGACAGGGACAGAGCTGTTGCGCTCATGTCCTGCTTGCAGTCTTCCCACAGATTGGCCACTGTGAGAACTGGATACTGCATCAGATGTGCCTTTGGCCTGATCCAGCAGGCTCTTTTTATGTCCTTATGTCCTTATCCTGTTCTCACGGTGGCCAGCTATAAGGGCTCATCCACACTTCCTCTCATCCTGCTCTTTCCCCCGGAGAAAACTGTTCTTTGGCACTCAATAAGAGCAAACGGCAATTCAGGTTTTCTCTGGATTGACGTTTGCTCCAAGTTAGCACTAAAGAGGAAGCTTTCTCTGGGAAAGGAGTGGGGCAAGGAGAAAACCACTCCGACCCATGCCTGGAAAGTGCAGGTCAAGTGGGAGACCACTCCAACCCATGCTTTCTAGGCACAGGACCAGCAGAAGTATGGATGAGCCCTCAGTGTCCCTTGGAAGAAGCCCCTAAGCAGGACCTCAGTACAACAGCATTTTCCTTGCTTGTGATTTCCAGCAACTGGTATTCAGAGACATGCTGCCTCCAACATGGAGGGAAAACAGTGGCAAGGAGACATTGGTAAATAGCCTTATCTTCTGTGAATTTATCTTTTAAATCTACTCAAGGACTGATTGTACGCTCAAGTTCTCAACCTAGTTGAATCGGATGCTGGAGCTGGGTAGGGGCAGGGAGTGAGGGAGCTGGCCTGGAAGAGGACAAAAAAGTTTTATTTCTGCTGGATCTTCATTTTACAATACTTATAACCTCCTTTCTCAGCTGAAAACATGATGAGCCAAAGCAGCTCATGCAGAACACAGAACAGCCATGAAATTAAAGCCAAAACAGAAGGCATAAAATAACCGGGGGGGGGGGAATGCAGCAAACACAATAGTAACCCCCTGAAGTCTTCAATATGTCAGAGACTGATATAGTGTCTTTTCCCCCCTAGCAGGATGTCTGTTGCTCTGAAGAGGAGGTCCATAGCAGCCCCCCAGTACTGCATCTAAAGCAGCAGAAGGATGGGACAGGAAGGGTGAAGAGGGCTTGGGTGATCCCTCCCATCAGCGTGTCAGAGAACCATAAGCGGCTCCCCCATGTTTTGGTGCAGGTAAGGAGGAGAATGTGCAGTTTGGCATTCGACAGTGGTGGACAGTGTTGGTTCAGGAGAGGGCTTGGGGACCAAAGAAGCACCCCTCTCTTCCCCCCCTGGTGTGATGTTTCCATGGCTGCTCCTGCTCTCTGCTTGCATCCCACCAAGGTCTGCATTTCGGCTTCTGACCCAGGATCGTGCCTTGGAAGGAAATGTCTGGGCTGAGCCAGCCCTAAGATTCCCCACAGTGACCTTCATTGAGATGCTGAGTGTTGCCATGTGAATAGCACAGCACCCTGCAGAAACACGCCCACTTACTCATTGTGCTCATTGCTGGATCCAGTGCAGAGGCCACCACCCTTCCTTACAGCCCCATCACAATCAACCAGGTTGCGGCTGCTTCTCTCCCTCCCACTCTGCCTCTGAAGGCAGGTTAAAAATACAGCCTGACAATGGCACACATCCTTCAATACATGCAGTGCTCACCTACAGCCATACCGGTTCATTACACCATGAATGTTGACCGTAAGCACTGGATATGTTTGTGGCCTTTGTTATGGTGAAGGCACAGCTGCATTTGCCACGGCAGGCTCCCCCACACCTGCAGCTTGCAGGCATCCATGTGGCAGTCCCTCCTTGCACAACAGCACATGCATTCACAAGGAAACTGGCCCCCGCCTCCCAAGGACGTTGCACCGTGCAGCGAGCCTTTCTTGGCTCAGTGGCAGAGCTTTGCAAGCAGAAAGTCCTCCCAGGTTCAACCCCCAGTGGCATCTCCAAGTAGGGCTTAGAAAGACTCCCTACCCAAATCTCCCTGGAGAGCCACTGCCAGTTAGTGTAGAGATAATATCACACTAGATGGAATAAGGCAGCCTTCTATGTTCCTGAGCCTGGTTGGGATTTAAGTCACATCTGAGTACGGAGAGGGGGAAGGGCAGCACCTGTGGGCAGGAGCAGGGGAAGTGCCTGCCCTCTCCCAGCACACAGGGTTAATCTCCCTTTTGTAGATTAAATCAGACAAGCAGCAGCCCGGAGGTGTGATCTACAGCATCAAGGGTCCAGGAGTGGATGAAGATCCCAAGGGTGTGTTCTCCATCGATAAACGCAACGGGAAAGTCTACCTCAATACTGTGCTGGACCGCGAAAAGAATGACCGCTTTCGGGTAAGGAAAGCCCAACTCCGAGGTTCATTGCAGCTCTGGGGGGTGTTTTAAGTTTCAGGACTGAGCATGAAAATGTTGGTGGTGGTGATGATAAGGTGCTTCTGAGCATGCTCAAAATGTATTTCCCTGAATAGACTCCACAACCCTGAGATGTCCGAGATGTTGAGTTGTTACAGGCCAAGCTGGCTGGAGCTGATGAGTTTCCAGAACCAGAATATTTTAAGGGTGAAAGAATCATAGAACTGTAGAGTTCCTTATTTGGGGGTCATTATGCATGCATTTGTGAATGTTGCACAAAAACAGTGCTTTTGATCAAAGATACTTATTGTGGATATTGAAGGGGACAGTCTCCCTGGTTATGTGTGGATCTTATAAGACAGAACTAGGCTTATCTTGATAATCACCTGATAATAACATGATGCCTCTTGCTTTGCCCATGCCCAGCTCAGGGCCTTTGCACTAGACCTGAGTGGAGTTCCACTGGAGGATCCCACAGACCTGGAGATTCTGGTCATGGACCAGAATGACAACCGGCCCCTCTTCCGGCAGGCTGTGTTTGCTGGGCACGTGATGGAAGAAGCTCCCCCAGGTGGGTGTGCCAGACCCTCGCATGGTTCTTCTTTAATACAGATGAGCCAATTCTCTGTCTCCGAGCCCATCAAGGTTGGTTGAACTGGAAGCTGAGGGTGGGGAACTGTGAGAAACAGGTAGCAGCTGGTAGGAATGACCTTCCCCTGCCTTAGACCTTTGAGAGTTTGTATGCGACAACGGTTGCACGAATATTGATAGCCCAAAACTGGAAAGAGGAAAAAACTCCCACCGAAAAAGATTGGCAAATTAAGTTAATGCTGAGATAAATTAACAGGAAGACTCAGAAATCAAGACAATAATGAATTTTAAAATGAATGGGAAATTTTTTATGGCATATATGTCAAAGCATTGTATACAAGTTGATATATCAGCAGGATTCTAAAAAACATTTGCAGTATTATGATAACAGATCAAACTGGATACGTACAGATGGAAAATATGATTTGGACATGCATGAATTAACAATAAATATAATGGAACCATGGAGAGGGTAGTGGGAAGTCAAGGGATTGGAGAAATCCCACATTTCGATATTGTATTGATGGTATAAACATTTTTAATGTTTACTGTATATGATGTTTGTTATAATTAAAACCAATTATATATATATATTATATATGACCTTCAAGAGTTCTGCCAGTCAATGTTGACACCACTGGGCTAGATGGGAAAATAGATTGTCCTGGTGGAATAAGGCATCTCTGTTCCTTCTCAGGTACCTACGTGATGACAGTAGAAGCCACAGACGCAGACGACCCTGAGACAGACAATGCCGCAGTGAGATATTCCATCCTGGGACCAGAGATGGGAAACGTCTTCACCATTGACGAGCTGTCAGGGGAAATTCAAACAGCCCGAGCTGGGTTTGACCGGGAGGTACAAGCCTGTCAATGTTTGTCTCAGAGCTTGAGGGTGGAATGCAGTCGTGGGTGACAAGTCAGTAGGCGCCAAAGAGCAGAGTGGACTGTATGGTGCACCAAAGAGTGAATCCAGTGGAAATCTGGGATGAAGCGTTATTTCTCATTTGCATCTGCACACAAACTTTGATCATTTGAATCCTTAGGGCAGGGGTAGGCAACCTCAGGCCCGTGGGCCAGATGCGGCCCAATCGCCTACTAAATCCGGCCCGCGGACGGTCTGGGAATCAGCATGTTTTTACATGAGTAGAATGTGTGCTTTTATTTAAAATGCATCTCTGGGTTATTTGTGGGGCAAAGGAATTCGTTCTTCTTTTTTTCAAAATATAGTCCAGCCCACCACATGGTCTTGAGGGACAGTGGACCGGCCCATAGCTGAAAAAGGTTGCTGACCCCTGCCTTAGGGTCTATTTTGTTACAACATTCCCAATTTTGAAAGCTATTGGGCTGAGAGTTATTGAAAAAACAAGGACAATCATTTTGAATGCAGCACATTAACACTGTAACATTATTGCCCTGAATTATTTTTAATAGTGACACACACACACACATACACAATCAGTATGTCTCAAAACTATACTTGAAAAATTGAAATGTCAGGATATGATTTGCAGTATTCTAAAAATACACCAAAATTTTATTTTATTTTATTTTATTTGCAAAAATCCAGTACAGATAAGCTTTGACCTACCATCTTATGGAAAGAAAGGTGGGACAGAAAACCAGGTTTTTAAACTTATCTGACACTAGTAGCCTCACACCCAGCATTGCTGAATAATTCTAAGAAACAAGAACAACAAAAATCAGTGCAGTTTTGAACTTGGAGGTTTAAATTGGTGCAATTTTTAAAGTTTCGCTCCACCATCTTGATTCAGAATGATGCCCAGATGTATCCAAATATAACATCTGAAGAGGTGTCCAAACGTATAGAGAACTGACAAACAACTTTCCGAAAGATATTGTAGATATGGAACCCAGGGATGAATAGGCAGATCCTAGGACCGTGTGAATGACATGCTTCCCTCTCTGGCTCGTCCCCTCTTCCCCACACCATCACCTACCTCTGCTCCTCTCCACACAGGTCATCGGCATTTACAACCTGACGCTCCAAGTGGCAGATATGTCCGGAGAGGGTCTGGCCACCACCGCCACAGCCGTTATCTACGTGGATGACATAAATGATAACCCGCCCGAGTTCACGGAGAAAGAGGTGGGGAGCCCACCCCACCCACTGAGAAGGCAGCAGGCAGAACCTGTGGGAGAGGAGACTATAAAGGACCCTGGCTGGGTTCTTTATCCAGCTGGTGTGGCTGGAAGTTCCTTCTGCTCCATTTGAGTGGAGTTAGGGGCCTGAGAGTGCAGTGGAGCAGGGCTTTGTTTGGCCTCTCCAATATCTCCTGCATAATAACAACAGCAACGAAACCCACTCCAGTTGTGAAGCAGGAGGTGATCCATGCCGATGAATCAGTGCAGCCCACAAAACGCATCAAGTGTGGGCCATAGCGCACAGGCTGCTCCTCCCAAGCCCCTTGGCAGCATCTAATTGCTTTTATCATTATTGTTTATTCCCGACGCTTCCTCCGACAAAGAGTTCAAGATGCCGCGCATGGTTCTGCCCCTTCTCCAGTTCTCCCTCAAAAACCAGAAAGAAGGGGAAGACTGTGCCCTGCAAAGTGTGCCCTGGCAGATCTAGCCAGGCCAAAGTACTGAATAACTCCCCCCCCCCCGCTTTCTCTTGCAGTTCTCCATGGAGGCCCCTGAGAACAAGCAAGGTGTGGTCATTGGGCGGGTGCTGGTCCAAGACAAGGACCTCCCTGGTTCTCCCAACTGGTTGGCTAAGTTCACCATTCTGGAGGGGGACCCCAACGGGGCTTTCGCCATCCACACCGACCCCCTCACCAACGATGGCGTCATCTCCCTGGTGAAGGTAAGGAATGGCATTCAGCTGGACCCATCCCTGGAGCCTGTTTAGAGCAGCAGGTTCAGCCTGGGAATTATGGCCAAAGCACTGGGTGCTAATGAGCATGCACAGAGTGTGTTCTGCTCACCATGGAGTAGCCATAGCCTTTCCTATTCCCTAGATATGAGGCTTGGGGTGTGGACTTTAAGGGGAGAGGGATTTACAGGCTAGCTCTCTTTGTGGAGTTTAAATAAAGGCACACAACCCCAAACTTTAAACAAGCAAGGTAATGATAACAAGAGTACCTCTCACTATGTGCTAAGGGCCTGTCTATCAGCACAGGGTATCCACAACCGGTTGCCAGTCTTCCTGGATGAAGGGAACAGGATTCTGGGGCCAGAAGCCACAATACGCAAGGTGGATTTGAGCTCTTGCAGCTCTTGCTTTAGCTATCAATAGCTGGTTGAAGCTCAAAACAGAGCGGGCAGAGAAAAGGTTGGGAAGCAGGAATGCTGGCCCTGTTTGAGGGATTTGTAACGATGGGAGCAAAAGGGTCCCACGCCACTAACCACGGCTTCACCAACTCTCTGTCCCTATCGTCAGGCCCTCAACCATGAAGAACGGGACCGGTTTGAACTGCTTGTCTCTGTCCAGAACCAAAGTCCCCTGGAGCTGTCTGCCCCCAAGGCTGCCAGGGCCTTGACCACAGTGCGGGTGCGCGTGCTCGATGCCAATGAAGCCCCCTTCTTCCGGGAGAATCCCTGGAGGGGAAGCGTGAATGAAGGTGCGCCCCCTGGCACAGAGATAACCCTCTACCGTGCCAGTGACCCAGACACCCAGCAAGGGCAGCAACTCAGGTGAGCTGGGCCAGAGGGCTTCGGGCTACCGTCCAAGGAGATACTAAAGGTAAAGGGACCCCTGACCATTAGGTCTAGTCGTGACCGACTCTGGGGTTGCGCGCTCATTTTGCATTATTGGCCGAGGGAGCCAGCGTATAGCTTCCAGGTCATGTGGCCAGCATGGCAAAGCCGCTTCTGGCAAACCAGAGCAGCACACGGAAACGCCGTTTACCTTCCCGCTGTAGCGGTTCCTATTTATCTACTTGCATTTTGACGTGCTTTCGAACTGCTAGGTTGACAGGAGCTGGGACCAAGCAATGGGAGCTCACCCCGTCACAGGGATTCGAACCGCCGACCTTCTGATCAGCAAGCCCTAGGCTCAGTGGTTTAACCCACAGCGCCACCTGGGTCCTCAAGGAGATACTAGGGAGCAGAAAAAAAAACCCAGGGCTTGGTGGGAATCTGCCCTTCCAGAGCTACAGACCAAATGCATGGCTTGGTGTCTGGCATAAAATTCAGCACCGCAAGGACTGCAGCTCCTGTTCCCCTTTTTGTTTTAAATAAGTCTCTAGCCTTTATGGCCAAGAAGAAAAACATACCAACTCGCAGAAACAAACGAAAAGTCCTGCTGGATCAGGTCAAACGCCTATTTAGTCCAGCATCCTGTTCCGACAGTGGCCAACTAGATGTCTATAGGATACCCACAAGCAAAACCTGAGTGCAACAGCATTTTCCCCCATTGTGGTTTCCAGCAACTGGTATTCAAAGGCATACAGCCTCCAACAGTCAGGGGAGAGCATAGTTGTTATGACAGTGTTTTGTGTGAGCCTCCTCCACCACACAAGCCCAATTTATCTCCCAGATGTGTGTGGCATCCTGGCGAGTGTGACTTTGCCTCTAGGAAAGCAAATGCTGTTCGTGTTCATGAATACCCCCCCACACACACACACAATATTAGCATCTCTTTATCTGACCTGCATCCTCAGGTACTTCCAGGCCTCTGACCTGGCCAGCTGGCTGCAAGTGGACCCTGACTCCAGCCTGGTGCAGACACGACAGACGGTCCCCCCACGCTCAACATTCCCAGGCGGCTGGTACACCTTGCAGATCCTGGCCAGCGATAATGGTGAGAAGGTCGGGCAGAGAGTGGGAGAGGACAGGAGCAGGCCCATGGCTACAAGTTCACTGTAACAGGGCCAGGGAATCACTGCAAAACAGCCGGCATGGAGACGCAAGACACCTGACCTTGTTGCTTGCAGAGCATCTACACATCTTTCAGTTAGTGTCACTCATTCGTTCCCATACTTTTCAGTGCATTTCCTTGTCGCTTTTCAAGCAGGAAAGTCAAGGGCTGTTGTTTATAGTGGAGGTTTTGTTACACTGGGGCGGCAGAGGCCTTTGATCCACTTTAAGTGCACAAATCGAATGTTATGATAGGTGCTTGAATCCCCCCCCCCCCGCAAAATCCTGAGTCTGAAGCTGCCCTTAGAGAGTCTCAGAAGGGTATATTATTGGATCATAGAAAAAAGTCTGGTTCCAAGATGCCCTTGGGAGAGTTTGCAAGAAAAGTAGCCTTTATTTGTCACAAAGCATCTGGTAATCAGATAGAGATTTCCCCTCCACATGGAAGTTCTATTCCTTCCAAGTAATAGTCAGTGACAGGGCAAGGCCAAGACATTTTGCTGATGGAGGTGGCCAAGACGTCTCCTCTGCCTTTCCATGCATAGGAGGTGACTGGGCTGGTAGTTGGATCTGCTGCCAACAGGGTAGCATCGTATGCATCTGAAGGCAGCAAGCTAGTTTAGGGACTGAGGGATAAGTAACTTTAGGACAAGCCACATGGAACAGAGAGCTCTAGCCTCCAACCAGAGGGAATTCCCAGGGGCTCAGGAAGAACAGCCTGCAACCGCCTAAGGCAGCTTCCTCACACTGCTTATCGTTAGGGCCAGCCCTAGTCACAATTAAAGCTATCCCTTAGGAATGCATCTACGTTCTCCTGCTTTTTGTTTAGGAAACCCGTCCCTGACAGCTACGGGGACCCTGTCCATTGAGGTGCTGGAAGTCAACGACCATGCTCCTCTTCTGCTTCCGGTGACTAGCGAGCTATGCAGCCAGGGCGGACGCCTGGTGCTGAGCGCCACTGATGACGACCTGGCTCCCCACGCTGAGCCCTTCCACTTTCGCCTCAGCCCTGACATAGCTCAGAATTGGACTCTCGGACACATCAATGGTAACCTTGGCCTGGTGGGAGTCAGCACCCCTCCATTTTGCAGAGGGTGGGAAAGAGATTCAACCAGGGATGGCCTCAGTGTTTGGCATTCCCAGTCAATTCCAAGGGCCCTGAGCACCCCACCTTAAAAAAAAATACATTGACCTGGCTCTCTGAGCAAGGCTGGGCCACAAAGTCCAGCCACCATTTTAATTTCCTTCAATATCACTCCAAGATATTGTGGGAAATTAAAGTGGCAGCTAGGCTCAGCTTCCTGGCACTGCTTGTCCCTCAGCATGG
The DNA here is from genome assembly GCF_963506605.1 of Zootoca vivipara. Taxonomy (NCBI): domain Eukaryota; kingdom Metazoa; phylum Chordata; class Lepidosauria; order Squamata; family Lacertidae; genus Zootoca; species Zootoca vivipara. Next base: position 59,977,155 of record NC_083281.1, read on the forward strand.
CTGCCCCCAAGTAAGCCAGTCAGTGGGCACCTTGTCCTGGGACCCCTCAGACCCACTTGGATTGGTCTTCCTGTAAAGGTAACAGAAAGCATTATGGGAGGGGGGGTGCAGAAGAATAGGTAGAGACAGGCTCCTGCTTGCTCCATCCTCCTCCCTGAAATCCCCCCCCCCATCTGTTACAGACACCCATGCACTGCTGCAGACTGAAGGAGAAGTGGACCTAGGGCTCCACGCCCTGCCGCTGCTTATCAGTGACTCGGGGACGCCGCCCCAGGTGCGAGAGCAGCTCCTGAATGTCTCTGTGTGCCCCTGCGACAAGTGGGGCTCCTGCCAGGCTCACGTTGCTGCTGTGGTGGGTGCTGTGGCAGGCCTGAGTTTCGGGGCCTTGATGATCATCCTGAGCTGCACCATCCTGCTCCTGCGTAAGTGTGATGCACCTCCTGTTCCTAAAAGGGCATTGTGCTGGGGCATGTCTGATGTGGTTCAGTCCCTCAAGCTCAACCTAATGGTAGGGCCGGCCTGGCCAGTGGGACCCGAGGTACAATGTCAGAGCAGGCTTCTTGCGTCTCTTACTTGCTCATGAGTAGGAGCTGCCAAACAACAGCTGCGTGCCATGCTATGCAGAGGCCTGGGCAGCCACCACATATAGCCAGGCCTTTTGGGAAGCAACTTGGGCTCTGGAACTTTTCACCAAGTCCTCCCTGCTGCTCCTCCAAAAATGGAGAGAATTGTTTCTGCTTCCACTGGCCTTTTGAGTACTAATTATTACTTTTCTCTCACACTGCACCAATACCAATGACAAACTTAGTTGGTCTCTAAGGTGCTACCGGAAGGATTTTTTAAATTTTGTTTTGATTTTCTGATGTAATCCATCCATCTATCCCAAAATGTAATATATTAAGGGAAATCGCTGTGCAACACACACACACACACCCATATTAGGAAAAAATGCATAATGGTGTGCATATGAGGAGAAATTCTCGCAAAACTGCTGAAAAAATTCCATGAGGACTTTAAAAAAAAAACTAATATGGAGAATTTAATTTAGGATTGGGCAAAAAGGGAAAAATTGAGAGAAACCAGAATTGAGAGATTTGCTCATTCCTACTTGCAGGAGGCTGGGGAAATGACATGTTTGATGCTCTGCAACACACACACACACACACCTGCTCCTGCTGCTTTTAACCTCTCCCTCTCTGCTTGTAGTCCTGGCCTTGCTGGTGGCTGCGCTGGAGCATTCCCGCCGTCAGGCCTTCCACAAGGGTCTCCTGGGGGGCTCTCAGGATGACTTGAGGGACAACATTGTCAACTACAACGAACAAGGAGGTGGAGAAGAAGACCAGGTGAGACCCCAGATGATATGTGGGGGGTGGGGGTGGGGAAGAGTATGGCAGAGAAGGCAGCCTGAACAATCCATGACGGACTTAAACAACTACGGAACTCACTTCTGCAAGAGGCAGTAATGGCCAGATGGGATGGCTTTAAAGGAGGACTAGACAAATTCATGGAAAATAAGACTGCCCATGGCTCCTGGCCACAATGGCTGGTGGTACATCCGCTGTTGGAGGCAGGAGGGCTCTGAATGCCACTGGCCATGAACTGTGGGTGGGGAGAGCTGGTGTCACACTCAGGTCCTGCTTACAGGCTTCCCATCGGCCATGGTGAGAACAAGGACATTGGGGGCCTCCCAACTTGAATCCACCCACACTTCTGATCCTCATCAGCCAGGCCCCAGCAGGGCCAAGAAGCCGCACCTCTCTCTCTCTCTCTCTTACACACACACACACACACACACACACACACACACACACACACACACACTGGTTGTAAGATCCCTCTTCCTGCCTTTCAGGATGCCTACGACCTCAACCAGCTGCGCAACCCTGACCTCTTCCCCCCACCATCTCTTCGGAGCAAGCCGCCGCACCGGAGGGACGCCCCCTACAGCTACGGCCTGCCTCAGTACCCCCGGCGGCTACCTGCCTGTCCTTCCGACATAGAGGACTTCATCAACGAGGTACTGAAGAGACACATCAGGGGCTGGGAGGATGGCAGTGTGGGGAGAGGAACTGTTGAGGATGGGAGAGGTCAAGTGGGGGCAGAGCGGCAAGTGGGGGGGGAGAACCCTCCCCGATTTTGGCCAAACGGAGCTACCCCCTTCTCAGTTTGGTGCTGGCACAAGTTATCAAGAAGCTGCAGGGCCTATCAGCCAACACAGCAGGAGTGGGGAACTTGGCAAATGGTAGATGTTGCCAAATTCCTGGCTCCCATCACCCTCGGCCTCTGGCTGTGCTGGGAATTGGGAGTCCAGCGATTGCTGCAAAGCTGTAGGCATCCCACCCTTGCGGTGCAAGAGGTAAGGGCTAGGGAAAAGGAGGCCTGGCAAGTAGCTAGCCCTTAATGCCAGCTTGCCCTTTCGGCTCCATGAAGGCTGCAACTTGAACTTTTAAATTTACTTTATTCATTTAGAAATTGTATATCCCACTTTTCACTACCCAGGTCTCAGTTAAGGGGAGAGGGTCCTTAGGATGTGGTTTGTCTTGGTGGTCCTCTGCTGAGCTTCCCTGGCTCTCCTTCCCCTGCAGGGCCTTGAGGCGGCCGACAGTGACCCGAGTGTGCCTCCATACGACACAGCGCTCATCTACGACTACGAGGGCGAAGGCTCGGCCGGCGGCTCGCTCAGCTCCATCCTCTCCAGCTTGGCCGATGAAGACCAGGATTATGACTATCTCAACGAATGGGGCCCACGATTCCGGCGCCTGGCAGAGCTGTACGGTCAATAGCGGGGGTAGGGGGAAGATGGGGGGCGGGAAGGGGAGAGAGGAGAGGCCATTCTAGCAGCCAAGTATGTGCTGGACTCTGCCAGCTGTGGACAGAGACCACGCAGCCCAGTTACCCTCTTGGTCTTTGGCTGGCCCCACTGCCAGCAAAAAACCCTCCTCACAGTAGTGCTACTGCTGTAGTTATGGGGGGGGGTCACTTCCTGTTATGCCACCTACTTCCCCAGGCAGCCATCTTGTAGGTGATAACCACTGCCCACTGTGGGGGAAGGAGGGTATCAGTGACCCTTAAACTCAGGTGCTCCAGGAAGTCGGCACCATTTCCTGGGAAGAGCCAACCCAAAGCAGGGAGGGAAGGCAATGCCAGTCACAGATAGGGGATGAGGGCCCTTTTATATAAGTCCCACTGGCCATTCTCGCCCAAGGCTCTGAGCACCCAGCAGGGAAGTGGATGGAGCCAGATGATGACAACCTAGGTTGGGAAAATTGGGTAGGGGGCAGAAGGCAGTAGCCCCCAGATGAAGGAACCTCCACTGGGCTAGATGGGGACTTGGCTCTGCACCCCCACACCCCTTCCTGAGCAGGCTAAGGCAGAAGACTCAAGATACTTTGCTGGGCCCCAGCTGCACCCCTTAAGAAAGAGATCCAGGGGGGCTTTGGGGCGGGGAGGGAAGGGCAGCTGGAAATAAAGCAGTTGAAGACGGAGCTACAAAGGTGTCACGCAGTTTTTTATTAGAAGTGCTTGGGGCCACCAGAACCTATAGAAGGCACTGAGGGTAGGGCTGCAGTGGCTCTTTCCCTGCAGGACGGAGAGAGGAGAGTCCAAAAAAGCAGGCGTTGGCCACCTGGCGCCCTCCAGGTGTTTTTGACTATAACTCCTATCAGCCATAGTAGCCCCAAACGTCTGGGGGGCAAGAGGCAGATGATCCTGTGTGACGGCCAGCCGCCTCCTGTGCTCACAGCCTCACTCCAGTTTTTATGAACGTGGTGCAGTCCTTCAACAGGGACACCCTCCTTGCCACCCCAAGGCATGCAGTCCAGTGGCCAGCAGGCCTCTACATCCCTCCCAGAGTGCTGTTTTGCCGGGAGCGTGCTGGGAGCAGCGGTCTTGCTTGCTCGGAGCTGGCTCCATGGTGGGTGCCCAGCATCTTCTTGGTGGCTGAGACAAGGCGGGCGTAGCTGTCGGGGTCATAGGGGCCAGCTGTGGAGCGGGTGGAGAGCAGCGGCAGGTGGTCCTTGTGGCGCTGGCGCTGGCTGGAGCGGAATAGCGGAGGCCGGTGCTGCCTTTCCCCGTCCCGCAGAGAGTCCGGCAGGGGCCTGCTAGTGCTCTCCGGGAGGAGCATGATGCTCAGCACTGACAGGATGGCGAAGGAGGCGAAGATCACATGGTGGAGGAAGAAGCCATGGCTGTTGTGGATCTCCATGAGTGGAGTGGTTGCCTGGCCCACCAAGCCAGCAGCCAGGATGAGGCCCAACCCAGCACCCCTGCAGAAGAGAAAAGGGCAGCAGTGTTGGGAACAAGAAGTGCTGGAAAGGCGTCCCCCTGGCTACCTAAGGATAGAGTGGGGCTCCCCACTCTGTGGGCTATGTCGAAGGTCTTCCTCCCTTCCCCAAGCCCACTCCTCTTTTTTTAAATAGCTTTTACTGAGGATTTTTTGTGTTGTAAAACAGATGCCCACTCCTCCTTTTAATGGCTAGTGTGGCTGTGTGAGAAACACACAGAGGAGCTGCCTTTGGCCAGGTCAGATCAGTGTCGAACGCGGGCTGGCCTCGTGCCCAGGAAGGCTTTTACCAGGCCAGCGACTCAGTATCAGGGAATGATGACTGGAGCTTCAGGAGGGGGACCACTCAGTGCTAGAGAGCAGCTGCTTTGCATCCAGAAGTTCCCACATTCCACCACCCCAATGACATCTTAAATGGAGAGCTGCCACTGCCAGTATATCTTCCTATATACATAAAAATGTAAGGTTGTCATCACGCTGCTCCTGTTGGGAGGATTTGCAATGCTTCATCACAGTCCTAGATTTGCATGGTTGGTAAGCAAAGCAAGCAGGGGCACGAGCCCCTTGTAAACAACACTCAACCAGATGGACTAATGGTCGGACTCCATAGAAGGCAGATTCCTGTATTTATATGACCTCCTGCCTGCAAAGCAGATGCTCTACCACAGACCTACTTCCTCCCCAGTGGCAACCAGCAATTTAAATATTCACAGGTCTGGTCATTTGTGTAGGACCTTTCATCTGGGGGGGACCTGCACAAATTGGGCCTCTCCTGTTCCTCCCATCCCAACCCCCAGCCGAGATAATGCAGCAGTCACCCTCCCACCCTGGGTTCTGGGCCTGCCAGATAATATACAGATAATAATCATCCTCATCATTATAATTACATTTCTATACCGCCCTTCATCGGTGGGCAGCTTACAGTATACAGCACATGCAGGGAGGGAGAGGAGAGACCCCTCACCTGACCACGGTGGGAAGCACCTCGCCGGCAAACAGGACGCTGAGGGCGGAAACAGCTTGTGACGCAAGGATCCCCAGAACAGAGAGCAGCACAATGAGCCAGGACATCAGGTCTAAGGGAGGAAGAATAGAGAGGCAGGCAGGCTAAGCAGGAGGTCTGCCCAGCTGCTAACCAAAGTGGATGGCCCAGAGAGGCCTTCATAGAGCAAACCTTAGCACAGGAGAGGAACCCACGGCAGTCCAAAGCCACATTCCCTTCTGGGCAGCAGCCAGGGGCCACATGCCAGTGCTGGGTGGGCCAGAGGGCCAGAGTAGGTGGAGTGACACATGCACATTCCCCCCTTTGGTGCAGTAGGCCGACTTCCCCACACCCCTCTCTGTCCTCCAACCAGGCAAGCAAGAGGTCAAGGAACTGTTCCAGCCAAGCAAACACACTGGGGAGCGGGGAGGGGTCAAGACAGGGCCAAGTACAGAGCCTTGGAGGGACAGAGCTCCAGGCCCAAGGCTCCCAACCCCTGCCTTAGCAGGTAACTCGCGCAAGTGCGCCAAGCTGCATGTGCACAGATGAGGATGGCTTGTGGCAGCTTTGATCACTCTAAACCAAGCCAGGAGGAGAGAGCCGGGGGGGGGTCTCTCTCCTGGGAATTTGTGGTACCCCACCCCATAACACTGTCTTGCTTACACGGAGTCAAGGCCAGTAGCAGCAGCGAAGAAACACCCGTCAGGATGGTGCTGAGCAGGAGGGCGGCGCGGCGTCCAAAGTGGTCCACGGTCAGGCACAGGAAGAGGAGCGCAACGGCCTCACTCGCCACCAGCAGGAAGTAGGGGAAGTAGAAGCCTGGTGCGTAAGAGGTCAAGTTGCGGGTGAAGGAGTGGCGGATCCCACTCCCAATGAACCTGGACGGTAGGGGAGACAGGAGGCGGGGCAGAGATGATACAAATGCTCTGCAGTAACTCTAGGAGGATGGACCAGGGGTCAGAGTTTGACAGTATGAGCAGGGATATGGGCCCCGTGGGTCAAATAAAGAGGGTGGCACATGGGCTAGAATTTCCCTATCCCTGCCCAAGAGGAGAAGGATTACTTGTGAATAACTCAGGGCAGATAGCAAAGAGGATCAATGTATAGGTCTGTGAAGAGGCCAATTGGATGCCCCTGGGAAGCCTACTGGCAGTGGGGGGGGGGAGGAGGCAGCAGTCCTCTTCCCACTGTTGCTCCCTAGCAATTGGCACAGTATGCAAAGGTAGGCTGCCTCTGGATGTGGAGGTACCAGGAAGACATTACAACTAATCGTCACTGCTGGGAGATTTCACCACCACAGCAACTTCAGAGTGGCTGCCGACACTTCCCAGCTCCCACAACCAGTTCTCAAGGAACCCACAACACATCAGGCTCTTACGCAGTGAAACCCAGGATAAGGCTGTTCTTCCAAATGACCCGGGTGTGGAAGATCTTGCAGATGCTGTGGTACTGTGGCAGAGGGGCCCCTCCAGACAGGTTGTCCAGCTCTGGAGATGGAATTAAAAACATATTGTGAGACAACCAGCACCACTAATCCAGGAAACCTGCAGCATATATATATTAAACTAATTTACATGAAGAATGTACATGCTGGCATTCAATTATATTCTCAGGGCAACTAACAGCAAAAAGTTAACACAATGAAATAATCTCTCAACAATGCCGGAAAAACCACAGACCAAACAGCAAATAAAAATGGCAGAAGTAATAATTAAGAAGTCTTGATATTTATTTACATTTTCAAGGTCAGTGGCAGGTGCCTAAAGGGCAGCCAAGAATCCTTGGAAAGGATGGTATAACTGGGGATGCCAAAGCCAAAAAGGCCCTCTTCCATCATTTCACAGACATATGCGTGGATCCTCTTTGCTATCTGTCCTGAGTTATTCACAAGTAATGCTTATCCTCTTGGGCAGGGATGGGGAACTTCCAGCCCATGTGTCAAATGTGGCCCAGGAGGCTGTTCCTGAGAAACCATCACCTACTTGCCCCACAACTGACACCATATGGCATCACATATGCAACTTCCAAGGAACAAATGGGAGCTTAACGGGAGCTCCTGATTCTTCCTCTGCTGGAGGAAGGTGGGCTCCCACTACCCATCAGTGCACCTTGCTCCTCAGCAGAAGAAAGCTTGCACTGAAACTGCTGCTAAAATGGGGAAGAAAGAGACTCAGGTTTTCACAGTGGCTTCAATGGAAAGTGCTGCCTGCCCCTGGAGCAAGCCTCTTGGGAGGGGTGCTGAGAGTACGCCTTCAAAGAGAAGCATCACCCGGTGCCACTGTGATGTCAGCCCTGCCATCCTGTCAAATTTGGCCTAAGAGGGCAGTTACAGGGATCTGGCCTGCTTGATGGGGTAGGGGAAAAAGTTTCTCCAGCTGTGCTCTAGGCGATGTTGGACTCCCAACTCCCATTAGCCCCATCCAGCATGACTAACACTCATGGGAGGGTGGAAGTCTATCTTCACCTGGAAGGTGACAGGCTCCCCATCCCCTACTCTAGGGGAACAAAAAAACTCCACCCACATCAGAGAAACACATCCACCCATGTTATGGCTTGCACACCTGCTTCTCTCACAGTGGGTCAAGAGGCATCGATCCCGAAAAGGCAATTGGTGCTTTTTCCAGCCTCCGATTGCATGGGGATGGCGTACCTTGCACCCAAAGTAACCTGGCAGGGCAGATATTCACCAGCCCCATCAACCTGACCTCCAAATGAGCACCCAGCACCCCGTTGCTCCAAGCCAGAAACTGACAAAGCAGCAAGGCTTAGAGTGAGGGTCAGGCCTTCAGACCTCACCTGCAAACAGGTGCTCCCAAGTGTAGGAGTCATCCTCCAGGCGGATTCCGTTGCCCTCGGCTAAATCGCGCAGAACCTGCTTGCCTTCCTCAAGCTGCTGAGTGGCCAAGAGCCAGCGGCCCGACTCAGGGGAGAGGGCGGGACACCTGCTCCCAAAAAAGAAGAACAAGCACCACTGGCATGACCGGTGGAATCCTGGCAGGCAGAGCTGGAGCGTAGCTGCTCCTTCATTCTGGACAGTGTATCCCCACATGGAGAGCAACTACCCAAAGCCCAAAGCTTGCTGGATATTCTTGGGAAACCCAGTCTCTTGGCTACAGCCTGCACAAACAGGAGTAACCACAACCACGCTGTGCAAAAACAAACAAGGCAAAACTTTCAGGGGAGAGGGAGGGAGAATACAACCAAAAGTTTATTAAAAATCTAAAACATGTATTATTATTATTTATTATTATTATTAAGATTTTGGGGGGGGGGGTTAAAGCTGATGGTTGTTACGTTCCCAAGCATGAACCAATTCAGAAGAACCATGGGGGCAGGGAGCCTTGAGTGCATAATGCACTGGAAAAAACTCCTTAGGTGGTGTTTAAGGAAGTGTGGCGTGGGTGAGATGGGGGGGGGAGCTTTTCATAAGAACAGTCAACTTGCCACATCTCAAGTAGCGACAAACAGCTAAACTGTGCAGCCTTTTGCTGCTAGGTCAAGTGAGCCACACTAATGGCCTCTGGCCGCCAACCAGAAAGTGTTTTAAAATCCAGAAGGAAGAAAGGGGGGTCATTTGTATTACACAACAGCAACTTGGGGTCCCCAACTTCCAGGCATCCATTTTATTGGGTGTTCATGAGGATTTGTGCTCATCATGCTAAGAGGACCGTCACACCGGATCCCACACTCAATACTGTTTGTGCCTGAAGAGGTTTTGGAGCAGTCACACTGCTTCGTTTCCAAGCAGTGCATAGCCCTGAAATCCTGTAAAATGTATTATACCGCAAGCGTTCTGGTTTATTTTTTGCCCTGCTTTTGCTGCACTATGGCCCCTCTGGAGAGCAATAATGTGGCAGCATTGGGGCAGGATGGCAGAGCAAAAATTAAGTAGAACAAACCTGCCACTGATGCACTACTATTATTTCAAAAACATGTTGAAGAACACCCGCAGTAACACCTTTGTCTGGGGGGACCCGTACCCTCTCCTGGTTTCAAACTGGGGACACTGCCTTTGTGCAGTGCAGAGTGAAAGAAGGGAAAGTGTGCTTTTTAGTGCTTTCTTGTATGGACCAAGGGCCTCTCCCCTAAGTGTCCCAGCATGACTCTTCCTTTCCCTGCAATGTTTAAACATCCACTCCTTCCTCTACATTACACACCCCACATTGCTCAAGCCTAAAGGAAGCTGCTGCAAGTTGCAGCTGGATCAAGTGTGTTCCCTCAGCCCTTGAACTGAAGGGCTCTGCCAAGGGGGTGCTCTAGTGAAGAGGGTTTGCTCAGCACCAAACACACTCAGGCAGTGACCTCTGCAAGGCTGAGGAAGTGCCAAGTGGGCTGAGGCTTCAGAGTGGCTCGGAGCAGCACCCTCTCCTGCCTGGAAGGGTTGCAAGGAAATCTTGCAAAGGAGGCAGCGTGAACAGAACAGGAGTGGGGGGTGCATGTGCGGCAGCAGGCAGCCACAGGCTAAGCGCTGCCCTCTGACCCCGTCGCCACTGGGGAAAGGTAGGGCCGCCCCCATTCCCTTCCCACCTTGGGTGTGCTGTACCACTGTGTTTTGTCTACATTCAGTGCGCAATATTTAACAATGCACACATGTGCAGTGCCACAGCGTAGCGTCAGGTGAAAGCTTTTTAGGGCACCAGGTTAGGGGATCGAGCAACTTTAACACAGCTCTTGGTGCCACTGGACTTTTGTTAGATGGGCGTAGATTACTTATTCTGAGAAAGCAGGGCTGGAGAACCTCAGGCTCAGGGACTGAATATGACCTTCCATTTGGCCCTCATAACTCTCCCCAGGCCACACCCCTCACTCGGTCAACTTCAGGTCCTGAGTGTTTTTTGCCTGGCTAGAATGTGCCCCTGAACTCTGATAATGCCTCTTGCTTCCCTGGATGGAGGAAAGAGAGGGATTTCTGTGCCAAAACTGGCCTACTGCACAAAATGTGTGTTGCTCTGGCTTCCTTTGCCTCTATCTAATGGAATGTGGCCCTCAGAAGGTTGCCTAGAAGATAATGTGGCCCTTGGGCTGAAAAAGGTTCCCTACCCATATTTTAAGGCACCAGGAGAATTACATGGAGTTCCCAACCTGGGAAGAGTTTTCTCTTTTTGGGGGGGGGGGAGGGGGAGAACCACACTGATCTCCTCATTGACATGAGGTCCGCAATGTTTGTTGTGGGTCTCATTTCAAGGAGTCACGTGTCTCCATTGCAAGGCTTCCCACCCCCTTGGAATGCAGGGCTGAGAGGCAAGACTTACCACCAGCAGGCAGCCAGCAGAGTGAGTCCCAGCACTATTGTCCCCTGGAGTAGCCGCCACTCCTTGCAAGCCACCGCCAGCCCTGGCAAGAGCAGCTCCCCAGACACCCAGAAGAAACCAGCGCCCATGGTGACTGCCAGGCGGTGCGGAGGGTCACACAACTCCAGCCCTGGGGAGGAAAAGCCAGTGAGAAACACAAGAAATGGGAGACGGGGGCAGAATATACAGGAGAGGCAAACCCTGGCAGGCAGGGTTTGCTGGTAGCCTGGGAGACACATGGGCTTCTGCTTTGGCAAAGATCCAGAGCTCCCAACCCATTATCTGGAAGCAGAGGAAACTGCAGAGGACCTAACAAGGATGTGGGGTAGCAGAGGGGGCCACTCACTTGCAACATAGAGGGAGAGGAAGGTGCCAGCCAGCAGTGCCCCAAAGAGCAGCCGGGTAAGTACAAACACAACGTAATTCACAGCCAGCGCCACGGCAATACCCAGAGGGATGGATAGCATCAAGGAGGAGATGAAAGTGGCCCGGCGGCCAAACCTAGAGAAGCAAAGGAGGGCAGTGAGTAAGGATGCAAAGTTGGGGAATTCTACAGGAGAGCCAAAGGCCCATCTAGTCCAGCATCCTGCTCTCAGCCTGATGCCCTAGTAGGAAGTCTACAGCTCTCACTGGCTGCATCTCTGCTCAAACACCCCAGCCCCCTGGGCAGAAGTGGCCAGTTCATTTACCAGTCCATGGGTGTACAAGCAAGGGAGTCTGGCTTTTTTAACTCGGACTTTTGAAAAGTCATTTGCAATAGCAACTTTATGGAACGGTGGAACTCACTCCCACAGGACACAGCGAGGGCCATCAATATGAATGGCTTTAAAAGAGGATCGGACAAATCCATGGGCAATAAAGCTATCAGTGGCTACTAGCCACAATGGCTGTGCTCTGCCTCCATGGCCGGAGGAAATATGCTTCTCAATGCCAGTTGCCGGAAATCGCAGGAGGGGAGAGTGCTCTTGTTCTCAAGTCCTGTTTGAGGGTTTCTCACAAGCATCTGGGGGGCCACAGTGAAAACAGGATGCTGAACAAGATGCATGCTGGACTGGACTCTAACCACTACACCACACTGGCTCTAATACCAAGTCAAACTGTTTTGTCCCTCTTGACTATTAGTATTGACTCTGAACAACAACACTCTCTCCAGGGTCTCAGGAAAAGAAGGATCTTCCCTGCCACTTGCCATTTTATCATTAAAACAAAAACAACTGGAATTGAACCTGGGCTCTACTCCATGCAAAACCAGTGCTCTACCACTGAGCATTACAGTTGCTACCCTTGGGGATAAGAACATCCTGGCTCAACAAAACTGCAGAACCACAACACCATACATTAGCTATACACTAAGAGTGCATTGGGTTCGCTGGGACGCTAATTAAGAACACGGTAACAGGCTTCGAGTCCTCACTGAGGATTCACAGCATTCAGGCAAGGCTTGCTACAAGCTCAAAGCAGCATTGTGAGGGGAAAATATTTTACCTGTCACAGGCCGATCCAAAGGCCACGTAACCAATCAGCCACCCTAGAAGGTGGGTGGTTTGCTCCAGGGGCACCTGCCAGTGGTTGGCACAAACCAAGTCCCACTAGAAGAAAAAAGGGGGGGGGAGTTTTCAGAACCAGGAGGCTGGTGGTGTTGCCTGCCTTTAGGTCTTCTCATAGATATACAGACACCCAGGGGCCACTTCCAACTTTTGAGGCCCCCTGTCATAATAAAATTTAAAAATAATGGCGCACAAAAGCAAAATGATTTAAATCAGTTAACAACAAAAACCATGCATTTTACCAAATGGCACCTCTTATTTGTTTAAATGCCACACACACAGACACACACACACACACACACACACACAGACACACAGACACACACACACACACACACACACACAAAAACAAGCTGCAAAAAATTATCAAATGCAAAAAAGGAACCTTAAAATTAAAATTAACCCTAAATTTGAGGCCTACTCAAGCCAAGCCCCTCCCCGCTCTTTACAAAATGTGCAACAGCCAGAAGTTTTGCCCAGGTCAGAACCTACGGAGTCATTTGGCCAGGTGGACCTGGGTCTCCCACTTTCGTCCCCTTCCCAGAGTCACTCTGCACATCCTCAGAGGCACCCTTCTGACCCACCTACCTGCGTCACGACGGTGGAGAGGAGGCCGGCCTCAGGCAGGACGTACTCCCAGCCGCGGGTGCAAGGGCCGGTCCCGTTGGGCTCGAGGCCGCCCCCGGGCGGCGGGTAGCGATAGAGCAGGCAGTGGGTGCCGGGCGGGGTGGAGGCGTTGCGCAGCTCGGGCCCGCTGGCGTTGCGCAGCTCGGGCGGCAGCAGCGCCGGGTCCGGGCGGCAGCGGTGTTGCGGGGTGGCGGCCAGCAGGAGCCCCGCGGCAAGGCCGAGCGCCAGCGGCACGTTGGGCAGCCACGAGGCGGCAACCAGGAGCCGGGCGCGCCTCCCGAAGCCGCCCACCTGCCGCAGCAGCTGCCCGTCGAAGTCCATGCGCCGCGGACAGGACGGTCACCTGGAGCAAAAGAGCAGCGCCGCCTGCCTGGCTAGTTAGGCGGCCGCGGTGGGGCGGGTGCTTAAGGAGGCCGGCCGGAGGGAGCCGCCCCCTGGGAGCACGGAAGGAGGCAAGGACTTGGAAGCGCACGACGAGGCAGCGACCTTCGACAGTCCTCTCCCCGGTGCCGCCGCCGCTTGCTTCCTCTCTCTCGACCTGACTACGCCAAGAGAGCCGTCGAGGGAAAGCAGTAGGGATAAGGAGGGCTGCTTGCGGCTCCCGCTTTTTAGACGGCCCGCTCGCCGACGGAGAGACAAGTCTTTCCTCTTCCTCAGCGCCGCCTACTGGTTCTCGTCCGCCCCGTCGCGAAAGGACACCAAGCAGGCGTACCGGTTGGATTCTTCAAAGGATTCCGGACACATTTCTCTAAGATTTGCTTGTTGGTTTACATGAGAAAATAAGGTGGTGGTTTGGCAACATATATTCGCCTGATAGGAATAAAATTTGAAAGCGGTTTACAAAAAGGATAAAACAATAAAATTATCAGTAAAAAAAAACCCAGTTAAAATTACTATCTATATTATTCAAAAATAATTAAAATAAACGATAAACTAAAATCAAAACAAAGCAAAACACCAGATTAAAGCACATTACAACAGTCTGCATGTCTGGGTAGATTTGCCAAAAGAAAAATATTTTAGCAGGTGCCCAAAAGAGTAGTTGAAGACACCTGCCTGATTGTGATAGGCATGGAGTTCCAAAGTGTGAGTGCTGTAGGCAAAATAAAAGTCTTTTCTTCCTTCAAAAGCAGAAGGGAGATTGAGGATCATTGCAGAAGTCCCACCCCCTTAGATCAAGAGCCTGGCTGGAGCAGTCTTTTTGGGGGGAGCCATCCAGGCCAGTATCCTGGATCCTAGAAGGTGAGGCCAGGCAGATTCCTCTGCAAAGCTCACCCATCAACCTTGCAAGTTACAGCATGTCTCCAGCATTCTGCCTTTGGACATTGTGGATACCGGAAAAATGGGCTGCATCTGATGAAACAGGCTGCAAGCCACTAAAGCTTAAGCCAAAACAGGTAGCCTTTAAGGCGATTCCACAAGACTCTTTGTTGTCATTGATCCTGCGAGAGTAATGATAATACACTTTTTAAACCACCCTTCAACCAAGTTTCTTAGGCACCACCAGCTTCTGACTCATATAGGGACCAAAGCTGCCTCTTGGGTATACTTCTGCCCTGAAGCTGGATCAGACCAAAGTCCTGTCTAGCCCACACACCCCCACCCCCATTATTCAGACAGCCAACCAGATGCCCACAGGAAGCCTGCAAGCAGGATGTGAGCACAAGGACTCTCCCTCCCTCCTGTGGTTTTTAGCCAGGCATTCCCAAACTCGGCCCTCCAACTGTTTTGGGACTGCAACTCCCATCATCCCTAGCTAACAGGACCAGTGGTCAGGGATGATGGGAATTGTAGTCCCAAAACAGCTGGAGGGCTGAGTTTGGGGGTGCCTGTTTTTAGCCGCTGGCTTTCAGAAGCATCACTGTCTCCTACAGTGGAGGTAGAACACAGCCTTATCCTCCATGAATTTATCCAAGCCTTTTACAATTACAGCTATACTATCACTACAAACTGTAGGAGCCAATTTGGCAGTTTAACTTCACTTTATGAATAAGTGCTTCCTTTTGTCCTGATTTTTCCTACTGGTACATTCAGCTTCCATGAGCCTAGTCAATTGGAAGCAGGGAGGGGCAGCTGCCCCCCCAATCAATAAAAATATAGTTAACTGAGGTTCTTCTGCCGCCCCCCAACAAGAGACCTGCCCTCCCTAACAAAAGGCTTGCCCCGCCCTCTAAGAAAAATCCTGGCTACGCCCATGTCATCTTCATTGGATGGCTTCTCCCACTACATTAAGGAAGACTGTGCAGGACCCAGGAAAGATGGTAGGAGGTCATACATAGACCCTTAGCTATGGCTTCTTGAAAAAAGGACCTGGAAAACACAGGCCCTTTACCTGGACTGACAAGTGCACCATTTAGCCTGGAGTACCCTTGGGACGCAGGTGGCGCTGTGGGTTAAACCACTGAGCCTAGGGCTTGCCAATCAGAAGGTTGGCGGTTCGAATCCCCGCGACGGGGTGAGCTCCCATTGCTTGGTCCAGCTCCTGCCAACCTAGTTCAAAAGCACATCAAAGTGCAAGTAGATAAATAGGTACCGCTACAGCAGCAAGGTAAACGGCATTTCCGTGCACTGCTCTGGTTCTCCAGAAGCGGCTTTGTCATACTGGCCACATGACCTGGAAGCTGTATGCCGGCTCCCTCGGCCAATAACGCGAGATGAGCGCCGCAACCCCAGAGTCGGTCACGACTGGACCTAATGGTCAGGGGTCCCTTTGCCTTTACCCTTGTAATAAGAAACTAGAACAGACAGGTGCTGCAATTTGACCCAATATTCTTTCGCAAAGAGCCCCCTCCAAACCCAGGATCTGTGCAACCAGCTTACAGCTACTCCCTTTTGTTTTTAGGAAAATAGGAAGTTGTCTTATTATACCAAGTCAGGCCATCTTCTAGCTCAGCACTGCTAACACATAGTGGCTCTCTTGTCTGTGTTTCAGACAAGGCACATCCACAGTTTTATCTGGAGACATCATGGATTGAACCTGGGACCTTCTCTGTGCAAAGCAGATGCTCAACCACTGAGCTACAACCCCTCCCTAGTTCCAGTCTTTAAAAATCCCCATGCCCCCCCCCAAATTAAATAGTGTTTTACATATTACTTCATAGCAGAACTAACTGTTGGTGGTAGAGCTTTGCAGTTGCCTTTTAGGGAAGTGAGGAGTGGCCTCCCCATCTGTTATTGCATAAAAACAGAGAGAGTTTGAAATCACCAGCCGCCTAACATCCTAGAAACACCTTACCTGAGTCACATGATTCCAGGGACTGGTCAGCTTTTCCTCCCTGGCTTCCTGCCTCTTATACTCATCTTTTCCAAGGTAGTGGGGGGTGTGGGGAAATGTCTCCATGTTGCCATGCAGATCTAAATGCTGTTCCTAAGTGGTGTTGGGGGGGCAGGGGGGGCACAGCCAAGAAGAGTCCTTGCTTTTAACTTTTGCCCAGTGAGAAGGCTCAGAAACAGCAGCTGAGGTTGCACAGCTGGGACAGAGTGGCTGATTATAAAAAGGCCTTTTGTTCTAAGGGCCCCTCCCTGCCTGTAAATGGAGCTCTTATCAATTTACTCATCTGGGCAGGGAGAGAGAATCTGGGGAAGAGGGAGGAAAGATTGTTAGCACTCTGGCAGCTGAGACAGAAGGAGCAAGCACATTCCGGTCAAGCAGCTTTCTTTCGGCTACTACCTCTGAGTGATTGTATCCCATATCAGGTTTAAGCTTGCCAAGTGTGTTTGACAAGTGCTGCTGTGCTGCTCCAGTCAGTCTCCACCCCCACTCACACACCCCGCAAAAAGTCACTGCAACTCAACAGACTGGGAGACTGTGTGGCCATCAGACAAGGCTAGTTCTGTCTACTGGGACACGTTGGCTATATGCATACCATTCATTTAAAGCTCATTCCTCCCTTACACAAAAAACAATCCTAGGAACAGCTACAATTCCCAGCATCCTTAACAAACTACAGTTCCCAGGATTTGGGGGGGGGGGGCAGGGGCAGAGAATGTGCTTTAAATGTGTTTTTTCAGCCTACGCTGAAGTTATCTTCCTCCAGCAGAACAACTACATTCGTTCATGTCAACGTTGAGTGCCGCAATGTTCATGTCAATATTCCGTCCCCCAGGTGATATAAATTGCTAAACATCAAAATCTCACCCAATGCTAAGGCGTGTCCTGAAAATTGCTCTTTAAATCTCTGGACTGTTCAGCAATTTAGCCCACTTCAAATTCTTGTTTGCAGAGGTGAATCAGGATGCTATCTCATCACTCCAAAGTGCTCTGAGGGGACACAACACAGCCAGCTTTTGTCTCACCAGCTGATTATTACAGCAAAACAAATCTTTAGAGCATGGCAACTTGAGCTGTAGCAACAGATCCTGTGAAACTTTGTCCATGTGGATCAAATCCCAGGGTTATCAACTGCAGGAAATAGCCTGCCACCATCAGAATAATTGTTGGCAGGGGTAGCCCTCAACTGTGACTGTTCTGGGAACTCCTTTAAAAATTTATTTTTTAAGGGAAAGAAACACTGCTCTATATTGAGCTGCTCTATATTGAGTCAGCCTCTTGGGTCTATCTAGCCCTGTATTGTATACACCTGACCCAGCCCCTGAGCAATTTTTGCTTTCCCTCTCTGCAAGACCTCTCATTTGGGTGGCAGTGGAGCAGCACAGCACCTTGATGGGGATGCAAACCGCCACCTTCCTGGTCATCAGGTTGATCATTTAACGAGGGGAAAGGGGGCAGCACCTGCTTTTGTGAGGCAATGGGGTGTCCAACATCTGCTGCAAGGATTCAGATAGGGGGATGCAAGGAACAGAGCGTCTATGCCACCTTGAGCTCCTTGGAGAGAACAAAGGTGGAATATAAATGCAATAAATAAATAACAAACCACCCTGACCTAGATGAATGAATGATCTGCCACCAGGTGAGGCAATTTCCTGTGTTTCCAGGTCTTGCAAAATTCAGAGTGCCTTGAGCCAAAAACACTCTTTCTTTCCAGTGAAGAAATGGAAAACTTGCAATGAGGAAGTGACAACTCTTTCACAATCTTTGCAGCAGAAGCCAAAGTGAGCAAACCTCACGGTGGTTTGCGTGGCTAAAACAGCCCTCTGAGCATCTTAAGAGGAAGGATCGGCACAAAGGTTTTAAACAAAGTGCCCCATTCCATTCTCACCCTGGTAATTAATATTTCCAGAATAGCAAGACCCTGTCCACACACTACGTAGAAAAGATCCCCAGCTGATCCCAAGAAGGCTAGAAGTAGCTTTTAATTGTTAAGCCACCTTGGTCACTTTACATGGAAAAGCAGTGTCTAAATGTAATAAAACAGTAGGTTACCTCTGCTGCAGCTGCTGCTAATCTTCTCTGCTCCCGGCCATGACCTCCCTGCAAGCTGTGGCAGTGCTTTGACAAGCAGCTGGGATTTCAGCCCTTTTGATCAGCCTCTTTCTGGTGAGCAAGTTTCAGCAAATTGCTGGTGACACCTAGTGGTGCAAGATGAAAGTTCACTGTGCACCTGTTTGTATACACCGTATGTACGGTATATACCGTATAGCAAACTTCACTAGCCTGTCTTCTTCGAGCTCCCACCAGTCCCAGCTAGCCCAAAACATCTGGAAGGCACAAAGCTGATGGTGTCAGGGACTCTGGGAAATCTCACCTTGCACTCTTTATTGCTGTACATAGCTGTCTCCAATTTATGCCTCCAACTCTGCAAATTGCCAATAAAAGAATGCCAATTTGAGGGGAGTCTTTGACCTGACCCAGCAGGGTTCTTCTTATGTTCATAGGCATAGCCTGGACTGAAGCTATAACTCAGCACCAGAATATGGGGCTTGGACTTAAGAGGTTCCAGCTTCAATCACAGCACATCTCGGTTTATTATTCATTCATTTATTCAATTTATTCCTTCCTCCCAAAGGAGCCCAGGGTGGCAAAAAAAGTGATAAAACAACAAAATCACCATAAGCATGCCTGAGAGTCAAGAAACAATGCTGGAATAGATGGTCCAACTCAGCATAAGACAGGCATGTAAATGTTCATCTCCCTCTCCCCAGACCTCATCTTTATTTTATTTCATCTACATCCCACCTTGCAGCAACTGGTCCAAGGTTGCACAGTGAGCTTCGGGGCTGTTTGGGAGTTTTGTGCCCTACTCATGCCTCTTTCCCAAGATATGCTCACTGAGGTTAGAACTGCACCACTTTGGTGATTCTGTATGGCAGGGACGGGCAACCTGCAGTCAAACATTGATGCATTTCAGCTGCCATTATCCCAAACTTATTGACCATGGTGGTCACAGCTGCCAAGAGTTGCTGTTCTCCATCCCTACTGGATAGCACCTAGTGGCAGTGGCACTAAATACAGAGAGCAGTTGTAGTGAATGCACACACACACACTCTCACACTATCCCTGCCCTCCGTCATGCAATTTATTTGGCATTTGTCAAGAGAAGCTTCATGGAAGGGCCTCACCAAAGCATGAAGGAAAACACCTGTGAGATGCTAACATGCCTAGCCTTGTAGTATTGTAGAGAGAGAAGAGGAGGAGGAGGAGTTTGGATTTGATATCCCGCTTTATCACTACCCAAAGGAGTCTCAAAGCGGCTAACAATCTCCTTTTCCCTTCCTCCCCCACAACAAACACTCTGTGAGGTGAGTGAGGCTGAGAGACTTCAGAGAAGTGTAACTAGCCCAAGGTCACCCAGCAGCTGCATGTGGAGGAGCGGAGACACGAACCCAGTTCCCCAGATTACGAGTCTACTGCTCTTAACCACTACACCACACTGGCTCCCAGAGAGAATAAGGCGCACGTATTTGTGTGTGTAAACCAGGTGTGGGTAACCCTTTGAGTGTCTAGGTGATGACTACAAATCCCATCTGCCGCAACAAGCCTGGTCAATGGCCTGGAATAATAAGAGCTGCGGCTCAGCGTCTCGAGGGCCAAAAATTAACCACGCCCGGTGAAGGGAAAGAAGAGGGGTTATTTACAAGATATGTTGATGCTGTGTGTTAGAAAATGGATTATTCTGTGTGGATGCAGTCTATTCCTTCATGACCCTTGCAAGGGACCCGTGCTTGTGTGGAGAGATGTTGCAAAATGCTAGAGGTAGAAAGTAGGAACAGATGCTCCAAGCTCTCCCTTAAGGGAAGAACTTGATTCTTTTGGTGCGTTATGGCCACTTAGAGCATTTTCTCCAATGCCTCATTCTAGTTCAGTCCTCACAGTTCCTTTGAATTAAGTGGAGGGGCCACTAAGTGAACCAAAAAAAAAAGGGTGCTCCAGGTGTATGCCTGGATCCCAACCCCCATTTTTTGGTTTTAGAAGTTAAACAGAGAAGCCAGCATTAAGACCTTGAAAAGTGAGTGAGTCAGGCCAGCCACTTCTGATGTCTTAATGGTTGAAGCTTGCATTTTTCAGTAACAGCTTGTGGTATAGATCTGGCATTGCTCTATTCTTGAAAACTTGGGGAAGGTTTTACAACATAAGAAGGCAGCATACATCCAAGGCTGTGGTATAAAAGGGGCGGGGGGAGGAACAGAGTTGGATCCAGACTAAGCTAGTCATGCTTAGTCCCATTGAAATCAAGTGGGAAGTTAGTTGTCTTAACTTTGGTTTCAGTGGGGCTAAGTATGGATTCAACCCACATCTGGCAAATTTGCATAAATACAAAAGGCTGGCAGGAAATTGTTCAAGTCAAGATTGATTGATGTGCTGGATGTGATGAGCCTGTCCTACAGCTGGGGCTACACTAAAGGGCAAAGGAACCTGCATTATACAGTCAGATACCTGATCCTACTAGCACAGTAATCTACACTGATTGGCAGCAGCTCTCCAGGGTTACAGGCAGGAATATTTCAGTGTCTTACCTGGGGAATGAGCCTGGGACCTTCTGCAGTGCAGAACTAGTGCAAGAGAACGACAGCTCCCTGCCCACCCAAATACCCTTGGTATCTTCTAGAATGACACAGGTGAGAATTTACCTTGCCTGCCCAAGATGGTACGTTGCAGGAGGCAGAGTTGAATCTTGGGGATCTGGGTTCAAATCTCCCTCCAGACATGGACGGATTCTATCCCCGTCTGTAAAAACGGACATGCATGAGGATGTGGAACACTTTGCCCAAACAAGTCTGGATCAGTCATCGCCAACCTGGTGCCCTCCAAGTGTTCTGGAATGCAATTCCTTTCAGTCCCAACTCCCAGGGATGATGGGAATTGTAGTCCAAAGCACCTGGTGGGCACCAGGTTGGTAAAGACTGGTGCCTGGGTACACAAAGAAGATGGTGTTCACCTCTTAAACTGGACGCAACACTAACACCTTGGCAAAGATGGAGAAATCAAGAGCCCAGTTGTTGGTTTTTTTTATAAAAATTTATTTATGAACATTATCTCTTGAGGGACAACAGTATCTCTGCGCTTCTCTCTGTACATGCAACTGTAGAAAATAACATCTGTATTCGCTTTGTCTCTTTCTGCAGGAAGTTGTACAGCTAAAGGACAGTTGTGTGGTGGCAGAACAGGGGCCTCGGCAGCACCAGCACCACCAAACAATATGTACACAAACTACATTGTAAAAAAAGAGTAAAGTACATTGTTACATTACAGACAACGCACCCCGCCGCTGTTTTAAACCCCACATTCTACGCAAGTCACACTAGTACAAATAGAAGGTTGTGAATTGACCTGTGAGAGTTATTTACATGTATATACACTGTCTGGTAGAAGCCTTTTAACAAGGAGGGGAATTTACACTGAAGTCCAAATCAACAGAGCGCATGTGTCAAAGGGTGTTATGCTCATGCTAGTATCCTGGTCTTAAAATTGAGGATTTTAGAAAGTCTTTCCATTCAGGGATATAAAAATAATAATAAAGGGGGTGGGCCTACACTGTGACTCAGGGCTATATCCTTGTGTGGTTATAAAGGAAGTTTCTGAACAGGGCAGACTAGCTAAACCAGCCATTCCTTTCCTTAGCCCCCCTGGCTGTGAATGGAGAACAGTACAGTGCTTTTAAATTGTTCTTGTGGAAACACAGGGTAAAAGCGACCGGCGTTTCTTCCAGGGCACAGAATGTTCACTCCCAAGGCTCTAAAGCGTTGGAACACAAACATTTACAGGCAATGTGTCTCTCGCATACAGACACCCACCATGGAGGACCCAAACAGTCCAGTAAGCAGCACAAAAGCAGTTTGCTAGGGTGAGAGCAAAGGAGCTAGAGGTAGGCATGAAAAACCTATGTGTGAAGGATGGGCATATGGGAGCCAATCAGCAAGGGAGATATAGGTGGCTGGGGTGGCATTGGCAGGAGATGACATCTTTGGGAAGTCAAGTTGTTACCCCATCGATGTTAGAGGCTGCTCTCAAAGCCCCAGAATTCTGACCAATGGTGAATGAGAAGGCCATTTGGAAGATCTCCTTGCTTAGGGCAAGGTTAGCAAATGTCTGCCACAGCTACTGCCATGCCTTTAAAGCAGCAACAAACACTTCAGAGGAGGCAACTGTCTTGAAACTTTTAAAATATCATATGTGTGTAAAAGTAAAATATAAAATAATCTTCCTGACCTGTTCTGTGTATGTTTTGGGCTTTACTTCTTTTTAAAAATGTCAAACTAGCATCTATCTGCTAGACGGTTTTTTCCTCCAAAAGGTTTAAAGAAAGATGGGTTTTCCTCTACTAAACTGTATTTCAAAAGGAAACTTTGCTGCTATGGCATGATGTGGGACTGATGGCTTGTTAGCTGCCTGCCTTCCCCTTCCCTGCAGTCTCCTAAAATGGTTCACAGATTATCAAGCTGCCACCCCACCCAGTGACTCAAACTAGAGAGAGAAGCAGTGCCAAAGGAACACCTGGTCTGATACAAAACATTTTTTGGAGGAGTGGGAGGAACTCCTACCAAAGTGGGTCAGCCAATTAAGAGGAGGGCAGACTGACCAGGCACTGAAGAGAATGGCTTTTAACATCAACAAGCACTTTGCTTCCCTCTCACATAGTCACCAGGGGCAAGTGTCTGCACACCTAAGAATACGTAACAAGGACTGGGCATGATCAAGCAACCCACATTGCAACACTCTTGCTGCCTGCCTTAGCTAGGGGATTTACACTGATGGAAAACTGGGGAGCAATGGGTTCTCTTCAATCACAGAAGATGCAAAGAAGCAAGGTCTCTCAGAGAATGTCACACACCAGCCAGAAAGTGGGCCTAGAGCTCAATTTAGCTAAACCAAAAGACCAATGAAATGATGTTCTCTGCTAACACAGGAACCACACAATGCAAGGCATTTCCCCCCTGCAACGCAACATGCACTTTTCCTGAATGGTGAGGATTTAGGAACAAGTCCTTAAGCTACAGAACCACAAATTCCTCAGCCTGTCTCCACAAAAATTTCCCTCTGGGGGAATATAATCTTTGTTTCTCTAAGCCAGGCATCCCCAAACTGCAGCCCTCCAGATGTTTTGGCCTACCACTCCCATGATCCCTAGCTAAGAGGACCAGTGGTCAGGGATGATGGGAATTGTAGTCCAAAACATCTGGAGGGCTGAAGTTTGGGGATGCCTGCTCTAAGCCATCCTCTTGCCCAGAATGATTCACTGGTGGCTACACATCTGGAAGGGGCTACATAGTGTGCCACAGATGCTCAACATGATTTTCTGCAACTGTTCAGAGTACAGAGCCAAGGCAACATCAGAAGGCAACTATGGAATAGGAAACAACACAAGCCCACAACACAAGCCCTTCTGCCGCAGTTCAGAAGGGGGTATATTTTTAGTTCTGTTAGCTCAACTCAGGAATACTCTGGCCTCATCTTGCACTCCAAGGCAAGAGTTGTAGAGCCCAAACTATCAAACTGCGAACGCTTCAGCCTGCTGACCACCAAATTAGCAAGCAATCCAGCAGGCCTCCACTAACAATGGGAGAGCTATGTCAGGACAAGGAGAATGTCTGCATTGAACTTCCCAAATTTGAAGTTCTAGCATATTATCAGCAACTCATACCCTGAGAAATGTTGGGCCAGAAACCTCTTCAGTAAAGAGGAAGAGATGTTGGGGCTTACAGGGCCCCTTGCTTTGCACATTTGCCTTCTCAAACAGCATCTGAGGCTGGGGGCTGCTTCCAAGCACATCCTTCTGAAGCACCTGTGTCATTTTGTCACAGCTTCAGGCATTGGTTTGAGAAATGGCTTCAGCTGCTCTCCCCCCCTCATCCACTCCGCACCCTCCCCAGCCCACAGGGGCCCTGGTTCACTCCATCCTGTCATGAGGAGGCAGGACTCTCACAAGTCTGAATGTGCAAGGGCCTGCCTTCTCATCCCTTTAGACCCTTCCAAGGCAACCCTGTTTAAATCTGTTATGTAGCTGCAGATTCTGCAGAGACAATGGGCACCGGGTCAAAACTGGGAAGGAAAGAAAACGGGTGAGCATAAAAACACGAGCATTTGGCATGCTCTGCTCTTGCCTGTTTTGCAGGCTGCCTGTTCCACAGGATCAACAAGGCCACATCCCTCACCCCTTTGGCCTCTGTATTGGTGTGTGTTGCTTTTCCCTTCCCTGGGGGTGAGCAGTGGGAAAGGGGTGGGTGGTGGTGGGAGAGTGCTGCCTAGGGTGAACTATACATACAAAGGTAATTTTAATTAATTTATTTATTTCTTTACACATGACTGAAAGTGATGTTACAGTACATAAGTTATTTACAACTGTGCAGTAATGTGTTGCAAAATAAATTATCTAGAAGGCAGCAAAAGTACATTGTTAATGAATATAAAAACTGTACAGCTTTTATGGGATACAATTTATCTTTATACGAGTATTGGCTCTTGTAGTGTTTTATCTTTTTTTTTTCAAGTTATGTTCTCAGAAAGAGAAACAAAATGCCCAAGATTAAAGGAAAAATATATATATTTATATATATTTATATATATATATATATTTATAAACCATACGGATTTTACTCCATTTAAAAACTGAATTGCAAAGTCCTTGCTCTGCGCCACTTATTGTACAGGGTCAGGTGGCTGCTGCCTCCCCATGGTTTTGAAGGATACCTGGAGCATGTCCTGGGTCTTGAGTCCAGTGGCCTGGCCCTTGTCTGTGCCACCTCCAGGGCCTGGCTGAGTGCTCTCTTCTTCTTTTTTTATCATCAACTTATTTTACTGTAGCCTGGATGCAAGAAGAAACCAAAGAACTCTCCCACCCCTCCCCAGAACCCACCTACCCCCACAGTTTTGCCCTGCAGTTTATCTGAGGAAAGATCCACCCACAGGCAAATGGGGGGGTGGGAGGAATCAAAGCGCTTGAAACAACTGCTGTGATTGTGAGTGTCAACGGCCCTGGTCACCTCCCTTCCGTTTGGCAGCCGATGCAGCACAGAGGGGAGTGTCTCAGGATTTCTCTTGCTCCCTGCTTCCATCGGTCTCTCTCCTTCCTCCCTCCAGTCTGGTAAGATGCTGCTGTGCGCAAGCTGCCTACCTTCCGACACAGCAACTGGTGTGAAAGGAGCTGCCTGCACCTCACCTTCCCCTGCTCCTGCTACCTGGTGTGCAGGGAGACAGTGTGAAGAAAGTGCCATTTATTTTCTCATTGATTTTTTTTCCTGCTTCCTCCTTGTCTGACTTGGGATTCATCAGCAAGCGGTTGGGGTGTGTGTGAGCGCCTGCACCCATCCTCAGGGGGCACCCACCCATGCCAGTTTGCAGTGAGAATGTCTCCAGGCTTGGTACTGTCATGCCGGCAAGAGCACAAAGTCATCGTTCACGTCCACCATTGGCACGTAGAACGAGGGCACCTCGTTCACACAGAGCGATTTGTGCCCTGCAGGGTCCAGCTCCTGCACCTTCAGCTGCCATTCCATTCGCTGCACTGCATTTAAGGCCGCTGCTTCATGTTGCTGTCGCATCAACAGGCAAGTCTGGACCAGAAAAGAAAACCAAGCACAATTAGGTTGGGGGGGAGCATTTAAAATGCTGATGTTAGCCTGGGAACAGCCCAGGACCCATAGAGCAGGGATAGCCAATCGAGGGCCCTCCAGATGATGTTGGACTACACCTCCCATCAGTCCCAGTCAAAATGTTCAAGGGTTAGGGGTGGTGGGAGGTGTAGTCCAGCAACATATTGAGGGCACCATGTTGGCTATTCCCGTGGACTGTCCTCTTGATAGAGATCTTCTGGGGTCCCAATTTCTGTTTTTAGCTATCTGTTGTTGAAGAAGTTTCCATCTCACTAGGGTTTTGGCATTTAATTATACCGCTGTTAATTCCTGCTTTTCTGACTGCTACTTTTTACTGTTTTATTCATTAGTGTTTTGTTGTAAGTTGTGCTTTTCTATTGTTTCATCTTATTCTTGTAAAAGCAGAATGTTAACCATAAATAGGATCCAAAGGCCAAGGAGCTCATTTCAGAGAGAA
This sequence comes from Zootoca vivipara, assembly GCF_963506605.1. Classification (NCBI taxonomy): domain Eukaryota; kingdom Metazoa; phylum Chordata; class Lepidosauria; order Squamata; family Lacertidae; genus Zootoca; species Zootoca vivipara. The sequence continues at coordinate 60,003,268 of NC_083281.1, forward strand.
CCTAGGTCCTCAGATAGTAGCTGGTGTGTGAGGAGATTCTAAGCAGGCACTATGATCTCTCTTCTTGGGCCAATTAAGGATGAGATAAGGAAAGGGCCAGGAATAAGGCATTCAGTCAATTTTTAAAAGTAATACAGCAGGTTATTAAAATTTAATTGTTAATGCAAGTACTTATAAAAGACAGCAGGCAGCAAACATCAACTCAGAAGACACATTCATTCTTCTCTCACACACAGAAGGGGATGTCTCATCACAGATGGTGCCTGCTGTGCTGAGTGTGTGCTTCCTCCAAAAACAAGGAAAGAATGCTGCTTTCTTCAAAACTATGAAGTATATATGTAGGTTTAATTTATTAGAACGTCTTTTTTACATCAGGCAAGAGCCTTGACAAATTTTCAAGTTCTGAAGAAAGGGAGAAGGCAGCAAAAGGTAAGTGGTTGCTGATGGAGAACACATGCTTGGGTACGACTGACTGAAAACATTTACATTACTGATAAATAGGCAACGAGGCATTAGCAAACCTGGGAAATGAACTCAAGAAAAGCAAATGTTTTTGAGTTTCATGAACAGCCTGTTATCAGAAATGTAAACATTTCCAGTCACTTATAACCTAGTACGTTTTCTGTACATTTCAAAGTCTAATGTAAAAAGCAGCTGACTGTATGGGAGGGAATGAAAGAAGGAGTTGTGCCATTTGCAACTGGACCTGCTTTTTACAATGCTTACTTGGAAGGCTGGGAACAGGGAACATTAACTGTGGTGTGCCTTCTCCTCCAGAACTGATACCATTGGGGTTGTGTCAGGCACCAAGAAAGAGGTCTCCTGACTCAGAGAAGGTGGACGATGAGCAGCTAAGTGAACTTGGCAACCCCAACAGAATAGTTTAAGGGAGAAGATAGGATGGGAGCAGAGGAACTGACAGTGAAGAGCCAGCTGAAACACCACCAGATGAGAGGGGCATCTGGAGTAATGGGCCCTGTGAGCCTGCTCTGCGATGGGAAAGCACACAATCAATAGGGTGGGTGTGTGCTCAGTCTACCCGGAGTACGGCACAGTGAGATGTGGACTTATTGTAAGGTTAACCTCAAATGTTACCAGTTCTCGGGAGTGGGAGTGATGCAGAGGCACAACCTCCAAACCATGAAATAGAGGCAAACCTCAAAAGATGTTGAAGAAAAAAGCATTCTGACTGTCAGATGTGAATCATAATGTATTTCAAGTGTACCCACTCTTCGTCTGTGGCAATAATACCGTCTTTATTTCTTGGATGAAAAGTATATTTGCATTTTGTAACAGCACATGAAAGCTCCGCTTGGAAAATATGGAAACCTTGAGTGCATCATACCTTTTCCGACACAGAAGAGCCCAAAGGTTGTTACCACAGCTCCACTGGCTACTGGTCTGTTTCTGGGCACAATTCAAAGTGCTAGTTATGACCTATAAAGCTCTGAAAGGATTAGGTCCAGGCTATTTGAAAGACCATATTCTCCTATACAAACCTGCTGGGGCTCTGAGATCTTTGACGGAGGCCCTTTTCTCAGTCTGCCACCCTCATGGGTACACTTGGTGGGGATGTGGGAGAGAGCCTTCTTGGTGGCTGCACCTAGACTTTGGAACTCCTGTCCTGGAGCAGATAGACTGTCTCCCTCCTTGTTGTCCTTCTGCTGACAGGTGAAGACCTTTTTATTCCAACAGGCCTTTAGGAACTGATTGTTTTTAAGGAAAGCGCTGGTGCTGTTATGTTTTTATTGCTGTTGTTATTTGTACTTTTAATAAATCTTTTTATATATTGTCTTAATTCTATTTGTGTTTAATAACTTTTTAATACTTAAATTTTCTGTTTTTCCATTTTATCTGTAAGCTGCCTACAGTCCCAGTCAGGTTAAATGCAGGATGTAAACAAACAAGAAACAAACAATCTGAAGCTGCCCTAATTTTTTCCTGCATTGTTGGGGGTTGGACTAGATGAGCTTTTGGATCCCTTCTAACTCTACAATTCTATGATTCCAGCTGGTTTGTGTCCATGTTAACCATGCTCAACACCCACAGCACCTTCAACTGGGAAGCATCAGATGCATTGTGTTAGAGATGTTCTGTGGTGACAATTATTATTGCCCCACCCCCACCCTTCTGGACAGAAATCACTCCACACTTCAGGCAAGAGGGCCTACTTCCCAAGCAAGCAGCAGCAAGTGGTGAGAACCAACTTGCTTCAGAAGAAGTCTTTATTTCCAACCCTCTCTACTAAAATGCGGAGGGGGGGGGCGGTTTTCCCCAAAGACCTGGTGCTGCCAATGCCTTGGCTTTACTGCTCACCTTCATCCGGTCATACTTGTCATCCACATCCTGTAACCACGAAATGAACTGGCGAGCATTGAAACGATCTCTGACGGATTTGTTTTCATCTCCCTGAGACATAGAATGAAGGGGAGTTTAGGAGAGGCAAACACAGACCAAAATAAGTTCTGAGCTAGTTTTCTCTCCCTCCCCCCACCACACTCTCTCTCACAAACAACTATGACTCACGGCAGAAGAGTCTAAAGCATGCAGGTGGAGGGGCTTCTACTTCTGCAATTCTGCTGGTCCTTTGGAAGAGAATCTCCCTTGGATCTTTCAAATTGGGATAACCGATATGATGCCCTCCATGTGTTTCTGGACTACAAATCCCATAATGCCTGACCATACTAGGTGGGGTTTATGGGAGATATAGTCCAATATCCAAAGGGCACCATACTGACTACCATTGTTTTAAGCAAAACCCTCACCCCTCCAGCTATGTGGCATCAAGCATCTTCCTTTCTTAGTGCATGTATTGGGAACTGAGCTCTAAATCAGATGAAAAAGATCAATACAATGGAGAGCTAATAAATTTTCCTTAACCCGCCTAGTGCATGGGGACCGACGTCTGCAATGCAGCACTTGCTTCCCACTGAAGTGACAGCTTTATGGCAAGCAAGCAAAGCGGCTGCAAAGCACGTGGCCAGTAGGAGGTGCTGGTGTCATTGCTCTGTTCAGCTGCAGCCACTTGTAAATTCTTTTCTTGCTGCAAAGCAACACAGGGTGCTCAAGTCTGACTCATTTACAGCTTCAGATCTTTGGTACTTGCTGGTACTAAGATTATTTTGGGGTTGGGAAGAAAATGCAGGTGGAGAACAGAGCTTCAGTTTCCACTATCCCATAGTTGCCCAGCATTTCTTTTTTTACTTGTAAAAGCTCTGAAGCAACATTACTAGCTTAACGAGAAGATGCAATAAAGAATTACAAAAGCAAACACCGTGTGGATAATTTAGTGTTGCTCACCAGGAGACCTGCTCTCTCTCTCTCTCTCTCTCTCTCTCTCTCTCTCTCTCTCACACACACACACACACACACACACACACACACACACACTTTTGAAGAATTATTCGATCCAGCCAAAGTACAAAGAGTGCAGATTCTTTTGGGCACAGGCCCAATGCACGAGTGATTAAGTCAGAGCCACCTTGGTGAGAAAAGCGTCATCTCTGCCTCACCCACTCATTATCACCATCAGAAGACAGGCCCAGACCTGATTTTCCAGAGGCATGTTGTACACCTCCGAATCCAGAAGCATGGTGCATGCGCTGAAGGGCACTGCTTGATTGGCTATTGTCCTTGCTGCTCGGCAATGAACCCTCAATATCTCCTGTTCACATGACACAATCAGCTTCTCCTGGAGAGAGGAGGACAGAGTTACCAAGGAGCAAAAGGCACCCCTGCCCCTGAAGGGTAGTGGGGAGGCCTGCCCCCCAGCAGCCTTTGGACACCTAAGCATTTGCTGTTACCCGCTCAATGCTATGCTGGAGGCGCAGCTTGCCACGGACTGCTTCCTGCTGCTTGAATAGCTCCTTGAGGGGATCTGCCAACGATGGAGGAGGTGCAATCTGAAATGCAGAGAAAACAGAAAAACGTCACAAAGCCGCAGCACCTTCAGCCACCACTTCTGTTTCCAATGAACGGATCTGTTCACATTCAAGCAGTGCCTGGAGCAGTCTTAAGTTTCCTGCTGCTGCAGTGAGGTCAAGACCCAGCCACAGGCATCCTTGCTCCAAAGAGGGCTTTGTTTACGCAGCAGGACACAGCTGGGGCTAGCTCTCTCATGTACTCTTCCTGTTCACCTCTCAGGCAGAGACATCCCCTCCTCCCAAACACACCAAATGTCTGGCTGTTTATGCTGTGGAGTAGAAAGCAGGGAAGCGGCAGCTCTTTGAACCAGTCTAACAAGATGCAGCTTGGAGTGGGATTGCCATCTCACTCCTGCAGCAGACAACATATTCAGCAATTTACACCCTGCTCTTGCATGCAGGAGAATCGCCAGGCTCCCCTGAGGGTTCAGTCAGGATGCTGTTTTTTTCTGATACTCAAACCAAGAGGCTGTTAATCATTTATGTGGCTTTGGAGTACACACTTTCCAATCCATACCTAATTTATCTCCATACACCCCCCCTTTCTTGGTCCCCTTTACACTAGCATCTCCCAAAGTTAAAATATAGTCTCTCTAAGGAGGCACAGAGAGCAGTTCTGATAAGTTTGCCACCAACAGCCTGTTTAAAATCAATAGCCAACTTGCATGGTGTCTTTTGTTGCAACTGTCAGGTGTGGATGTCAATTAAGCAGGCATTTTCATTTTCCCACCTGAAATTTGTGTGCTATTGGCACAAAGCAGTCTGTTATGGGACCACAAGCAACTCTATTCCACCCCACTGCTTACGGTTTCATTGCTCTACACTGGGGAGGAATAAGTGAATATTCAAAGCTGAACCCTTTGCTTCTTTAACTTTGAAGGCTTGGACAGTAATTTTCTTGGCTTTGGGATGCCAGCTTTTGTTAACCCCTGTGCTACAAAATAAGAGGTGGGAGAAGAGAGGTTATTTCCCCCCCCCCGCATCTTGTAGCTGTCTCTCCCCCCCCTTAGGGGCCCCTCTCCATGCTGATTTTGCAAAGAACAGAAAACAGTGAGCTGAAAACTGACTGCTGCATGGTAAAGCAAGGAGCAAATGCTGCCGCCCACTCACCAGCTGATTGTGATGCTTTCCACAAGCATACTTGTAAGGAATTCAGCTCTACTCTGCACGTCGTTCAGTACTTGTCTATTAGCTTCCACAGGCCAACACAGCACTGAGGCCTGAGTTCAGCTCCTTTAGAGCCTAGGAGTCCATTCCTCCCCAACAGATGCTTTTGTACCTGCACATTTGTACCCTTGTTGCAGAACATAAGGAATGTGCCAAGAGGCTGCAGAATGCCAAGTTGGAAGCAAAGCACCTACAACATTGTTAGCACCAAAGTTCATGCCCCTCTTTCTGATGGGTCAGCTGATAAGCAGAACCTACTAGTGTGAGCTTTGTTCCATCTATTGCTTTAATTTCCTCCTTCTTGTACTCAGATAAATAGGAAAGGTCCTTACCATTGACACTGTCCACACTGGCAGTGGTGCCTCACTAGGGTTTCAGACAGTGTTTAAGATGCGGGGATTGAACCTAAGACCGTCTTGCATGTGCAGCATGTGCTCTACCTGGACAGTGATCCTTCTCTTAAGTATTAAAAAAAAAATCCAGTTCACATGGTTGTCAATAAAGGGCTGATTCAAATAGGATCACAGGAAGCTGCTGTCAAGAAAGAGAATGGTGGGGCAGATCGGGACCTATGTCAATCAAATACAAAAGGGTATTTAAGATGCCTACTTGAGCAACTGGCTCTGAATCGCATTGGGGAGAGAGACTTTAAGAAGCTGAGCTGCTCTGCAGCTGAGTTCCCTTCCTACCATCAGGGATGCAGACCAGAGTTTCTATTAAACTGACTATAGGTTATGGTTAGTCCAGTTTCAGAGCCACAGTGCTCTGGTTTATTTTGTATTCTGCCTTGACCTTTTGCCTGCTTTTTATTTTTAGTAAAGTTTCATAATTTAACCTATCTGACCTCTGAAGTGTGTGTGAAACTTCAAGAATAGGATCAGAGTTGTAAGAGACGAGCACACTCTTCTGAGGTCTGGGAGAGACTTGGAGAGTGTGGGATGCCTTTACATTCTGAGCAGCTTATAAGGAGACTGTCTGGAAAATGCAAGGTGTGTGGGTCTCAGAGTTCCTGGGTTTCAGGAAGTTTAGAGGGTCTGCCAGAGAAACAAGAAAGAGGTTTAACAAGCTGAAGAATATTGTCATTTTTCTATGCTCCTCTGGATGGAAACTTGCAGATGGGGACAGATATACCCCTGCTTTAAGTCATTTACATACTGACTTCTCTCGTATATTATTTACTACAAAGCTTGATGACTAAGCTCTTTAGCGACGAAACGTCTGATTACCTAGAGCACTGAACCACTGGTATATCCCAAGTGGACTCTTCATTACTGTGTTTGCAATGGTTCAAGATAACATTTAATATGGAACGAGAAGAAATGAGCACTGAACCACTGATATATTACAAGTAAACTCTTTATTTACTGTGTTTGCAATTATTTAAGATAAAACCTATTTGGGAAAGAAACTACTTTTGCTATTTTTATGGACGATTGTTGTTTGTTTACAGATAGTTGCCTTGGTGATATTATCTTGTGTCAATTGCAGTAGTCATTGTATCACCACCCTGTTCATTGTTTTATTGTTAGAGAAATGAGTAAGCAGATTTGATCTTGGACTACAAAAGCCCTGCTTTCCCCAGCAATTTGTGTGTGTAGGCTGGTCCGAGGAGTGCTGGGTGCACTGGCTCAGAGCCTTTTTAAAAGTAATTATTTTGATGCATCCCAAGTCTCCTCCTATCTGGGCTGCAAAAGTAAGTGGGGTGGTGGTGGCAACAACAACCCCACAGATTCGAGTGCACTAGCACTGATGTGGGAGCCTCTGCCAAGGTAACAGATTTCAGGTATACCTTCCCCAGGGCTACAGCATGCACTTGTGATGCAGGAAGGGTAGATATTGCTGGTAGAGTTGGATTTTTCCATGCTAGCACAGTTTATAAAGACAGCAAGCGGTGTAAGGTTACTCACCACTGGAATGTGCAGCTTGCTCAAAGGTTTGCCATCCAGCAGGTATGAGCCTGTGTAGGTGACATACTCAGCGTAACACTGGGGTGCTTGGGGAGTGATGTAGCAGAGAATTTTCCGCTTCTCCTCAATTTTCTTCCTGATCTGTAGGTACTCAAAATAGGGATTGGACCTGTCGCTGTGGTAAGGTTCAATGTCGTCCAACTTGATGGCATCAACAATTGCAGCCAGTGTCTGCTGGATCATCTCCCGTGTCTGCTGGGTGGAGGTGTTGATTTGCTGCTGCAGCTGCTGATTGGAGCGCTGGAACCTGCGCTTCCGCGGATGTTGTGCCTGGGCATCTTCCTCCTCTGAGACACGCCCCTTTGCTCGTGTTGAAGGGGCAGAAGCAGGGGGGAACTCTTTTTCAGAAGTAGTAGTAGTAGTAGTAGTAGTTGTTATAGTAGTAGTAGCAGTAGCAGTAGTAGCAGCAGTAGCAGCAGCATTCTGTTTGTTTTGATTGGCAAGCATCTGGGCTCGGTTTCTGGTGATCCGTTGTGGGATCTCTTCAATTTTGGGGGGCTTTGGGGGTTCAGGGACTGGTTTGGGTGGTGGCTCTGTGGATTCTAACTGGGTACTCCCTTGCAGCACCTCTGTCTGAGAGGAAGGGATCTGGCTGTTGCTTCCAGGTACCACTACGTCTTGAACATCAGTGCTCTCAGTTCTGATTGCTTGGCTCAAACTAGCTTGAGAACCACTGTCTGATGCAAGAGTAGCTGAGGAGAGTTCTTCACAACTGGTTTCCTCCTCCTTGGTCTCTGGCTGAGCAAGATCTGCTGGTGTCACCTCCTGAATATTCTGGGGAGCCTCCGCTTCTTCTATATTTTTCTGTTCCGGGGCACTTGATGCTTCTGGCACAACTTCTAGTGAAATCTCATTGGCCTTTTGCTCATCAGCTTGTAAATCTGGCTCCTCAGGAAGGATGCTCTTTTGGTTAAGAGTTAGGTCATCCTGCTTGTTTGTAGCCCCCAAAGACACCCCAACATCCACAAAGTCTGCACTGGTGGTTTCCTGATCTGCCGCATGAGTGTCTTCAGCTGACTCTTCCAATTCTTCCTCTGGAACATCTTTTGATTGAAGTGGCAATCCTGGTAAAGAGAAAGGACCCAAGTCTAAGTCATCCTCTGAATTTGGAAATGGATCAGGCCATGCAGCTTGTTCCTCGGGATTTACAGGGGCAATGGTGCTCTCTTCCAAGTTTTCCAGAGCATTAACAGCCTCCACTTTCGATTCTGCTGGCATGCTAGCTGGCTGCAAAGGTGTGTCAGATGCTTCCTCTGGAACAGGCTTACTACCATTACTAAAGAAAGTGTCTAATCTAGCAGGGGAATCTGCATATGAAGTCTGCTGTTCTGCAGTCACCATTTCTGTTGGAACTGCTTCTTCAGCATCTTCCTTTGCTGCATCAAGCCTTGATTCAGTCACTGAGAGAGAGTATGAAACAGGGGAACTGGGATGTAGGGAATCTGCAGAAATGAAGGGCACAGGTGTGGGATGCGTGATGTCTGGAGAACAGAAAGACTTTGGGGAATCAGGGCCCTGTTGGGGAGATTTAATGAGCAGCTCTGATCCCACTGTCCAGCTGACAGCATGATCAGAAGGATTGCCAATCAAACTCGGAGGCACAGGAGGATCCAGATTTCTTGATAGAGTGGTCTCCCACTCCGTACTATTCTGTTCCAGAATGCCAGAGCCAAACTCATTGTCTTCAAGTGGTGGTAAAAAGCTGGACTCTGGGGGCATAATGGAAGCAGTTGCCTGTTGCTCTTCTGTGGCATCCAAAGGCAGGCCAAGATCTGGAGGGAGAGCACTTTCAACAGAAGGGGCAAGCAGCTCATCTCTATGAGAAGGGGAAGATTTGGCTTGCAATCCAGAAAATACACTTTCAGGGGACTGAACAACATTGCCCGCAGTTCCTGGTGCACAATGCAATGCCTCTGCTTTAGGGGATGGGACTCCATAGTCTGGTGAATAATATTCTGGGGACAAACATGGGAACTTTTCTATGGGAATGGAGGGGAGAGATACTTTCTCCTCCATCAAGTGCTGAACCGGAGAATCATAATTAGAAGTGGCTGGGACACTTTGCTGCCTGAAAAATTTGTCCCCAACATTGAACTCTTCCTCTGCAGCTCTTCTGATATCTACAGACATTGAACGGTGAAGATTTGTGGAGGAAATTGTCCTTGTTGGGGTCTGACTTGGGTTCTCCGGGAATCCACTTGAAGAGTTGGAATATCTGTCAAAGAAAGATGGAGAACAAGCATTCATGGACATGGTGGATATGGGCAATGAATGCTGAGAGTCAGCACAGTCAAACATCAGATCTGTGTAATCTTCATTACTGCAAGATGGAGTCCTTGGTGTCTGCATCACCTCTTCATAGCTTGGGCAAGAAACAACAGATGCTGGTGTTGGAACCCCTGTTGGCCGGTTCTGATCTGGCCTTGGAGACGCAGGTAGGATTTCCTTCAGTTGGGGGCCAGCTATCCAATCCTTGGAATCCACCCCAACAACAGGTTGATTCTTGTTATCTGGGGATACTACTGGAGCCAGTGGGCCTAGATCTTTGAGTTTCTTGTCCTTTAACTGAGTGTCAGGAGCTAGTGGTTTCTTTGTAGTCAAATCCAGACTCCTCTTGCGCATATCCTCATTGGCCTTGACTTTGTCTTTTAATTTGGGGTCTCCAGATCTATGCCTCATCTTCTCCATTTGTTTCATTCTCTCTTTGTGTCTCTTGTGGCGCTCTTCAATCTCAAGATCTTTTTGGCTCAACATCCTCTCAAAGCTGGTCATCATTAGGTCACCATCTCCCAAAAGCTTTTCCCTGGGTCTGATGTCCTTCTTGGTGCCTTCTTTGGGTAAGGTTATTTTATCATTCCCGTTGCTCATTTTAAGACACTCTGATTTGTCCTTTTCTTGATTTTCCTTGAGTCGTTCCTTTACTTTGAGGTCATTAAATTTGGGTGGTTCCTCTTTTGATTTGTCTTTAAGAGTGATCACTTGAGAGCTATCCTTGTCTTTGGCAGACTTCTGCTCCTCCTTGTGGTGCCTAAAGAAACCATCAGTGTGTTTGTCTCTGTGCTTCTCTCTCTCCTCTTTCCACTTTTCTTTATGCCTGTCCCTCTTCTTCTTCTCTTTGGTTGTGCTGACTGTGCTGGAGCTGTACGCTTTGTCTTTCTCTGCCTTCTTTGGAAGTTCTCTTTCAGTATCATTCTTTTCCTTTTTTTCAGAAAACAAATACTCCATGGTTTTGTCCAGTTCTTCTTCAGCCTCTGTTTTTGTTCCATAAGAAATGCTAATGCCTTCTCCATCCATGGCAAAGTCCTTCTCATACTGAGTAGAATCTTTCCTGTTGCTGGAGTCTTTAAACTCATCTGTTTTATCTTTCTTTTCCGCTTTCTCTTTCTTTGCTTTTTCCTTTTCATGGCTTTTTTTTGACGAGGATGAAGAATGCCTGTGCCTCTCTTTCTCCTTGAGTTTATCTGGAAGGCAAGGCAAAGGCAGAGACTCCTTAAATTTCTCTTCGGTGGCATCTGCAAGTGAAAGGTTGGAAGACTCAAATATATTGGTGAGTACAGGGTCTTGCCCTCTGTCTGTGAAGCTATCAGAAGAAATCTCACTGATTTTATCATTGGAGTCATCTCTGTATTCATTGAGGGCTTCTTCCTCCAGTTTCTCCAGCAAGCTCTTTTCTGCTTCTCCGCTTTTCGAAGACCGTTTCTCCTTAGTATACTCTTTATCTAGCTTTTCCTTGTGCCTGTTTTTAACCTTCTCTTCCCCAGCATGTTTCTTTTCCACCTTTTCGGGGAATTTCTGCTTTGCCTTCCTTTCTTGGGCTGAGTCCACTGAGCTTCTCTCCTTCCTGTCTTTATACTTCTCTACTGAGTCTTTGTCCTTCTTCTCTTTGTGTTTTTCAAAGGAGCTTTTCTCTTTTTTCTCCTTTCCACCCTCTGGTAACCCTTTGTCCTTCTTCTTCTCTTTTGACTCTTTGTCTTTCTGTTTCTCAGTGGAATGCTGCCGATCAGAGGAGTATTTCCTGTGCTTGTCAGGGACATAAAGGTCTCTCTCAGCTACCATGCCATCATCTTTGTCTTGCATGCTATCCATACGATGCATTTCGTTCCCAAGACCCTCTCCAAGTTTGAACCCACTAAGGCTGTAATCATCCTTCTCATCTTCACTTTCATCTGTGAAGATATCCAAGATGTTATACCATGTCCTCTCCCGGCCTTTTTTCTCATCCCTCCTTTCGTGGAAATCCTCTCTATCTCCAGAAAAGTTCTTCTCTTTCTTCTCTTTGACTTGGTCTAGTGAACCCTTTCTCTCTTTATCTTTATTGTGAGGATCTTTATATTTCTCCTTTGTATCTTTCTTCTCTTTAAAACCTTTATCTAATTCTTTGTCCTTTTGGTTTTTTTCCGGCAAAGCTTTCTCATTTCTCTCTTTGTCCTCTACTTTGGATTTCTCCTTGTACTTTTCTGTTTTTAATTTCTCTTTCTTGTCTGGCACATCTTTCTTCTCTTTTCCTGAATGATGCCTATCCCAGTTCTCCACATTTTTCCCACTAAATTCGGGTTCAGATTTTTCTTTGAAGAATGTTTCACAGCCATAGTCTTTAAATTCATCTCTGTAGGATTCTTCTTGTTTAATTTTAACTTCTTTTCTATCTTTAGAGCTATCGGGCAAATCTCTTCTCTCTCTGTTAATTTCACCAGCCTCCTTTTCCTTTCTCTCTTTAAAGCTTTCAGCAGAATCCTTTCTTTTCTTTTCAGGCAGATAACTAGAAATACTTTTATGCTTTTCAACTGGGTCCTTTTTCTTCTCAGAGTTCCGATCAACATATTCCCTCTCTTTCTTTTTTAGAAAAGTGTCTTTTTCATTACGTTTCTCGCTGTACTCCCTCTTATCTTTTGCTTTACTATCCCGCTTCTTGTCTTTTATCTCCTCCTTCACCGTTTCTATGATGAGTTTTGTCACAGTGTCATTTTGAATTTCCCTGTAGTCTGTCACTGGCGAATCCCAGCTATCCTCTCCTTTGAAATCAAAAGAAGAATCAGATGACAAATCTGAAAACCACCGATCTTGCTGATCATCAGAGAGGCTGAACTTTGTGTCCTCACTTTCTAAAAACTGGTTTTTATTACTAAACTCTTCAAAGCTGGGCTCCTCCCTGTAACCTTTGTCTTTTTTACATCTCTCTTTCTCCTCTTTCAGGGCTTTCTCCTTCTCTGGTTTTGCTGGTTTTTCCTCCTTCGGTTCATTTTTCTTATCAGTCTTGAACTGCTTGTCCTTAGATTTTTTCTTTCGTTCTTCCTTATGTATTCGAGGTTTTTCCTCTTTAGGAGATTTCTCCTTTATGGGTTTTTCTTTTTCCAATCTGCTGCTCTTTTCTTCTCTGAAAGTTTTACTGAGATCTTTACTTGCCTCCTTGGCTTTTTTCAAGGATTTCTCCTCTTTGGAGGTTTTTCCAGCATCGTCTTTAAACAGCCACTCCTTCTCCTCAGATTTAGTTTTCTGAAATTTGTCTTCCTTCTTGAAGTGCTCCCTCTCATGCTTAAGCACTTTGAGCTTGTTCTCAACAGGGCATTCAGTCTCCACAATCAAAGCCTTATCGGTCTTCTGCTTAGAGTCCTCATAGTCAAAAGAAAAGGCTTTGATTATTTTAATGTCTTGGGTGGCAGGACACTGGCCTCTCTCTTTGTTTTTGTGTTTGTGTTTTGTTTTATGCTTTTTTACAACTTTCCCCTCCTTGTCTCGCTTTGGAATAGCTCCATCAACACTGGCATGGAATGAATTTTTCTTCTCCACAATCACAGCAGCTCCATGTTGGGCACGCTTCTTGGGCTCCTGCTTCTTCCTCACAGGCTTCAATGATTCCAGGCTTGAGTCCTCAGACGTGTAATCAGACTCACTGGTCAGCCTCGTCCTTGTTGAATCTGATAAGGAACTGACATCTGACCAGGCTGGAGAAGATACTGTTTTCCAGTTGTCTGTCCTCCAGTGCTTGGAGTGCTGCTCTGCAAGGGTAGCGTTATGCTTCTGAGACCCCAAACTCCCATGGGAAGAGGCAGAAGAAGCAGAAAGGGAATTAAACAAGGATGACTCCTTTAACACCAATCTGGAATCCTTTACACAGGTAGCACTTTGTACAGAGTCTCTGTCATCCTCCTCACTCTCCAGGTTTTCACTCTCTGATTCAGAGGAACAAAACTTGTCATTTTTTTTGCCGAACCGAACCTCTTTGCCCTTTGCTTCCTTCTTGCGCTTCTTCTTCACTTTGCTTTTCTCTTTCTGCTGTTTGGGATTAGAAGGTTCTCGAGCCTTGTTGCTGGGGAGGATAGAATGTGTTGTCAGACGCAGCTTTTCCCCAGTCCCCACAGGCAGGCTGGTCTCCTCTTCATCAGATGTGTCTGAAAGGATACGATGGGATGCTTTCTTTGGTGTGATTGTGCTGTTTTTAGTATAGGTTTTTACTTCCATCTTGGGGATGGAAATAAAACTATTTGCTTTAGTCTCTTTCCTGTAATCCTTTTTCAGAAGATGTTTATCATCAACTGGTGGGACCCTGTCCTGCTCATCATCCTCATCAAACTCATATTCATCCTTCACGGGTGTGACAGCTTTGGGAGGCTCCTGGTTCTTGGCCTTGTGTTTCAGGCCCTTCTCAAACTCAGAGTCTGTGTTGTTGCCATCAATGGAACTGGATGGTGCAAACGAAGGAGCATCTTCCTCTTCCGAGCTCTCTGAAAAAAACAAGAGTACAAATAAAGGGTAAGGTACGACACCTACTTTCACCTGGAGCTGGAGCATCATTCTCCACAGAAACCTGCTCACAATACCTGAACAGACAATCTATCTTCCATGTGCAAAGCATAGCTGTGGCTGCTTTACCTACTCGGTGGTCTGCTGGGTCCTCTGGAATAAAAGGCCAAAGCTGCGCAGGGGAGTCAATGACAGGAATCCATTTGGAGCATCTGGGCAGAAAGGGTGCAAATCCAATAAGAGCGATTGCTGGGTGTAATATCCATTTGTTTCAAAGGGGACTGCTTCCATAAGTTGCAGCACAGCCAGACATCTGCAGTGCCAATTTATTATCAGGCAAATGGTGCATCCTTTCCCCTCATCTCAGGTGCTGCCTTTTTTTAAAAAACACAGGAGCATTGGTCATGCTCAGCCCCATCCCTACCACATCCAAGCGTTTCACCCTCTTACACGCCTCAAAGCTACCACACAGTATTTATATAGGGCTTTAAGGGGATTTGGTGTGCACGCCATCACTGTTACAATAGAAGGTGGATGTGAGATCTGAATGAAGTATTTACAGCTCACGCTCTTGGCTAATCAGGACTTCTTTGCACAGACTCCCCATCACTCTGCAAAAGCTTCCTCCTATTGCATTTTCTCAAAGGTTCACCTATTCATCCCTATTCAATACAGTACAACTCTACCTTTTACAAGCTTTTACTTGCAAAGCAATGCTGGCCACAAGTCCTTTCTGCATCTCTCTTTGCCAAGCAATTTTTTAAAAAAATTCCATCCCTGCTAAGCTTCAAAACCACTTGCACAGTGCATCATTATGTTACAGCATAGAACATGTGGCTTGGGGAGGATGCAGCAAATAGGCATCATAGTGCATCCTATAACTGAGGCTTGTTATAGGCAGAGGAGATGGTATCAGCTGAGTGAGGATGCTAAATGTGGGTATCTTACTCCATTCATGACTTACACACTTAGTCTTCCTGACCCCACTTAGTATATGCATTAACTCTGCTACTTCTGGATATGTCACACTGCAAAGTTGTCTGGCAAAGTATCAAATGGCCTGCTTCTGACTCTTCATGAGCTGTTTGGGAGGCCTTGACTCTACTACAGGGAATGGTGAGAGGCAAATTGATTGCTTAACCTCACAAATAAATTCTAGTGAAAGCAAAATACTAAAACCTGATCTTCCTCAGGATCAGGAGAAAGTGATGGTAAATACTGCAATCACATTCAGCCCCTGCTCCACCAACCTTAGGATGAAGAACTGCAAAGCATTCAGTTTCACATTAACCTGGAGCATTTCCTGGAGTCTTTGTTAGGGAGCTGCCTAGTCTCTGATTTCCAATGATGGGCTGTTGCAAGGATGCAACAATAGAGAACATATGCAAATCTCAAGGGAGCAGAGGTCATTATTAAAGGCCCTGAAGGCACTAAGCAAAGGGTTTCAGGGTGTGCTCCTGGCACAATGCAGCCCTCTGAAGGTTTTGTCATGTCTACTTATATCCCTACATTATGCATGGAGATACAGGTTATTTGCACCACACCCTTCTGCCACTTCCCATCTCTTACCTGTGGAGCTCTCTTCACTGGAAGGATATGTGGCTTTCCCCAGGAGCAGATTGACCATTGTGGGGGAATTTGCTACTTTTAATGGTGTCTCTCCCCTCCTGTTAAGCTGGTGAGGATTTCCTCCATAATGTAACAACAGTTTCACCACCTAGACATAAACAAAGTCTCATTAAGTTGCATCTATAATGGACAAAGGAACAGAAATGAAGATTATCCAAAAGGCTGACAAACCAGCTCACTATCAGCTAGTGATAAAGTAGCTTGAAGTCTAGCACATTGATCAGAGAAATATGAGCTAAAGCTAAGTGGTAGGGAATATGCTCTACAAGTATAAGATCCTTAGTTGAATTCCTTGCCTCCCTTATTGCAAAGGAGATCGTGTAGAAGGCCCTTGTCACTCAGGGTAGGCGATAAGCAGCTAGATATAGACATTGGCCTGTCTCAGTATAAGGGAATACCTTATCCTTACATACATTATCACCTTACCCAGTTTGTCTCTCTTGTTTCTCTGGGACCGAACAGGGTAGCTACACTTCAAACACCTAGAAATAAGGACACTGGACACATCAGGAAGGTGATAAAGACATTATAGCAGAGACTTGCATTATTGGAGGCAAGTGGAAGAAGGCAAATGCTGCAACTTATCCTCAACTACAAGTTTTCAATAGTAGGGAGGGAAGAATAAACTAAAAAGTACACAGTACAAAGTACATGGTGGCCACAGGGAGAGATCATTTGGGCCTGTGTAACAGCTGACTATTCAAATCTGGCAAGAACTGACCTTGTAGTGCCCATTGCTGGCTGCATCATGCAGCGGAGTGTCATCATCCAAGCCCTTGGTGTTGACCTCAGCGCCTGCAGCAAGCAACTGTTTTGCAACATCATAGTAACCCCTGTTGCATGCCTCATGCAAAGCCGTCCAACCTGCAAAGGCATATACAAAACGTACACATGACATGGATGGCCTATTTCAAATCAGTAACTATGTCACACAGCAGTGCCTCCATTGATTATGCTGGCTGAGGCTTGCCTGTAGAACCACCCGCCAGCCCTGCATTAGTGTAAAGACATCAGAAGCTTGACTCTTGCCTGGTATTTAGCCCATCCAGGCTCTTTTGTCTGGCAACATAATATATACATCCAGCTCCCCACTAGAAATAAGGAAAGAACAGAAGTTTAATAAAGGGGTATAAGGGAGGGACCATCTTTTGATGTAGAAAGACGGTCAATGTTATTTTTCACAGAATTCCTGTTCTCACCTGAACCTTAGTGTCTGAAATATTAACAAATAGCTGCAATGCCACAAACAGGTCTGCTTGGCTTTCTGGTGGCTTTGCAGCATCAGGTGGTAGGTAGAAAATGCTGCCACAGAAACAAGAATACCAAAATGCAATGAATAAAAAACTGAAGCCTCCTGGAATGTAATGAATCAATGATGCTAACCAGGTTGATTTCCAAATAGAATAATCCTTAAAAGTTTCCCCAAAAGAGTTATTTCTACAACTTCACTATTAGAAAGCCTCTGTCTGAGTTACTGAATGAGTATTATCTAGATGCATAAATGACTTATAATTAGTATGTGTCTTGATCAGAAACCACTACTAACTATACAAGGCACTTGCTGCTCATTACAGAAGTGCAGTGAACCTTAACCTATGCATGGTGGTGCTAGGTCATTTCAAGTAAGCATCTATTGTAGCTTCTGAATTGCATACTAAGATAGTAAAGCAGCAAGTCCTAGATCTCCCAACGAACACAATTTGGCACCTGATAAATTTTGCACAACAGGAGTTTTTGGCAAAATAACAGGACATAAGAGATTAATTTGGACTACCTAAAGAATGGGGGGGCTGATCAACAATCATTAGCATGTGACGGTATCACAGTGGCTGAAGCTAGGACAACAAAGGCTACAACACTGCAGTTGAAAAGAGGAAAGAATAAAAAGAAAAGACAGAACAGCAGCAAGTATCAGGAGGGGGAAATACAGCATAGAAGGTGAAAACTTTATAGGTAACTGAGCTCTGCCACAGCTAGAAATATACAACCAACATGAAATGGGAAATAGAAAGTCATAGATAGAATCCCTGATCCAAGGCAATGGATCTATTAGGCCTCCCCACAGCAATGCTCGTTTTTTTGAAACAGTGACAACATCACAAGGCTCCTGACAGCAAAAAACCAGAACAAAATACAACACATCCCCAAGCTGGATCATTGTTCAGCAACTTACTCTGACTATTCCACTACAGGGTGTTCACCTACTCCTCTGATTAATCTACGGTAGTCCTAGTTCAACCAGGGCAACTTAATTATGTGGGCTCTAGTATAATGTTTTCTTCAGCCTCTCAGCCAAGAAACAATTGTATTGTTTTTCTACCCCCCACCCCACCCCCACCCAAAATACTCCGGCAGTCAATTCAGAATGATTAGCGTGATTACCTGCAAAGTCTTTTACATTGACATCTGCACCCTCAATAATGAGTTCCTTGATGCGTCGGGCATCTCCTCGGATAGCTGCCCGGTGCAGCCGAGTCTCTCCACGTTCATTTCTCTTGTTTACTTTATCTTTGGTTTTGGAGGCAGAATTAGGAGTTCCCTTCTGACAAACTGTGGATTGAGAGGGATGCTTTGGTGTTGTATCTACTGCTGGCAGGAGAGGTGGGGAAAAGCACACATGAAGGAGGAGTTCAGTTCAAAGCCAAAACCTCAAAGCCTTTAGAGGGAGCTGTTGCCATATAGTTACAATCTTGCCTTGAAGCAGAGGAAATGGCTGGGGGATGGGGAGGGGGATGGGAGAGTTAATCTTTCCAAGCAGAGGAATGCCTCTGCAGGCACAATGGAGACATTAATGGAAGACTGTGATTAAGCAAATACTGTAGAAAGCAGCTGTGGTTCCTCTCAGGAATGAAGGGGCCTGAGATCTAAGGGAAGAAGTGAAGTCAATTCAATAGCTGCAAACTGGGGAGTTCTCCAAGCCTTGTATGCAGAACACCTAACTGGATGTTTCTGAGATCCCTGCTAAGGTAGCAACTGCAGACATTGAGGGAGAACCATAAGGGCCTAATTCTACCTCAAACACAAATTATACTGTCCACACCTGGACTGTTCGCAGACTCTTCTGCTGTCATCTGCATAAGAAGGGCAACCTGCTGGCGCTCAGAGAGCGGATAACCTGCACGGATTCCTGGAAGTCCCATTCCGAACAGCAGGCTGGGCTTCCGAGTTGCGGGCTCCTTTTTAATCCTCTTCCTTTCAGGACCCTGCTTTTCTGTGAAAACAGAGATAGGGAGGAAAAATGCAACTGAAATTCATTCATTATGAAGATATTTGCTGTATTTGCTATATTTGCTAACAGCATCTTCCCTTACGGAGTGTGTTCAAACCTTTGCTCCTGACAGTGTCAAGATACTGAAGATGCCTTTGACTAACTTCCTGCAAAGTCAGTCCTAGGGTTCATTGTTTTTATTTTAGAAAATTTATATCCCTGTTAAAAACAGTACGCAAGCTGGCTTACAAATTTGAAAACAAAACATGCCACATCTTAATAAATATCAATGAAAAGAGACAATTGTGGCAAGTAGAAAATATTAAAAACAGCAGGGTCAGGGTTAGCATTACAAATTTCTAAACAGGCAGATTAAAAGCCTGTCTAAATAAAAGCATCTTAGCAAGATGGCATGAGACAGGCAGTAACAAGGTCGACTGGGCCTCCCATAGATCTTCCACATCAGATCTGTGGGGGCAGCAGGATGGTATACAAAGAGGCTGCTCTCTGGGTTACCTGGGCCCAGGCTTCAAGCATAGTCACCAGCCCCCTGAATCATGCCCAGAAAAAAACTGAAAACAAGTGTAGCTGCTGTAAAATGGGCATGATATGCTCATTAACACACAAGATGGAACATCTGTCAAACTCAATACATGGTGGAGGATGGGTTTAGACTTCTTAATTAGACCCTTGCAATTTGCCCCTGCCCACAATTATTTTACACCTATCTCTGTTTAGGATTTTGAAGGAACAGAAGCAAAAGGTTTCCTGATAGGAAAAGCAAGGACCTGGCAATTGGTCTGCTTAGTAAAGCAGAACAAGAAAATTGCTGGGGAAGAGTCAGAGCTGCTGTAGTGAACACCATCAGCACCTTTAGCAAACTTCAGCAGCTGATGGGCACCTTCCCAAATAACTACTGTAGTTGAAAAGAAAAAGGTACAGTGGCTGGACTTCCGGCAAGGCATCATGGTGTGCACCACGGCACTGCCTGAACGGCTCCCAAGCTGCTGAGGCCGCTGCTGTCGCGCGAATGCCGGGGGTGCCCGGTAGACCAGCCGGGAAGCCAAAAAATTGCGCAGGGGGGGGGGAGCGACCACAGCAGGCCGGAGTAGAGGGCATCCAGCCACCAATAAGACGGAACTCCAGGGCCCCCGAGGCCTGCAACCACCCGCCCCGCGGCACGCTGGGACCCAGAGAGGGAAGGGGGGGAAATAAATTAAATAAAAATAAAAGCCCTGACCTTTTTGCCGCCATCGCCCGCGCTCAATCGGGAGAGGGAGAGGAGAGGAGCCTCGGACCTGTCATCCTCCCTGCTGCTGCTGCACCAGGGTCGCCCGGCTACCCGGAGCCCTGGGGCCGGAGGGACCCAGGGGCAAACATGGGGTGCGTAGGGGAAGGAGAGAGGTCCTGGCCCAGCTGCCCCGCCACCGAGCTACCGCCACCGATACCGAGGGAGAGGTAGGAGGACGGACTGAGGCCGCAAGGAAACATGCGGCTGGGCCTAGGCCCAACCTGAGCCCACTTTCCTGCCGACTAGTGAGCCAGAAGCGAGCCAGAGGCCCAGAGGGAGGCCCACTGGAAAGGCCTCGCTTTTTCCATTTTTAAATATATATTTTTAAATATTACACACACACACACACACACACACACTTTTCTTTTTCTCCTTTTCCTTAAATTTTTCTTCTATAAAATAAATAGAAATAATTTTTTCTCTCCCCCCTTTCCTTTTTTAAAATAATAATAATTTTTCTCTTTAACCAATATTTTTTGTATTACTACCGTTTATCACCTCCACCTTCCACCTTTTAACACCCAACCCCTCTCTTTTCATACACTTTAACCCTATAAGAAAAAACAAAACAAAGCAAAAACAAAACCAACCCCCCAAGTTCCCAGCCCTTTTCCTAAATTTCTACCATTTTTAAGCTGTTGTCCTCTCCCCCCCCAACCTCTTTTACCTTAGCTTTATATTATTCCTTCTGCCTCAATACATAAAAATACTCCTTAAAACCGTCCCCAGACACTCGACCCCCCCTTACATATCCTCTCCTTATTTTTACCGTCCATCCCACTTGTTACTTCCCACCCCCACCTTTGTCTTCTGTCCCTTTTTCTCTCTTTCCTTTTCGGTTCCTTCTTTCCCCCTTTTAATTTGACCCCCCTCCCATCTAGGCTGTTTATCAACCTGTCTGCAATAGGGGAGCCTTTCCTCCCACCTATCACCCACCTTTACAACAAACACCTCTATTTTACCTTTATCTTACTTACTTCATTCCAGTACATAAACCTTCTCCTTAAACCCCTTCCCAGACACTCAACTCCCCTTTATTCATCTCTTCCCTATCTCCCCCTCCTACCCCACTTCTCATCCACCCCACCCCTACTTTTGTTTTATACCCTCTTTGTTTGCTGGATTGCTCGTTTGCCCGTCTCTAAATCGAACCCCCCTCTTTCGCCTGTTTGTTTGTCTGCTTTCATCTGTTTGTTTGTTTGTCTGTCTGTCCATTGGTCTACCCACCTCTCTGAGTACTTGACCACCGCTTTGACAGCACTGTTGAGGCAACTACGACAACCTCAGAGAAGTTCTTATAACACTGCCAAGAGATGACACAAATGGCGGCCTAACCTGAACGCTCTGCAAAAGCCACCAGTCAACAACGCCTGACTAGTTCAACAACCCAACACCCAGAAATCTTCACCACCATAACCCCTAATCGCAACATGTCCCACTCCGAGAGAATGCCAAACAAACTCCAAACCAAAAACACCAAAGAGATTAAGGTGTCACCAACTAAAGAGATGGTAAACAGCGTTGAGACCGCAACATCCCCTCAAAATGACAAAATATTACAACACCTAAGGGAAATGGAAGAGAGGATGACAAAAAAACCTGGAAGCCACAGCGCAAAATGCAACAAACCCCATACAGCTACTAATCAGCAATCTTACCTCCAGAGTGGAAGCTCTAGAAAAGAAGAATCAACTGCAAGAAAGAACAATAGAGCAATACCGGGATGAAAACACATGTATAAACAAGAAACTAAACAAACTGGAAAGAGAAAACGAAGAACTGAGAATTAAACAAGCAATAGATGATGCAACATCCGCTTCCGCAACTTTCCTGAAAAAGCAGAGGACAAAAACCCAACAGACCTAATTGTAAACTGGCTGAAAAATACAATCCCAGGCCTGACACTCAAAGCAAACGACCTGGAGAGGGCTCACAGAGCCCTGAAACCTATGCCGAAGCCCAACACTCCCCCAAGAGACATCATTGTGTGCTTCACACACTACAAAAAGAAGGAAGAGGTATGGAACTACCTCAGAAACTCAACCAACCTTTGATACGGAGAAACCTCCATTTTGACCCTACAAGATCTATCTCAATACACCTTAAACCTACGCCCATGTACACAGCTACTCAAACAAGCAAAAATCAAGTACAGATGGGGCTTTCCCTTCTGTCTCATTGTAACAAACGATACAACACAATACATGGCTACAAACAAATCAGAAGTTCTGCAACTATTGAAAAACCTCAAACTCGATCCTCCACTGGAATGGCAACCAACAGACTCAGCAAGCAACAGCCACGATGACCAAGACGATGAAACAACAGCAAACAAATGGACGGAAGTACAGAGGGAAAAGAAGTGACACAACAAGACATACCAACATAAACGACTACTACCATGCACAATATTACTCTGCCGAACACACGAGACAAGACACCAGATCAAGATCAACCGAACCAAAACACCACAGATGACCAACCTTGCAACGACCATCACAACTGAATGAAGCGACCGGGAAACAACTCAAACTGAAAGACTGGTGATTCTCTCCCCTCCCCTCTCCCCCCCCCAGCCCATAAATATAGCTAACATCATCAACATCCCCTCCCAAGCCCCGCACCTCCACAGAAACCCCCACCCCAACACCAGTCCAGACATCCTTAATCACATTCCTCACCATCCAACAACCCACAACCCACACCCTTAGCATCCTCCCACTCGACACTAAGGAATAGCAACTCCTCTTACATCATTAACACAACGCACAATCAGGCTAAAATCTGCTACTCAACCAGCACAATGGTGGCAGCAGAGCACACCAACAGCTATATACCCACCTTAACACACCAACGATGTTGCAAATAACTTTGGCAACATTGATTTTGATCCTTATACCCAACATTGATGTCACTAAGATGCCTCACACTGTTTTGCTGATTACCCCCTATCGTAAATGACAGGGGAGATGGCCTGTCCCTGAACATGGCCCTCCACAACAGCAGAGACCTACAGCCAACCGGCTGTTTGCCAGATAGCCCAAAACATCCCAAACACACACCTATATGACTACATATAGGAAATTCTTGAAAATCTATCCCCTACTCTTTAACCCAAACCTAAATCTAATACCACTAGCTCCCCACCCACCACATCCTAGGTCAGCGCAGCCCCACAGGTTCATTAAACAACACAAAGAGAGAGACACAAAACAACCCATACAGGTTGGCAGGGAATCGCCCTACACAATAGATAAGCAAGATGGCTAACTTAAAAACAATCACATTAAATGTGAGGGGGATGGGAAATCCCATCAAAAGAAAACGCATCACCTCATACATAAATACAATGAAACCACACATCACTTTCCTACAAGAAATACATAACCCACCCAAAGGGAACAAACTCCTGAATGATCCCTGCTTCCACCAACAATGGATAGCACCTGGTTCAGGAAAGCCCGCGGAGTAGCTATAATACTCAGTAGAGACCTGAACTTCAATGCCACAACAGTCCTAAAGGACAAAAAAGGCAGATAGAATTCTTCCAGAAGACACTAAACAAATTCCTCTCCTTCTCTGAAGAGGAAGCAATCCTAGGAGGTGACCTCAACTTAAATTTGAAAGGCATATCATTGAATAACACTCATCCTTCTGCCCCATGGGCAACATTCCCTTGCAGAAAACCCCCAGCAATTAGGGACTCTTGCAAGTTACTAAAACTGCTAAAGAACAGGGGTCTCTATGACATTTGGGAGAGCTAAACCCGGGAGACACCAGCCACACATTCCAATCCAGACGCCACAGTACAGTGTCCAGACTGGACAGTATTCTGCTCACACAAGACATGATCCCCTTAGTGGAATCAACAAACATAGGAAACGTTAAAATCACAGATCACGCCCCAGTAGAAGTCATCATTAAAATACCCAAATACCCTGGTTAGCACAACACCAACTACATGGCCTCTTAAACAATCCAGCAGTAAAATCAGCAGCAACTCGGCCTCTGACAACCTTCAAAAACCTCCTCCTCACAACAAAGGGACATGGCAAAGGGATGGTATCTGCAATATATAAAATACTAATACAAAATCCCACGAGTCCCCTAGACAAAATCAAAAGACAATGGGAAGACGACATAGGCTACGAGATTAATCCTACTCAATGGACCAAAATGTGGTCTAAACCCCCCTTTAAATCCATATCAACAAAAAGGAAAGAACTCACTCTGAAACTCACCTACAGGTGGTACCTAACACCAAGAAAACTAGTGCTAATACGCCCAGGAACCTCACAAAAATGCTGGAGAGGGTCACCTTAACAGGCACATATTTCCACATGTGGTGGGAGTGCCCCAAAATCCAACTATTCTGGACTACAACCATATGGGAAATAAGTAAAATAACCAAGCAAACATTAGAAATAACCCCAGAATTGGCCTTACTAAATATTTTCCAAGACAATAATGCCCAAGTACAAAGAACTCATAACCTGCTTACTCTCCACAACCAGAAGCACCATAACCAGACACTGGATAAGCATGGACCAATGGTACCAAATAGTATGGGAAACAGCCCTACTAGAAAAATTAACCAATAAGCTGAAACTGACATGGGGACAAATAGAAGACGACTTCACCCCGGTATGGTTCCCCTTTATCACATACACAGCCCAACAGGACAATGACAAAAATCCACCAACAGCATACAAATCAATATGGCTAAACTGATCCAAAACACCCACCCACGCCACTCACACATAAAAGAAAAACCACTACAGCCAACCACAAATGAACAACCATACCCTAGGCCAACCCCAACCTCTCACCACCAAAGGAACACAAACGAACAACAGAGAACCTGCACAAGCGACGCTGACAACCCCCCCATGTATATTAAGTAAAATAGAAACACCATCAACCTGCCCCCCATCTCCCCCCTTCTACTTCTATCCCCCTCTTTCTTCCCAATGTCTCAACAAATGAAACTGATTTGTAAACATGTTATGAGAGACATTGCATATATTTCTGTAAATCAAGAAAACCTTTAATAATAATAATAATAATAATAATAATAACTCAAAAAGATACAGTGGCTGAGTGTGGACTGGAAATAATGGGGCCACTCATCAGCTACTTGGGGTAAATACACTGGAATGAGTGAACAGATATGTGCTTAAGCAGACACACTTTTTTCATAATTGTGTGGTGTACACACTTTCTGAGGCAGCCTGTTAACAAGTTAAAACAGATTGTGCTACCCTAAACCTTAAGAATCATAGAAACATAGAATTGTAGAGTTGGAAGAGATCCCAAGTGTCATCTAGTCAAACCTCCTGCAACGCAGGAATCTCAGCTAATGCATCCATGACGGATGGCCACCCAACCTCTGCTTAAAAACCTCCAATGAATGAGACTCCACAACTTCCTGAGGTAGAGTGTTCCAATGACAAATAGCTGTTACTGTCAGAAAGTTATTTCTGATGTTTAGTGGGAATCTCCTTTCTTGTAACTTGAAGCCATTGGTTTGAGAGTCCCCCCCCCCCCCGGGAGCAGGAGAAAACAAGCTTGCTTTATTTCCCATGTGATAGTTCTTCAGATATTTGAAGATGGCTATCATATCTCCTCCTCTCAGTCTCCTCTTTTCCAGGCTAAACATACCTAGCTCCTTCAACCATTCCTCATAACGCTTTGTTTCCAGACCCTTGATCATCTTAGTTGCCCTCCTCTGCACACATTCCAGGTTGTCAACATCCTTCTTAAATTGTGGTGCCCAGAATTAGACACAGTATTCCAGGTGTGGTCTGTTTACATCACTGAACATCTACCTGAAGCACTCAGATTTTGAGAGGTCACTGTGGGCTACATAGTTAATAATGCCCATATTTATATTTCAGAAGGCTTGTGATGGCTTAATGGGAAGCTTTATTTTTAGTAAACAAACAGACCTATGGCATAAGCAGCAGCAGCAGCAGCCTTCAAGTCTGAATGAGTGGCCGAGCATGAACACCATTCTCCCTGAGCCCCAAGGCAGGACCTGACAAAGTGATTTGCTATCCCATTTCCTCTCTTAAGTCTCCTCCTTCCCCCATTCTCCTCAGCTTAGAGTGTACAAATTTCAATGAATTTGATTTTTTTTCCTCTTCAGGAGCCTTCTAATTTCCTCCTTGCCAAAAGAGTTATCTTCTCCATAGCTCCCACTCCACCTTCCCCAAAATTAATACGGTCATTTCAAGCAGTTAAAATTAATGTGGCCATTCAATACTCACTTATTCAAGTGCTAACTTGTTACAGGAGGCAAGCAATGAAAGTTTCAGGATCAATAAATATGTAATCAAAAGTATAAAATAAAAAAGTTCTTATTGTCCAAATAAGAAGGTATAATAAATCAACAAAATCATACTTGCTTACACTCCATGAGAAAAGTGGCACAACCACTGTCATGCACATCACATGGCTTACTGGTAAACACTTCCATTTTCCATGGAGGTTTCGCTCCTATTACTTTTCCCGTGCTTGGTAGAATAAAAGCCTAGTCCTGACAAGCCTAAATATGCTTTAGTAATGCCAGAATATGTTAGAGAAGCATCAACGAATAGGGAGTAGACAGTAGAGCATGTCCCAGTCCAGTTTTAACACATACGATGATTGAAGACTCAATAGAAAAAGATTGCACAACCACATCAAATGCTGCATTGAACTTATACTGGACACATCTGTGCCAACTACGGTAGTTTTATGTGGCTTACAATGTGAATAACATAAGCATTATCTGAAGCAACTTTTTTACCAGAAGTTTTAGTCCAGCCCAAGCAGTGGCTCACTGTAAACAAATATATTTAGGCACCCAGAGAAAAAAAACAGGCAAGCATCTCATGGCTCCTGAAAGACCCAAATTAAATGCACAAACACACACTCAACTTTAAGTGAGCACTCCTTCCTTTAAAATAAAGAAACTAAATACTGGAACACAAAATACAACACTCTAGCACAGGAGCATGTGTTTTGTTAGATAAATAGAAATGTAATTATTTAATTGATTATGCTGATGTCAGAAAACATTGCTATCTTCAAAACTGAGCCCTAAGATTGAGGGGAAATATAATTTTCAACTAAGCAACTTTCCTCGCTTCTTAAAGCAGGCCACACCTGATGACTCCGTTATCAATTGGCAGAAGATAACTATTTAGGATTTTCATAGAATGAAAATATATCTGGGGGACATTGCCACAGAAGGGCTGAAAGTATCTTGTTCCAGTGGACAGGAAATCTCCATGACTGTTATCTCTCACAGCCTCTGTCCAGAATTAGCAAGAGCTTTAAACAACTGGAATCCTTGAGTATAATAGCCAATCTCCTAAAATCTCCACAGAACAGATAGCATAAGACTTCCTCTTTCCTTTTCTAAATTGCTTCCAACCAGTGACTAGGCAGATGGCAAAATATACTTTTAATCTTTACAAGGTAAGCAGGCCTCAAACTGGTCAGTGCCTGATAGGAGACAACTTAGACATCCCATTCACAGCAACACTGAGAAGGATATATATGCAACCAAATCAAATCAAAACCTTGATGTGCTTATTTGACCAGTTATAATATGGTTACACAAATCACTGAGGATCCTTTTCATTATTTCAAGAAGGCTGCACAGCTAATAGAATTTTTAAATCACATTTTAATTGTTTGCTTCTTAGTGCCCCCTTTCCCCTCTGCATCCTATAGCATTCTCTCTCTCTTCCCCATCTGTTAACTGACACCCCCACTTTTCAATACTCCACAGTTCTGGTTGCACCCCATCTCTATTAGTCTGTTTTATTATCTGCATTCCTTAGCAGCTCTTTTCTCTTTTATTAGTAAAGACCTCTAGACCCCAATTTGTCACCTCCTATTTTTCTCTTTCCACACCCTCCCCACCCTAGAGTTCCCTGCCCTTCAATGTTGCAGTTTGAATGCTACAACCATGTGATTCCTCCACAACTAATGCTATCTAGATTGCTCCAAGAAGGGAACAAATGAAAAGACACACACACCAGTTTGAACTGTATCATATGTTGCTTAACAACTGTACAAAGAAAACAAAACAAATTATGTTCCATAGCCTGGTTAAACAGAGAATTTATATTGCTTCAACAATAAACATTTGACCAATGCTCTTTCATCCTGATGCAGTGGAGCCAACAATGAAATCAGTGGCATAAAAGGACACAAAATGGAAAAAGTAAAATAAAATAAAATTTATTAGAAAAAGAAACTCTTCTTTTCTTCCCCTCTTCATTCGTTCAGTCCTTTCCACAACATATCCTAACTGACAAATATTTATCCACAATGTACAATGTAACTACAGATAGAGCAAAAAGATCTTGTATTAGGAAAGAGCATGCTGCTCTGATTCTGGAATAGCATGAGCTATTCTGAATTTTTTAAAAAATGCTGCTTGTGACAAAGCCTGTCTTGGTGGAGTGCTGCCTCATTTCAGTGGCTAAAGTGAACTAGGGCATAGTTGTGCTTATGTCTGGATGCCTTATCAGCAGGACCGGTGCATCAATTAAGGTGGACTAGGCCATTGCCTAGGGCGCCAAAATTGAGGGGGTGCTGGCCAGCCTGCCCCCCCGCCGCCGCCTGGTGCCGCCTGCAGCCTTAACTGCCGCTCGCTTCTGAGGTGCCTCCGTCCCGCCATGGGTCTCCTCCAGGGGCGTCTTAGCCATAGAGGCTGGTGGCGCGGTGAACCACAGCACCAAGTTATGGAGGGCGCCACGGAAGAGGCGGAGGCTGGACACAGCGCCTGCCCGCATCAGCTTGGCGCCCTCATCCACCTCCGCCATGCTGCGCTGCGCCCGGAGGGCTGCCTCTTGCCTTTCCCATCTCCCCCACAGCAAAGGGGCCCTCAGGGCACAGCGGTGGGAGCTGCCAAAGTGCACCGCGACGCGCGCTTCCTTCGCCAGACCCTCACAGCGCGGGAGGGCTGCCGGGAGGTCGAGCGCCAGAGCTGCTTCCTCTTCCTTGCCGCCAGGAGCCCCTGTGGTGGGCCAAGGCGCAAAGCTCTCGTCTAGGTCTCCAATTCCTGCCGCGTCGGCTTGGCTCCAAGGATCGTGCCGGCAGGGAGCCCCGCCTCGGGATCTCCAAACTTGGAAGGAGCGATGGGCTCTCTCCAGTGGCCAGGCGCAGCCCGTCCCACGAGGAGGACCCACCCCGGGGGAGGTGAGAAGCCACGCTCGCGGTTGCCCTTTGGGCGCCCTCTGGCATGAAGCCTCTTCGGCTGCACGCCACGAAGGTCAAGTTCGCCCCACTCAACATCCCCCTGAATATGCGCACATCTCATGTGCACAATTACTGTCAATATTAAAGAATCGGTTCGGAGGTGGATGGCAAATTGAACGGTTTTATAAGAGAGTCCGTGGAGCGGGAAAAGTGTGTGTGTGTGTATGTATATAAAATTGGACACCCATTTCTGTATTAGGCTTCTTAAAATGTGCGATTTGGGGCTTGCGTTGCAGAGGAAAGGGCCCTTTCTAATCTTAAAGAACTCCCTCTCGCGTCCACTTTATTTTTTAAAAAAGGTTCCCTCTGCTTTTGTCTTCCTCCCCAAGGGCTTGAATAGAAGATCCACCGAGAAAAATCCTGAGCAAACCCACCCGCCCCCTCCTCAAAGCCACGCCGAGATTACTGTGATCTTTCATCGATCTGCTCACCCAGGGGCTCTTAAAAATGCTGTTATTTTTGAGCTTGCGTGTGTGTGTGTGGTTGTTATTGACAAGGCTGAGGACAAGAGGAGAGAAAACTGGAGCCTCATTGCTGAGCTTCAGAAAATGAAGTTATTAAAACTTTGCTAAGACTCTACCACTTCGTGCTACCTTCCTTCCTTCCTTCCTTCCTTCCTTCCTTCCTTCCTTCCTTCCTTCCTTCCTTCCTTCCTTCCTTCCTTCCTTCCTTCCTTCCTTCTCTCTCTTCCCCCTCTCTCCCCACCCTGCACTATTATTCTGTTGTAGCAGGACTGCCACTGCTTTGGAACATGTAGCAGAGATCATGGTTACAAGGAACAGGTTGGATGTGAAATACAGTACATCTGTGTTTGAAATATGATTGGCGGGGGGGGGGGGGCAGAAGGTGATCTCGCCTAGGGCGCAAAAAACCCTAGCACCGGCCCTGCTTATCAGCGAAGTCACAGTTGAGCCAGCAACATACCAAACACAACACTGCTTAAATAGCTCAAGTTGGAAGCAAAATAATTGCTCTTAAGACAGCCAACCTCAGGCATTACTCGGTTCTATTGTACCATCTCAAATTAACACTTTCCTCCACTGTTTAACATCTAGTTCTCCCCTCAAAAAATGTCACTTAAGAAGATGAGATTCCAGGTGCCACCTGTCACATCTTGTTACATTCCCTGGGTGCCTCTTTTGCCAAAGAAAGGATAGCTGGAGTTTGTTTGAACACCATTCCCCACCAGGCCACCTCCAAGCACTCTGTTCCTAACTAGGCTGTGGCCATATTCAGAGGTGACTGTATGCTGATTGAGGAAATGAAGTCTAGGCTACCAGGACCAGTTTAACCTGACCACAGCCTTTTCATAAGTATGAATCATAGCATCAGTCCTGCTATTTAAAAACAAAGAAAAAAGAACCTTCATCACACAAGGGTAACACTGCAAAAAATATAAACATAATTCAGACTCAGTGGAGATGGACTCATGAAGTTAGCATTGGGGGGGGGGGGGGAGACACGACTTTGTTCCTGATACAAAAAATGGTTCAAGATCTCAGGGGCTGAAAATGTGAATTACTTTCTATAGATGAAAAGTTTTTCATTCATGCCCCAAAGAGGAATGGTTGTTACAACAATTCATACACCATTTTAAAAAGTGAACACTTGAATATATTAGAGATCAAATAACTTAAAAGAGATGTGGAAATCTTGTGCTCTACTTACCAGCCCATCAAAGCTGGCTGAGGACAGGAATGGAAACCTGCTGGATTCCTTCTTACAGGGCCTGAGAAGGGCTTTATTACTTTTGTTGGGAAGTACTTTACAATAACTTGCCTCAAATTTCCAGTACCTCAGCCACCATCAGGGGCGCTTCCATTAAAAATTAGGAACAAATGTAAAAAGGCCACCTCAGCACTTTCATTTTTGCCAACTTCATAAATGCTTTGGGGTGACAATGGGAAAGGCTGCTGATATTTGCTGCCATTTTGTAGGTATCTACATTGTTTCTTGTACTGAATGTAAGAAAGGCCCTGCTGGATCAGACCCTCTAGTTCAGCATCCTGTTTATAACTGTGGTCAACCAGATATGTGTCTACAAGATACAAGCAGTCAGGGCACAAGGCAACAGCTCTTCCACTGCTGTCCCTCAGGAAGTGGCATTAAGTGGTAGACTGTCTCTGAAAATGGAGGTTCCACATAGCTATCCTAACAAATAGCCACTGATAAAAAAATCTCCATCATCTTCAATAAAAATCTGTCTAGACTTCCTTTAAAGCCACCTGTGATGCTGGCTGCCACCATATCTAGTTGCAATGGATTCTATCAACGACAAGGAAGTTGTGAAGTAGTACTTTTTCTGGGTCTACTTTCTATGTCTCCAGTTAATGTTACTTGTGTGCTAGCTTATGTATTTTATCTTGCTTTTAGTAAGCTGCTTTGAGGGCTTGCTAAAGGGAGGTATATACACCTTTTCTATATAAAAAAAATAAGGTTGTTAAAATGTTACGTGCTCTCTCTGGGGCCCTTTTTCTACTTGAAGGGGAGAGGGGAAGATCTTCTACCAAAGCAGCCATAATTTTTGTGACCTCCTTGATCTAACCCCGCTAAACACACTTGGATGTTTCCCTGGGCTGCCACTTGATCAAAACAAAGCAAGAACAATGGGTGCACACTGTTCTCTCCAACACCTCCTGCATCCTGTGTCCCTGTTTCTCTGCCATTACCCAATTCTGTCACATCCTTAAGCCTCGAAAGCTCTAAAATCTGTTAGTCAGCAAAGTTTTGCCTCCCCACCATGCAGCCCTTTCCTGACACATTTTTATATTGTACATAGCAAATGTTGCCTCTTGCACCAATCCCTAGAGTGCATTAGTAACAACCCCTTTATTGGTCATTTTCTTCTATTCTTTGTGGTCATTTAGCTAGTGCTAAACATGGGGAAAGATTTCTGTTATTAAGTATGGCAATAGCTGCTCCTTTGATTACTTTTTACTTTATTTTTGCACATACAGGACTGCAACAACAAAAGGGGAAGGTAGGTACATTCCCTGGGAAGTTTCCTTTGATGTTTTAAGCTTTTGTTAGAAACATATTACTGTTCTATATCAGAAAAAAACTCTTTCCCCAATTCATACTGCACTCTGCAGGCAGTTTAATGACCAGCCTGTAGACATAAATTTCAACAAAAGCTAACAAGACCACCCTGGCATAAGCAGTTTTAGGAGGCCAAAATAACATACAGCTTCTTTAAGCCACAGTTTACTGGGGATTCCAATACCTGCTTCCAGTGCAAGGACTAAACCCTGGAAAATGTGGCCTAGAAGAATGCATGAAGAGTATTTCCTTTACCACCACACAACCACAACCACAACCATGACCACAACCATATATATATATATATTGCAGTATTTATAGGGCATTCTATAAAAGACAAGTTCTCAGCTAACAAATAGTAATAATATTTAAAATTCCACACCATAAACCCAATAAAATTATAAACACAGCCAACCCCAGGCATTACTACAGAGAGTAAAAATGGCTTAAAACTAAAACAGATTACCCATGTTTCTCCGAAAATAAGACACCGTCTTATATTTATTTTTCCTAAAAAAGAAAACACTATGGCAGGGGTCCCCAGACTACGGCCCGCGGGCCAGATGCGGCCCAATTGGCCTCCCAATCCGGCCCGTGACGACCCCCGCCGCTCGCTCTTGCGGCACGCTGCGCGGCGGCGCCATTCCAGATCTGAAAAAAAATCGCCGAAAATCGTTTCTGCGCATGCGTATGGGCCTCTCCCGACCCAGAAGAGGTCATTTCCGGTGCACTTCCGGGTCGGGGGAGGTGCACTTCCGGGTCGGGGAGACCCATACACATGCACAAAAACAATTTTCGGCGATTTTTTCGGCCTGGAAGCGCGCCACCGCGCCAGTAAATGGGTGTGCGCATGCGCACTGGCGCGCACACCCCCACCCTCCGGCCCACTGCGCGCGCACTCCCCCGCCCTCTGGCCCGCCGCAGCGGGCACCGGCCCAAAGGCGGGTAGGTCTGGGGACCCCTGCACTATGGCTTATTTTCAGGTGGTGTCTTATTTATTAAGTATGGTACACTTTAACCTACAAAGTTAAAGTGCCTATCACTATGGCTTATTTTTGGGGTATGGCTTATATTCCTTGAATGCTTAAAAATCCTGCTATGGCTTATTTTATGGCTACGTCTTATTTTAGGAGAAACAGGGTAAAAGGCAGGGGGAGGTCTTTGCCGGGTGCTGAAAGAGGTGCTAGATTACTAACTCTGGGGAGGGTGTTCCACAGCCACAATGTCACCACTGGAAAATCCCCCCCATTCTATGGTAATCTTCAGAGGAGACCCTCTGAAGAAGAGCTTAAAGTCCAGGTAGTGCATGTGGAGACAGAAAGTCCTTAAGGTACCCTAGTCCCAAACTATGAAGAGGCTTAAAGGTCAAAACTAGCACAATGAATTGGGCCCAGAAACAGACTGTGATAGCAATGATGGCAAAGCACTGGAATGATGTGCTCATATTACCCTGTCCCAGTTAGCAGTCTTGCAGCCATATAGTGAACTAACTGAAGTTTCCAGGTCACTTTCAAAGGCACCTCTACATGCAATTCATTTCAACTGTCTGAACAGGAGATTACCATTGAGGCAAGGCTATCAGTCCAAGTAGGTTTGTCCTTCAGTTCATTAGTCCTCATCTAACCCATTACCACTTCCAGGAACTGATTTAGCACTCCCACCAACTCACCAGCATAAGATAAAAAAGAAATGTAGAGCTGGGTGCCAACCACATATAGATGACAACTCGCGCTATCTTTCCAGATGACCACAACAGTTTCATGAAGATGTTAAAAAGCATGGGGAATAATTGAACCCTAAGGACCCCAAAGCATAAATGCTATGGAATGCAGCAGAAGCCCTCTAAGCACCACCTTCTGGAATAAGCTGTTTGGGTATGACTGTATTGTGCAACAACTCACTATGACAGTATCTCTAGAAAGATACTGGTACTGAAAGCTGTTCAAAGGTCTAGGAGAATTATGCTCCTCCTTCTCTGTCTCCTGACAAAAGTAATACCACAATAATACCTATTGAAATGGAGTGAGAAAATTGGTTTCATACATTTTGTCCTTGGAACTGGCTACAACCTACCCTCTTAAGCACCTCACCCAATAATGGAATGTTAGCCAACAGCTATTCTCAGCTTTTGAGCCCAATGTAGGTTTCTTCTGGGAGCACTTTACTACAGCCTCCTTTAAAGGTATCTGGAATTTCTTTCTCTTTGTCTCTAACAGTTATTTCCTGGTTTCAGCAAATACTCCCTCCTTGCTAGATGCAATAAGCCAAGATGGGCAGTGACTGAGAAGACAGGTGGTTGGCTGGATTCAACCAAGAATCTTGTTCCTTAATAAATGAAAATCACCCAACAAAATTGAACCAGATGGTTTCCTGAACAGATCCCTTGGCTTCACTGGAGAGAAGATTTGGTTTGGGACAATTACAAGACAAGTATACTGGACAATTAACCAAAGACACCTGATTCAATGCAAATCATTACACAGCTCACAGAAGCCTCTGTCTATGTGCCACCTGTCAAGACAAGAAAGACACAAGGGGAGCCAATCAACAGAAGCAGAGCAATGGAAGTCAGTTGGAGGGGGGGGACATATCCAGTTTTTATCACTGTGGAAACCACTCTGAAGACACAATGATTGTGTGTGTGTGTGTGTAATCTATAACTAGGAGGTAGAAATAAGAAATCTGCATGTAACATACTTTCAGAAACCATGATTTTTTTCAGTGTCTTTCAAGATTTTCAAGGGAGAATGATCATTCATGCAGAGTACGCTAGACTGTCAGTATATTGAAATGCAAGTGAGCTACACAGTCTTTCAGCTCATATATTTTCTGCATGTGTGTCTGTGCTGCGGTCAAGTTGCCAGTGCCTGGATCAGAGAAAAATACCAGTAATAGGAGCCAAGAGAGTGAAAAAAGCAGCAAGCATTTTATTCACCTATGTAACTTTTTCAAGGAAGGTAAGATTTTCCTTGGTGATACTTGTGTAACAGAAGAAATCCAACAAATACCAGACAGACCCTTCTACCAAATATCTACAACATACTAACAAACTGAAGTGGAAGGTTAAATAGATGCTGAAGGGCTGTTTTCTGCATATTCCTACAAAGTGAGTATATAATTAGAACACCAATGCTTTCATTAATACTACTCAGATGCTACAGGGTGTCAGAGCGAGCCCACAGTCACCCTCCCCTCCCCATAAAAACTCTGCCTCTGAAGTTTGACTGTGAGTCTGTGACTGTTAAATTTTTAATCTTACCAACTCTGCAACTGTAGAAAATTCCTCCTCTGTAGAACACTTAATATTAGAAGCCTGAAATCGATAGGGATAAAAATAAACTGAAGAGACTTCCGCGCTCTCACTTTTACATGCTGGAATTAGACAGATGGACCTGACTGAGTGAATGCAGACTTTGGGAGATGCTCAATTTACATCCTTCATAGGAAGGAATATTGTAGTTACAGTAAACGCAATGCAGAATCTGGCTCCTAGCCTTGTTAAATTAGACTTACGAGGGCCCTAAGCCACAAAGGGCTTTAAAGGTCAAAACTAGCACCTTGAACCTGACCCTATACTCCACAGGGAGCCAGTGCAGCTGGTAAAGCACCGGGTGAATATGCTCCCATGGCAGGGACCCCATGAGGAGCTTCGCTGCAGCATTCTGCACCCGCTGGAGTTTCTGGAACAGTTTCACGGGCAGCGCCGTGTAGAGCGAATTACAGTAGTCAAGCCTGGAGGTGACTGTCACATGGATCACTGTGGCCGGATCGGGGCGGGAGAGGTAAGGGACCAATTGCTTACCGTGTTTCCCCCTTTTTAATACGTAGTCAGAAAGTAAGCCATAGCAGGCTTTTTAAGCATTTGTGCAATATTAAACACCCCCTGAAAATAAGCCATACCTCCGCGCAGCAGCGCCGCTCGCCTCAAGGTAGCGGGACCCAGCAGCAGTGCCATCCTTGTCCTCCCGCTGCTGCTGCTGCTGGGCCAGGCAGAGGCGAGGCCGCTGCTCGCCCCTGGGGGCTGCATGGCCCACGGCTGAGCAGCGGCGGGAGGTCCGCGGGCGCTTCCGCACTGCTGGAGTGACGGACAGCGGCGGGAGTGCTGCTGGCCCCTTCCGCGACGCCGGAGTGTCGTGGGCTGCATGGCCCAAGGCAGAGTGGTGGCGGGAGGCCCGCAGGCCCTTCCGCACCACCGGGGCGACACATGGCGGGAGCGCTGCTGGCCCCTTCTGCGCTGCCAGAGCGCCCGTCGAGGAGGCCTGCTGCCCCGGCACCCAGAATCAGCGGCGGCAGAGCGGAGCGCTCCGCAGCACTGATAGCTCCGCAGCGCCAATCGCTCGGAGCGCTCCGCAGCGTCGATCGGGCGGGGCACCGAGCCAGCGACCTGGCCTCTTCCTGCCTGCCGCCCGGCGCCCAAAACCGGCAAGGAGGAGGGGAAAGGGGCACCTGGGAAGGAGTCGGGAGGGCCCTTGCTGCATGAGCTGTGGGCACGCGGCTCCTTCCAAGCGCAGTGAGCGCCTCGAGCGAGAGGCTTGAAAGGGACGCGGCAATGAGGGTGATGGCTGCGCGGCCGTGGGGGCTCTCAGTGCCACCTTGCCCGGGCCCCACATTCCCCGGAGGCCTTCCGCCTCGCCAAACTCGGCTGGCAGTGAGCAGCGACGACGGGGGGGCATTATTGTTAAAAGAATTGTGCGCAAGTGAAAGCTTCATGATCTGTAGCAGGTTAATGAAGATGTTTTGTTTGAATAGGAGCGTTCCTTAAGGTTTGTCTTCCAGCTTTGTGCTGGCAGAGGGATGTATTGAGGGGTTATAGAACGACAAGGCAGCTTAAAAATAGAATTTGCCAGTCGCTTCTTCTTTGTTTCCATTCCGGTGTAATTTGGTGGCGAATGACTTGGGCAAAGGAAGGAGGGGATCTTTCACTCACCCAGTTGTGAGGTCTTTCAGATTCTTAGAATGCACAGCTCCACAACGGGTGGATTTGCAAAGCAATCCTGTGCCCCCTTCTTTGAAAGGAACAATCCTGAGCCTTATAATTAAGCATTTGCTAAGGGGTGTACTTACCACATAATGCAATGCATCCTTATTTGGAAGTAAGCCCCTTATGCTTTACTCCTGGGTTAAGTGACTACATAGGATTTCGGCATTTTGGTGCCATCCTATGCACATCTACTCAGAAGTAAATCACATCCAGTTCACCCCCAGATAAGTATTACAGGGTCCCACAAGCTCTTGTCCTTTCTTTTTATCCCCAGAAAATGACCTGAGACTGAGGTGGGCATCATTTAGTGTTCAAATGAACTGTGCTTTGCCTCCCTTGAAATCAGAATGCATATATGAACCCAGGGAAGCATTCACTTCAACAACAATATCCCTCCTGCATCTGTGTGCATGTTTGCAGCATTCCAGTCCTCAAAAGTGGACCGACACAAGTGAGGTGCAAAGACTGGGCTGGATCCTTTGGTCTGCCATGTGCCTTAGTCAGCTCTTGTGGATTGTAGTCCACACCACACCTCTCTATTCCCACAACCTTGAAATATTGATATTGTTCTGTTGGGGCAACAGTGAGGTGGGAAGGTTTCCATTACCTGGTTCAGAAAAGCCTCACCTGGACCCTGAAGTTTTATGGCAATAGATATCCTTCTTTGGAGCATGCAAAACTACATTATATCAGATCATTCTATCTAGCACACGATTTCCCAATCTTGGTTCTCCAGCTGTTTTGCCAAACTCGGCTGGCCAAGCTCGGAAGGCACGCGGGTGGCCTGTCTAAGGCCAGGCGGGATCCCTCAGCCCTGCTCATCCTCATGCGTTTATTTCGCGAAACACCCCCCCCCCCCAAATAAAGTAGCAGGAACCTTGGAGCGGTTGGCAGGGGGGAAATGGAAGAAAGAATTAAAAAACCGAGACAAAGGCATCGCCGGGCGGAGCGCCTAGCCAGCGGCCTGGCCTCTTCATGGCCCGGCCGAGGAGGCCTGCCGCCCCACCGCCCGGAACCATAGATACCATAAAAACATAATAACAATAAGACATCCCCTGAAAATAAGACACCGTGTGTTTTTTTGAGGAAAAAAAGTTATAAGACGGTGTCTTAAAAAAGGGGAAACACGGTAATGCGGCGAAGATGTAAAAATGTCACCTTAGCTGTTGCTGTAACCTGCACCTCCATGGAAAGGAAAGATGCAGATGACAGTTTGATCAGGCAGACCCATTTCTCAGCCAAGGACCTACAAATTCTTTCTATTCTAGACTAACTAAACCGTTTTAACCCTTGCTGGACCAGAACTGCAGGAATTAGAAGAGTCAGGACACCCCACCCCCCCCACACAACAATAACCTCAGGGAAGGGCCACAGTTCACTGGTAGAGCATCTGCTTTGCATGCAGAAGGTCAATTACTGGCATCTCCAAGTAGGGCTGGGAGAGACTCCAGTCTGAAACCCTGAAGAGCCACTGTCTGTGTAGACAATACTGAGCAACATGGACCAATTCTCTGACTCAGGATAAGGCAGTTTCCTATATACCTATGAATTAACTATTCCACTTCAGCCATGGTTTCCATTCCCCCCCTCCAAAAAAGTAGTTTTTAACGCAGTATGTTTGTCAAGTGGTCATAATTTGTAATCCATATTTTTTCAAACAGTATACATGTTCTATAACTGAAGATTTGAGAAATCTGAAAGATCCTATTTAAGAAAGATCCTATTTAAATTTTATAGAGCATTTTTTAAAAACTGGATTTATATCCATCCTGTGTGGAAGAACCACAGGAAAACAAGTCACATCATATTGGACTTTGTCCTTCTCAGATTCAAGGGTTAAGTCTGCTGTAAGTCACTCAGAAAAGTTTTGGCAAAGTCAACTAAGTGTAACAGACCCATAGCTGGCCTGCAAGCAAGTATGTATGTAAACAGGAAGGACAAAAGAGGGGGTGGGGAAAGCTGACTAGAAACTGCAGAGGATGTGCTGTCATCCTCTTGTGTTTGGTTTAGAAACTGAGACAGAAAAATCAACTAAAAAGACTCTACTCTCCTAGGAGGTAGGCAGATGACAGGAAATAGTTGGTGGTTGGGAAAATATACTGAAGGATTTGCAGGAGATCTGTGATAAAAATGTGTACATCCTCTCTACGTTGTGACCCCTCCCCCCACAACATCTATTTAAAAAGTTTGAAAAAGCCTTCCTGAATTTCACTAGATTTACAAATGGGAACTGAGTACTATAGATTTAACTTGCTATCTGGCTGGTTTATTATTCTCTACCTTTTGCAGAACTGGAAGCTGCAGGTGTCTTTGAAAAGTCATAGTTATTTCATAATTCCTTACAGCGACATTCATGACTTGGAATCTATTTCATAAACAAACAGCAGGACTAATTTTTCTCTTCTATACTGGGCAATCATAGTCAGAAACATGCATGTGCCTCAAGTCCATTTTATAGGCGCAAAAGTAGCAAAAGCAAGTACAGACCAAAAGAAAGCACACATGGAGGAACAAGGCCAATGACATGGCACTCAATAATACTCACCACTGAAATTTAATCTGATATTCTCTATTTCTGGTTAAGGCACCTCTGCATACTTTGTTCCTGAGCTATCCATGTGGCTCATCAGTAAAAGGAACAGCATGGACTCGTGTTAAAGGGACTATCACAGCATGGGCTGGGCTGATTCCACAACTTTTCTGTTCCGCAATGTGGATAGGTAAACCCAACTTGTGCATGCTGTCTCACTGTCTATAAAATTCTAATTTACTGTTATTGATCCTTCAGGTGTGGACAGGGACAGGAGAAGAATAGGCCTGGGCTAACCTGAAGTTACAAGCGTGCACAAACTGCTGGGACCATGCATGGATTGGACAGGCTGCCACTCTCAGGAAAGCAGACTTTAAGTGCTGCATATCTGGCACCAATATGTGCTTTGGAGAAGCCAGAAATAAAATTAGGCATTAGTCTCAAATTTCTAGGAACCAGGCACTTGGGATTTTTCAAGCTCTGCTTATTATTTCCAGCTCAGTGGCTTTTCTTTCTTTCCTCGATGCAACTCTCCAATCTTCATCCTAAATCAATATTGGCATGAAAAATGTAGACAAGCCAAGAATTCAGGATTCAACTCTGCTGCTCCTCTACAGTGGATAAACAGGAATTTGCTTTTAACTTTTTTATTATTACATGTAAATCAAAGAGGAGAGCATAAATATAATTTTGAGGACAGTAAAAGCTTTGCTCACTTACATTCAAATGGTTCTTGGGATTTCTATTAGATTTCAGGTTATACACTAAACAGACTTGCTTTAATTTGGAATTGGTTGTCATAAGTCTAGTTTGGATGGATCTAACCAGAAATCCTCCCCCATCCAGTTACAACTTCATTTTTAGCACAAGTGAACCAAATCACAGGTGAAGCTCAGGGTTGAGGAGACGGGGTATGGAAGGAGGAATATTTAAATGCAATAGGCGGGGGGGGGGGCTTTGATACTGATCTCTTAGGGCTACAGGGTTGAGAAGATCCAAAGGCAGCATTCCACTCATTACAAATGATGGGACTTTGGTTGGGGAGGGGGGAATGAAGCAGAGACAAGGCAAGACAAGCATAGGCAGGTAATACCCCAAACAATATCTTACAGATACTATGGAGAAGGGACCACCTCCTGGTCCTGTTAAAAGAGTTTCATTTTTGAAGAGTGCCTTCCCTAGTACATAGCCAAACAAAGGATCAATAAGAATAAATCAGAATTGCGCAGACAGTGAGGGAGGATAGATTATGCCCCTGGGAGGAAGAACAAGACAGGCCTTGTGTCACAGTCTCATATGCAGAGTGTGACTCATTCTTACAGTAGGCATGGCAGTACATAAAAATGCTTGCGCTTTAGCAAATGTCAGTTCAGAAGGAAGGAAGTGGGTTTTACCTGAGCACATCCAAGGCTCAGAGGGGGGAATTGCAGAATTGAAATGTGTGGGTTGGAAGTCCAGCTTCTATGGGCAGCCGTGCATAGTGCAAGAAATCAGGAAGGGAATGCATCTAGGGAGAACATGTAAAATGCACAAACATATGACCACAATATACAAAAAGCAGGAGGAGGAAAATGCGCTGGGGACTAGAGGAACATGCAATGACACTAAAAGAGCAGTACATAATTAGCACAAAGTAACTGACAGTGACAGACCCAGATGTTGGGAAAGATGGAGGGCACAAGGAGAAGGGGACGACAGAGGACGAGAT
Source organism: Zootoca vivipara (assembly GCF_963506605.1). Classification (NCBI taxonomy): domain Eukaryota; kingdom Metazoa; phylum Chordata; class Lepidosauria; order Squamata; family Lacertidae; genus Zootoca; species Zootoca vivipara. The sequence goes on from NC_083281.1 coordinate 60,044,710, forward strand.
GGTTGGACAGTGTTCTCGAAGCTACGAACATGAGTTTGACCAAACTGCGGGAGGCAGTGGAAGACAGGGGTGCCTGGCGCGCTCTGGTCCATGGGGTCACGAAGAGTCGGACACAACTAAACGACTCAACAACAACAACAACAGGGACTACTAGAAAAAGCTGTGCCTTGAGGATCTGTTGGGATCCTCTTCTGAGAACTAAGGATACTGGCTGGTCATCAGGATACCGCAGGTCCATGGGGTCACGAAGAGTCGGACACGACTAAACAACAACAACAACAACTGACAGTGGAGGAAGGACAAGCCTAGTGCATGCTTGATCAATCAAATGGAATAAGTTGCCAAACATGTCAGTAGATGATATGGAAGAGCTAGCAGTTTGAAAATGGGGGCCAGGCTGGTGAGCCAAGTAGGTTTGCTTGAGAAGGAGAAATGAGGGGGTGAAAGAAGAGAAGGATATCAAGAAAAGAGGAAACCTGAAAAGTTGCCCTGAAATACATTAATAAATAGAAGAGCTTCACACAAATTCTCTAACAAAAATACAAATAGTTATAGAATCACAGACTCATAGAATTGTAGAGTTAGAGGGGACTCCAAATGGTCACCTAGTCCAACCCCTTGCAAGGTAGGAATCTCCACTCTTCTTCTTTGGCAGTCACTCGTAGCCGAGTAAGATTGTCTTCCATGAACATGGTCTTAACAGTGAGTCCACAAGTGACTGTGGAGACCAATTCTGGATCTACATGTCCTTCCACAGTGGGGACATAGGTTTCTGTGTGGGAGTTGATAATGGTGAGAGTTTGCCAAATGTGCCTTCCTCATAGCACGTTTCGTCCTGAATTCAAGTGTCTTCGAAGTCCATGACACCTTTGGTAAAGGCTGTTCTCCAACTGGAGCGCTCGCAGGTCAGTGTTTCCCAATTGTCGGTGTTTATACTACCTTTTTTCTAGATTTGCCTTGAGGGAGTCTTTAAACTTCTTCTGTTGACCACCACCATTACGTTTTCCATTTTTAAGTTCGGAATAGAGTACCGTAGTTGCTTTGGAAGACAACAATCAGGCATTGAAACAACATGACCAGTCCAACAAAGTTGATGTTTAATAATCACTGCTTCGAGACTGGTGATCTTTGCTTCTTCCGGTACACTTGCATTAGTTCGCCTGTTTTCCCAAGTGATGTGTAAAATTTTTCAGAGACACCGTTGATGGAATCTGTCAAGGAGTTGTTGGAGATGGCATTTATAAATAGTCCATGTTTCACAAGCATACAGTACTCCAGGTGTGGTCTGACCTAAATTATATTGCAGAATCTGCAGGTGATGTCCTGTTTGATGGTATAGTTGCGATTCCTGCATTGCAGGACTGGACTAGATGACCCTCCTTCCAACTCTACAGTTCTATGATTATATGTCATATGTTCTACCCATCCTGGTGCTTTTGAAGGTACAGTGGTGCCTCACTAGACGAATTTAATTCGTTCTACGGGTCTTTTCTTATAACGAAAAATTTGTCTAGCGAATCCCATAGGAATGCATTGAATATTTTTTTTAAAAAAAATTGCCCATAGGAACGCATTAATTGAATTTCAATGCATTCCTATGGGAAACCGCGATTCGCTAGACGAATTTTTCGTAAAACGAATTTGTCTAGTGAGGCAACCTCCGCTAGAAAAATCCTTTCTTTAAGCGAAAATTTTGTCTTACGGGGCGTTTGTTAAGCGAGGCACCACTGTAGTTATGATTCCTACTGCAATGGGCAAATGCCTCACAAGCACAGGTGAATTATGGAAAAAAATCCCACATGCCTGAAAATTAAATACAGGCTCCTAAAAATTGGATTTTATCTCCTATAAGTTTGAAGTGTTTCTCTTCCACCATCAGACCTACATAGTACATGGCTGATATCCTCATGACAAAACAAAGCTGAGTTGTTGATCTCAGTGTTACCTATTCAAATGCTTCCTCCATGTTAGACCCCGGTGCACCTGCATGTTATCTTAACACACATGAAAAAGTAAAAGAAAAAAGGATTGCAATTCCTCATCCAAGCTACTCAAAACAGGGATGACAAGTATAGATTTTCACGCTATCCCATTTAGATTACCTGCAAATCCAATTTAAAGCAAAGAGGAAGAGGCACCAAATTCATTGTTCTAATAGGCATCCGAGTGAAATAAAAACCCCTTCACAGCTAGATTTCAAAAGGAAATTGTAGATGAAAATTTTAAATTATTAAAAAAGGCTTATAATATATTATTAGAACGGAGACTAAAGACGAGAAAGTAAAATCTACAATGATTAAATGGGCTCAGGATATCAGACATAACATACAATTGGAGGATTGGGAGAAATTATGGACAGTAAATTTGAAATTTACTGACTGTATTTTACTAAAAGAAAACTACATCAAAATGATGTATCGATGGTATATTATGTCAACAAAAGTGGCTAAAATGTTCAAATCAAGTTCCAACAAATGCTGGAAGTGTAAAGAAAAGGAAGGTACTTTTTATCATTCATGGTGGAATTGTAATATAGCTAAAAATTATTGGGGAATGATATATAATGAAATGAAAAAAGTTCAAGATAACTTTTCTAAAATCCCCAGAAGCTTTTTTGCTTGGAATTTTAGGTAAAGATTTGCCAAGAAAGAAACACATACATTTTATGTACGCGACTACAGCAGCAAGGATATTATGAGCACAAGGATGGGAAAGTGATAAAGTACCAACTAAAGAAGAATGGCAAAGAAAACTTACAGAATATGCCAAAATGGCAAAATTAATGGACAGATTAAGAAATAAGGACAAAAAATCCTTTAAGGAAGACTGGGAACCATTTCCGTCTTACTTACAAAAACAATATAAAGCAGCATTATAATAGCAGCATTGTTATTAAAATATTATAAAATTAAAATTAGGATAGGATAGGGAAATAGCAGGGACTGGGGTGATATGAAAATAAACCAGAAATGGGAGTTGAGGGGAGTCCAGGGGGTGAGGGGGGAAATTGAGATAGAAATGATTTATATGATGCTTGCATTATTGTATTAATGTATTTATTTATTTTTTGGAAAATGTCAATAAAAATATTTAAACAACAACAACAACAACCCTTCACAGCTTAGATAGCCCTGTGGTCCCATTCAGAGGCTTCTTCAAGCTCTTGTCTAAATAAAGAGTGATCAATGCAGCCCCAGACACACAAATGCAATAATTTAGGGAGGATTCAGGCATCGGCTGGAAGCCGCCCAGAGTGGCTGGGGAAACCCAGACAGATGGGCGGGGTATAAATAAATTATTATTATTATTATTATTATTATTATTATTATTATTATTATTATTATTATCATCCAAAATGAGATGTGCCCTGGTTGCTATTTGGGAAGCATTTGATTGAATGCAGATAGAGTTAGTTGAAAATTATTCCTGTGATCACAACAGCTGGAAAATGCTTCTCTGCAATTGTGGAAATTGTCACTTAGAAGCTGTGGCTTGTTCCAGTTTGGGTCATATGGCATGTTTTGTACTCACAAATGTATGGCAGTGGTGAAGGACCCTTTTCAGTCCAACAGCTGGATTCACTTGTGGACAGCATTTCACAGTGATGCTGACAGACAGAAGCTAGAGTGAGCTGAGCAACAGGTATGACTTTTGCCTTTGAGCAGCAGGCTACATACAGCCTCTGAGAAGTCAGAGGTTTCCACACACCCCTCACACCTTTCCATCCCGGCAAGCAAGACCTTATCACAGGCATCCCCAAACTTCAGCCCTCCAGATGTTTTGGACTACAATTCCCATCTTCCCCGACCATTGGTCCTGTTAGCTAGGGATCATGGGAGCTGTAGGCCAAATCATCTGGAGGGCCGCAGTTTGGGGGTGCCTGCCTTATCACAATTCAAGCACACACTCCAGTGAGCCAAAATCAATCAAGGAGAACACAAAGCAGGGCCAGTAATGGGTGTGGACTAGGGAGCATCTCCAGGGCCACATGGAAGAAGGCTGAAGGGCCATTTCTAGCCTATGAGTCTGAGGTTTCCACTCCCTCCTTAGGGACCAGTTGCATGAAAAGATTTCTGACATACTGTACTTTCTATTCCTGCCCAGCCTCCTAAAATTATTTTGTTGCCAAGGAATTTGAAATATTTTTCATACTTTTACTGTTGCCCATCAGGAAATGAAAAGAAGCCATTTTTATTCATTATCCCTAAACAAAAAACAACCCACCAGGCTGGGAAGTGTTTGACACTGTTCATAACAGCAATTGTCAACAAGGAAAGGCTAGAATTTTTTTTAAAAAAAAATATTCACTTTTCTTTTTCTATCATTACATACATCTCATATCAATAACATTTACGTTACATCACTTCTTCCCTCCCCTCCTGGGCTTCCCCCAACTTCCACTTCTGGTTACATACTGCTGTTTCTTAAGAGTCTACAATATCATTTCTTTTATTGTTTTAAATGTTCTTTGTTGATAAAGGTGTGAGTGTTTATTTAAATCCTGCCATCAAGTCAATAGTCTTCCTTTGTTTCTGCAAGATTCGGTATGTTATAAATGGTTCCAAGGAAAGGCTAGTATTGATGGATATATTTCTTGGTTCCTGAAGCTTGCTCTCAATTTCTTCCTTTCAGAAAGGAAGATGCCAGGGCCAACACAACAGCACCCCTTTTACCCCCACCCCCCCGCCTCCAAGCCAGATCCTCGATGCCAAATTTCACAGATGGCTGAGTAACTAGTGCTGCAGTTTCTAAGAATGATGTGTGCTAGACTAGGTACACTGTACTAGCATTATTGGGTGCGGCTCGGAAGGACTCCCCCCCCCAATTCATTTAATTCTATGGTTGCTAGGTGAGGACAGTCTCTTGGCTTTTTTCCGTAAGCAAAAGGGCTAAAGTTACACAAATAAAGACCCAATGCAGAACAGCCCATTGGAGTCCACAGCTGCACGGATGGTATTAAAGCCAGCAACAGAAATGCAAACAAGTAACAGTTTCATACACTAAGACATTTCTCAATAAGCCAGCAATTCTCACGGATTCTCCAGCCAATTAAGCAACTTGTGACTAACAAGCCTGTTCCCATGGAAGCCAGTTCAACCTATATCAGCAGCAGCCGGTTAAGCAACCCAACTATGTTCATATTCCAGGATTTGAGGGGGGGGGATAATAGCTGGCAGTTCATCTGACTCATCACACATTGCTAATCCACTAATTAGCATCACAAACATGTTTAAATATTAACACAGGTGATGCTGAAACACAGCCTTGTTTTGTAAAGACACTGGAGTCAACTAGACCTGCCTTTCTTCATGCCACAAAGGAATCAAGTGCAAGGTAGGTCACACTATAACCCTGTTCTTTCAAAACCCGAAAGATTCAGTGCCACCTATTTGCTAAATGAAGACAACCCTGGGGGTTAGGCAACACCTCTCCTTAGTGAGGTGATTGCGAACCTATGACACGCGTGTCAGCACTGACATGCGTAGCCATTTCAGTGACATGTGGCAGGATCTTCGACTTTACTTCCGGCCGGCGGAAGAAAACCTCCGCCGTGGCCACTTCCAGTTTCCCGCGGATTGCTGCTGGTTGCTCACTCAGAAGACCGGAGGTGAGGACACCCGGCCATCAGCTGAGCAGAGCTCCAAAGCCCCGAGGCCTGGGTCAGCCCACCCCGCAGAGCGTCGGTGCTCCGTAGGGGAAGGAGGAGAGCACAGACCTTGTTGCCGAGGCCCCGCCGGCGCCACTCCCACCCCGAATGGGAAGAAGAGAGGGGGACCCTTTGAGGCGAGGAGCCTCTGTCTTACCCCCCTGCTGCTACACCAACGAGCCAGGACGCCCGGACACCCGGAGCTCCAGGGCCGGAGGACCCAGGAACGAGCGCGAGGGGGGAAGCGAGAGGCCCTCACCCGGCTGCCCAACCGTTGGGCTGCCACCGCTACCATCGCCGAGGGAAAGGAGGAGAGGTAGGTGGGAAAACTAAGGCCATGGGGAAGTGCACGGCTGAGCCCAGGCCCGGCCCAAGCCCACCCACCCCCTCCATAGGCGAACCAAAAGCAAATCGGAGCCCGGGGGGAGGCTCATCGGGAAGACCCCGCTTCTGCAAATTTTTAAAATAATTTTTCTCTTTCTTTTTGCTTTAAATATAAATTTTTATTTCCTTTTTCTTTTCCTTCTCATTTTTATTATTTTTTTCCTTTTTCCATTTTTTAAAAAAATCCCTTTTAACCAATATTTTTAAAGCAATATTTTAGTATTATTACCACTTTATTTCCCCACCCTCTCCATATCTTTTTTTCTCCCCTTTAGCTATACTTTTTACCATTTAAAATTTTTCTTCCCACATTTTTTGTTACCTTTATTGTTATTATTATTATTATTACTTACTTACTTTTTAACTTCATTTTAAAAAAACCCATACCCCCCAATATCAACATCACTATTATCACCCCCATCTCCCACTTTTAATACATAGACTCCCCCTTCATTTTATACACCAAATCCCCCCTTTACTCATCTCCACCTTATCATCCTCACCTACCCCACTTCTCACCCCCCACTCCCACTTTTGTCACTGTTGTTTGACTGCTGGTTGGCCTGCCTTTAAATTGAAACCTGCTTGTCTGACTGTTTTTGAAAGAGGAGCCTTTTCCCTCCCCCTTCCCCCCCTTTTCTTTAAAAAATAATAATAATAATAATTAAAATACTGCAGTAGAAGGCTGGGTGGAACAAAGCCAGGAAGCTGTTAAAAATCTGGGAGACTGAAGCAGGAGACCGCAGTGGGCACACACACACACAAAAAAACCGCAAGGGGAAGAGGGGGTCAACCCCAATGCATTTTAAACTTCCTCTCAAGGAGTGGGAGTGAGTGGAGAGGTGGGCTGAAGAGCAGGCACAGGCCCAACCCGAGCCCACCTCCCCAGCGGCAGACCCAATGGAGGAAGGCCTGAGCCCAGAGTCCCACTGAGAAAGACCTCTGGGTTTTGCCTTATTTTTTCCCCTTTTAGAATATTTTCAAAAAAAAAATTTTTTTTAAATAAGTTAAATAATTAGTTTTTGGTTAAATACAGTTAAATACAGTTATATATTACAATTATACATTTTTGTTATTTAAACTATAAATATCGTGAAATTATGGTGTTTTTTCTCGAAGTGACACACCACCCGAGTTATGCTCAGTTTTTTGGCGAATTTTGACACACCAAGCTCAAAAGGTTGCCCATCACTGCTTAGTGTATCAGGTGCTTCGCAGGGCCATGAAGATGTAGCATCACTTCAACAAGAGCAGCTGCTGATGCCAGAAACGGCGTATTGTAAATATAACACTGTAGCCAAAGTTGATTTTGTTCAGAGTTTTCCATGGAATTTATTAGGGAAAATATTCAACAGCTGACTACGAACCAATATGGACCTTGCAACTGTCATCTGAGGCCCTTTCTCCATGTGCCCCCTTCCATGGGAGATCTGGAGGGTGGCAACATGAGAATGGGCCTTTCGATGGTGGCTTTCCACTTGTGGAACTGTCTCCCCAGAAGGCTCAGGTGGCACCATCTGTATCAATTTTTTAGGCACCAAGCAAAAACTTTCCTTTTTAGCTGGGCTTTTTGCCCTTAATTTGAAGGATTTCAAATACTTGTGGCTTCTTTTAGTGAACAGATTCTATAAGACGTGTCTTTTTGGTCGTATCATAGATGTGGGGATCTTTTGCTTTTAATTTGTATGTTTGCTATAATTGGTTTTAGGTTTTTATTATTGCATTGTAAGTCACTTTGTGTCACTTTTGCAATATTAACAAACAAACAAACAAACAAACAACAACAACAACAGCGACGCTGACTCTAAAGTAATTTAAAAATGGTTCCTAGTCCTGGAATCTGACACACTATGTGCATATGTGTATTCATGAAAGTAGCAACACACGTTTTTCTGGCTCTCATGATGTGAAGAAGTCTATATGAAAGCCTGCAACACATTGCAGTAAGTTCTAGTGCTTCATTGTGGTCTCCTAACCCAGTATCTCATGATCACATCAGTGCATCTCAGTTCAGGCACTGTTCAGAACCCTTAGCTTTAGACAAAGCACTTCCTTTCAGTCTCCCATGTGCAATATGAAGATGATAATAATAATAATACTGGTCATTCAGGTTGTTTTAAGGATTACTGTGATTGTGTATGTGAAAAGTTGTTCCTGAGCCTGAACAGAAGTGGACTGGGGTAAGCCAGACAAGTGTAGATACAGGAATTGCTTTCAGAGACCACTAGTGTGTTTTATGGTTCTTTACTTCAGAGGAAACTTAACGTACATCCTATTGCAGCATGAAAGGCCTGTATTTGAAGAAGCAGAAAACATTTTTCTCATCACTTGGAGTCAAGAGTCTAAGTGTCCTACGCAAATTTCCTAATCACATGTATGTACTGGGTAAAGTGCAATCCCAAACTCCAATTTTTACGAACATGTCCAGTGCTGGGAGGTAACCAAAATTTATGTCTAGTCCTCATGAGGGGTGTGTGTATGTATATATGTATGTATATATATGTATATGTGGCTGGGCTGTACCACTTTAGATTGCAGGTGTATCAGGAAGAATGTTCAAGCTTGTCATTCTCTTTGACTTGATAGTTTTCTTATGTGCATGAATGCATTGATTGATTGATTGATTTTGATTGATTGTATGAAGTATCATACTGTCATGTGCACACACCCCTGCTGCCTGAAGTGGCACAGCCCAGACACAGGTTGGCTATTTCCACCTAAACTAAGTCTTAGTCATAGTAGCTGCCCAGATGAGAAGCCGGGCAGTGCGCTGTTTTGGGGACCTTTTATTACTGTATTTGTTTTGGAGAAATTCCATTATTTCCACCTGTACTTGTTTACGGTAATCTCTCTTGCTCTGGTGCTAAAGAGGACTCCGGACTTGGACTGAAGTGTGACTCACAACTTGAATGCACTGCTACAGCAGTCAGGAAGATGACCATGGCCAGCAACACAATCTCTTACATTCACAGTACCTGTATCAGCATTGCTATCACACTGCAAGGACCATGCACCTCTGACAAACATCATGAGTCATGCATCATCTACTCCCTCCTCTACCTTAACAAGGAACTGCAGAATACAGGATTAAAGTCAAAACAAGATGAGGGGTGGGTGGGTGTGTCTGCACTCATGCGCATGTGTGTGCATAAAAGCACCCAAGCAGCTTAAAACACAGCAGCTTAATGACAAGGCAGAATCTGCAGCTGCTAGAATGACAGGCAAAAAGGCAGGTTAATGATCAATCTTCCACAGATGGCTCTAAGGGCAGCAGTTTTCCCATTACCACACACTGGGTTTAAATTGCCTTCTGAAGATTTCCCCACACCCCCAGTTTCGAATGAGCATTGGATTCTCCCTTCCTACAGTAACCAACAGTGAAATCTTGCACTGTGCTGGTAAACAACTGCTGCATTCCACTCCAAAGATAGCCAAGCTCGACTGACCCAAAGACTGCCCATAACATGCTGTTCACTTGCATCTTAGGAGAGATGTTGGAATGATTCAATATTTGGAAGAGTTCACTAAGACGTTTTGGTGACAGATAAAGGAAATACAGAATCTTTTATTTATTTTTCTAGTATTATGGATTTCCTTTACCCAGGGAGAAGTGGCATTAAACTTCATTTTCCCCTCAAAATAAAATTACTAAATAGCAGCCAAAGGCAGGAATGTTGAACTTGGACCCTAGTTTTAAACGAAAGTTCAAATATGGAGCATCCTAGTAGCTAAGACAAGTCATTTTACCTAGTAGCTAAGACAAGTCATTTAACAGAAAGAATGACAGTATTCACAGTATTGTTGCAAAGATTTAATTGTTAAATATTGCAACCCATTTTGCATTCTCAATACAAGACTAAATCCTAAAAGTCTAGATTCAAGTAGACCAACTATCTCTAGGGACGCAGGTGGCACTGTGGGTTAAACCACAGAGCCTAGGGCTTGCTGATCAGAAGGTCGGCGGTTCGAATCCCTGCAACGGGGTGAGCTCCCGTTGCTTGGTCCCAGCTCCTGCCAACCTAGCAGTTTGAAAGCACGTCAAAGTGCAAGTAGACAAATAGGTACCGCTACAGCGGGAAAGTAAACGCCATTTCTGTGCACTGCTCTGGTTCGCCAGAAATGGCTTTGTCATGCTGGCCACATGACCTGTAAGCTGTACGCCAGCTCCCTCGGCCAATAAAACGAGATGAGCGTCGCAACCGCAGAGTCAGTCACGACTGGACCTAATGGTCAGGGGTCCCTTTACCTTTACCTTAAGATGCTACTGGACAATTTTAAAAAAAAAATATTCCTAAAAGCCTAGACATCAGATCACAATAGCTTACCTTGGAGCAATCTGGAAATAAGAATTTGTAAATGCTTGTTTCGTTATTTTTATTATGAGTGCTGCAAGCAGGATGCATAATGTTTTAAAGTGCTGCTGTTTTTAGCTTTATAACTGGATTTTTGAAAAAATAAACAATTCTTTATATTTTAAAGGAAACTGCTTATTTTAATAGTTTTATGTAAGCTACCTTGGGAGGGCTTGGTGGCATATCAATATTTGATATAAATATTTAATAGAGAAATCAACAATCTCCTATAATCACTTGACATTTGCCCACTACCACCATCAGGACCTCCATAAAGAGAAAAGGCTTTCTTGTCACAAAGTCTAGCACACACTTTCTCTCCTCTGTAACAGCAGCAGCCATATTATTCTCATTTAAAAGGAGCAAAAAGGACTATGGTAGCCTGTGTGTGGCTTTGAGAAGCTGCTCTGTTCCTCAGCTTCAAACTGGCCAATTTCCTGAAGGCTTCAATATTAAACAGGCCTCTCTCTATGCCAGGGGTGAGTAACCTGTGGACCGCCAAATGTTGCTGAACCACAACTCCTATCATCCCTTACCACTGGCCATGCTGGCTGAGGCTAATGTGAGTTGAGTCTGAAAACACCTAGAAGCCACTGGTTCTCCATCCATGCTCTATGCCCTGCAACCCAGTCAAGTTTCTGAAAGCCATAGATCTTCCAACCACCAGAAACAGAGGACTCAAGGGCATTCAGAGCATACGTTAAAAGCATTCAGTGTGGCCTAACTGAAATAGCATGCCAACCACTAAATAGCATGTGTTGAAACTGTAGAAGCAGGCGGACTACATGACACAATACAGATATACTGTACAAAAAGGAAGAAGGCATACAGCTCTAGGAGGGGGATTTTGGCACCTTCAGTCAGATCTATGACATAGCCAGCAGCTCACAAAAAAATCAGGCAGGAGATTACACCCAACAAGAGCAAAGACAGAATTTTTGGAAGCTTCCCCTGCTGACCAACTGCAGCAGCTTTACCATCACTCAGGTCATTTCAAAGCCCATACTATGGCTGCTCTCTTCTGCTGCTGAGACACCCCATCACCAGATTTAGAGATCTGAAGAGTGCTGAGCTTAGATTTGGAAGAGCTCCAAGCCCATGTCTCAACACAGTACCAAAGAGCTGCCTGGGGCCGCATTAGTGAGAAAGGATTTCTAAAATATGTTCTTGGCCTCTGCTTTCTTGTTCCATTCTGTCTTGGCTGCATCATACATAATTATATGCAGAATGCAGTTGCCCCAAATGGGGAACGGCCAATGTTTCTAGCACACTTTGGAGGCTGCTGGGTGTGGCATTGGGGGGGGGGATGAGAGGAACAAAATGTGAGACGGGAAATATCAGGAGAGGGAAATATCAGGTAGACTATGGGCTGTTCCCTCAAAACAGAGAGTGTTGTATCAGGTATCCCAAAGAGATTACACTTTTTTATATAGAACAAGGCAGGAAACCATCTCAGGAATTCTGTGAACCAATAAAAACATGCCACCTCTACCATTCTGTATAAGACTGGTCTGCCTTTTAAAACAAACACATCACCAACATTTGTGCTTTGCTTACAGCACAAAGATCTGAAGCTTCAACTGACTTTGAATGTGGCAGACTCACCTTAGTTTAGAGATTTTTAAGCAGACATCAGGGATGCTGCAGTGTGCTATTCCCACCAGTAGGGCTTCATGACCTGCAAGGTACCTTCCAACTCTGATTCTATAAACCTGACTATTTGAATGGGTTGGAGAAGTATGGTATTTGTCCTACAAGTGATAAGAAATGATAGTGTAACATGAGCCTGAACACTGTGTGCAGGCCATCTTCTACATGTCACAATAAATGGAGGAAATGCCTTTGTTTAGAATTCTGAGAATGTGCTTTTAAATCACCACACTGAGATGTAAATAATGCAGCTCAATAATGTTGTTGTTGTTTAGTCGTTAGTCGTGTCCGACTCTTCGTGACCCCATGGACCAGAGCACACCAGGCACTCCTGTCTTCCACTGCCTCCTGCTTATTTCTCACACAACAGCCTTCCTGTGTGCCCTATATGTTTTCAGCTCAAGCTGAGATGTTGGAGTGACTTCAAAAACATTTCCAGTGAATGGATGCCTCCTAACAGCATCTTACCACTAGGAGTGGAGGAAAGAGCTCTGGAGGCTGCTGTAGTTTATCACATGAGTGGACACGGGAGTAAGATAAACAAGAAAGAAGGAACCATGTGTAATCTGTCACATCAGGGAAACAAAGGACAGAACACATAGCCCACTTTTGGACCATAAGTGTAACCATGCGTTATTCATACACCAGAAGCAACAGCCATATAGAGTTGCTTCAAGAGGAATCTCCACCCAGAGTTCTTCTAATCCCGAGGTATTCCCTCCTTTTTCAAATGACATCAAAGCCAATTCTCTCTTTGTAAACAAATCAAGTGCTGAATTCACTTTGGGGTTTTTATTAGTATTTATTAAAGGTTTTCTTGTGTAATGATCAAATAAACAACAACAACAACAACAACAACAACAACAACAACAACAACAACAACAACAACAAAAAGGATTGCTATCCCAGGATTAGCAGCCATGGAGACAAAGGCTTAATCAATTCAGATGGCAAACAAGCACTTCACTCTCATATGTCCATTTATTTCACAAGTTTGATTTGTCATGATTTGTTCTCAAGGTTATGGAATCTAAGGGGCTTTACTGACTTAGTATAAGTTGGGGGGCGGGGGTGAAGGAGATGTTGTAGCATTCGTTCCCTTCTCTGATGTGAGTGGTGGATTGGGGCAATTTTTAAAAAATGGGACCTAATTTTGTCTGCATCTTTAAGGGTCTGCTTGCTGTGTTGAGTGTTCCATCAGCCCCTGTTTGTGATCAAAGAACTCCAGTCTTCCTGTCTAGCTTCAAAAGGTCTGAAATATTCCCTGCAGTTACACTGTACAAAGAAGCACAGTGCAACAATGGGGGAAACCCAACACCTCACTCCAGTTCTAAGTTGGAGAGGACAGCTCAGTATTTTGGGTGTCAACACTAAGAGGACCCTGACAGCTAGGAACAAAATCTATCTCCTGCTCTCCCTCCCACAGTTCCACATCTGGAGCTGGAGCAGGAAACAGGGGAGTAGTGAACATTGCAGCAGTTATATTGGGCTGTAGAAGCATGAAGCAACTGCAGGTATGATCACTATCCCTCTTCTCAGGTCCAGACATGAAGCTAGGGGTTGTTTCTGACCTCATAAGGTCAGAGACCAGAGGAGGGGCACAACGTCCTGGCAAACATAATTTTTGGCTTGGCTACCTAGACACGACATAAATTGTGGACCACTGCTCACTTGCCTTAACACACACAACCCTGCAAGCTTACACAGCAAAAATCTCATAAAAATGAGGGGCCCCACAAGCAGCTTAACACAATGTTGGCATAAGGCCCCTACACTGTACTGATAGGGAAAGCAGGATGGGGTTGGTGCTCTTCCTCCTACTAATCATGACATTTGGGAAACTTGTCACCCTGAAGGTGGCAACCTTACATTCTGAGGACTGGCAGGCCCAACATAGTGGCTTACAGCTAAAGGCACCTCTAATTCCCTGTATACCTGCTGCTATACTAAGAGCTCTACCAATTTCTACTGTGATTTTTAGGGACAGAGAAAATCTAGCATCAAGTGAGACTTCCTAATTCCCACTTTATATATATTTAGAAGCAAATTTTACACTTGGGGAGAAAAGAAGTCCTTGGAGACATTGAATCACAGAGGCAGCATCTTCACAAACAAGGATGCACTATGGTAGCTTTCACCAAGCTGGTACAACTCCCACCCACCCAAACCTTCCAGAAGGCACCAGCTTGGGGAAGGTTGCATCATAGGAATGATTAGTCATCTGTGAGACACATCTAGCCACGTTGACAACTGCACTCAGCATAATGGGGGCAGCTTTGGCTTCTTAGTGCAGGTAACAGTAAAAATACATCTGACAACAGCCTTCCTGTATTGCCCACTATTTATGCAGCACACTCATTGTAAGAAGCAAAAGGTGACAGATGTACTTTACTGCTGCATTCTTTTGGTAACACAGCACAAATTCATTGAGATGGGAGATGGGGGAGAATAGAGACAAGTGCAACTTAATTCCTCCCCCCCCCAAAAAAAAATCCCTAAAAGTTATAAATTGGCAGCTCTCAGAAATATTGCTTTGCTCCAACACCAGAAACCAAGCAAAAAGCAGGAAAAAATTGGACATTAACATGGTATTAAATAAAGGGGGGTGGTTTCTGGAACTCTATTTGAACCAATATGTTTGGACTGACTAACAAATGGAGCTTTTCTTCATTTTTTGGCAGGGGCATTGAATGCCAACCTAGCACCCTCATTGCCCTAAGCTCAGCCTAGAGCAAGACTGCAGAACATGCACTCAAATTATTGTACAAGAGGATGGAAGAGCTTAGCATTATTTTCCACAATATTACAATTTGACTGGCATGAGTTACTCTGGAGGATGCTGAGTACATAAAACTGAAGGTGGCTTCCCAGATCCAGTTGCCAGATATGCCCATGGATCAAGAAAGTGAACGCGTGCAGCTAAGGGGGTGAAGGATTATGCGAGCTGTAGTCCAAAACATCTGGAGGACAGCAGGCTGGAGAAAGCTAGCATAGACCAAAAGAAGAAGAAAACACTGTAAATTGCCCCATTCCTCTGGCAAGAACCAGCACATCTTAGTGCATTTCAACAATGCCAAGAGCAAAGACCTTCAAGTGTGTGATAACTACAAATTTATCAAAACACACAATACTGGCACCACTCCCTCCTCCTGTAAACTGCCAGCCACTGCCTACAAAACAAACAATTACCACATTTTCAACTGTATCCAATGTTCAACTACCACCATATTGATATCCCTAGCACAGATTAGGTACTTGCATATGGTGTGCAAATGTTAAGCAAATGGCTGCTTCTTGGTAGTGGAAGTCCATTGGTAAACTACAAATTTAGGTTCCTCTTTCCAACAGGACCCTCTTTACAATTTATACCAACATAACTTTAAACAGTAAGACATGACACAGAGAGAGGAAAGTGTAAACTGATGTTGCGAATTCAGAACTTTGCATAGCAAGGGCTCAAAAGTTTAGTAAATCCAACTACTATGAAACATTAAACTTCCTAAAGCATACTATTTAGGACAGTCAGTGTGTCTGTCCAGGCCACAAACAATGTAAGTTGAACAGAGTGAACAGAGATGCAGCTTGTTGAGGAGAAAGAAAGACACCGTATGCAATATGTCAAAAGAACATGCTACCATGTCATTCAGAACAGCTTTCTTAATAAGTTAATTAAAAAGGTAATTGGAACCCATGAAGTCAAAAGCTTCTATCTATCCAGTAAGGCTGACATTATTTTCTTTGTAAAATTTATATGCTGTCCTTCAATATAATCTCGGGATAACTCATACAATAAAAACTACGTAACTGAATTTTAAAAATCAATAAGCACAGAACATCAGATAAAAACTAAGCAACAAAATAAACACATTTTAACAGTTAAAGTCTGGGAAACTAAGGAAATAGTTGCCTAGCGCCAAAAGAAAGCAAAATAGGAGCCAAGCAAGCCACTTGCAGCAATAATTCCAGAAATAGGGTGTCACCACCAAGAAGCTCCTGTCCCCAACTGCTCCTCACCTCACTTACAATGGAGGCACCCAGAGGACTGACATTCCTTCTCCAACCTAATGCCTCCCAGATATTTGGACTACAGTTCCCATCAGCCCCAGCTAGCATGAATATCCAGGCAGGAGGTTATGACACTTGTAGGCAAAAACATCTGGAGGACACAAGATTGAGGAAGGCTGATCCTCCTGCACTATTCCACACAGGAGGTCACATTGTGCAAATACGAAGTTATTTCAAGTGCTTATACCCTGATCATTAGCCTAAGAGGCTCTCAGAAAGGCTTATAAAAATCAGCTGTAAAACAGTCCCTTACCTGTATCCGAATCTTTTTGATCTCCATTTGTTCCAACAGTGAAAGGCAGCTTCCGTTTTGTAGCTCTCTCTTTCACCTCCTTGCCGCCATCACTCCGGTCCAATTTTGGAGTCTTGGTTAGAGAAACTTTATCTTTATCCTAGAAGGGAAAATAAGAGATCTTCATAAGAATCTAATATTTGCAATCAGCAAGGCTGTTTTTGCTAAGCAAATTTATAGTGCCAGAGGATATTCAACAGACCTTACCAAACCTGTTTGTCCATAAAGAAACACACGACTGCACATTCCCAGAAGCCAAAATGGCAGCTGCAGGACTTTCCACCACCAAAGGATTGACCAGACTATTGATTGAAAGGATACCCCTGCAACATTTTAGCCTTGTAGAATGGTCTTGAAATACCTGATTAGGTGGCAAGTGTGCTACATCCAATGTACGCATGGGGAGTGGGAATCAGCTTGGCTGTACTCACCCTGGCAGCAATAGGAATCACTGTGATTCTGAACATGAGTGGTGCAGGCACCACTGAATATTGTCTGTGCCATTGCCTACAGTCGACAACACTATTTACATCTCCATTGCTTAGGGTTGTTGTTTTAATAAAATAAAAATATTTACTGGCTCTTTTCTTCTCCTGAAAATGTATTTGGAGTTTATAGGGAGGAAATACATCCTATGATTTAAAAAGTGAGATTCCTTCTTCCAAAATGGCAGAGATTTTCCCTGTGGCACATAACATTGTGAGCTCAAACTATTAGAATATTCTGGCAGCTGACCAGCCTGCTGTAAAGCTTCCCAGCCATTTATAGGATCACCCTTCCTACCAGAAAAAAAATGTACTTAAAGCATATGTTCAGTCTACATCAGCTTGTAATCTTGTCCCCGCTGTATGCAGGAAGGGATAGGGGGAGAAGGAGGGGGGAGAAGAATGGTCAGTTCTCCCACCAGAAGGAAAAGATGGCAACAATCTCCTATGAACATCCCACTTCAGTGAGTGTTTCACTCTTCACTGTCACTGTGGAATCCCATTAAATAACAATGGCAACTCTCAAACCTGTTTCTGGTTTTACATCTGGGTGGGGAGGCAGCTTTTTAGAAATCCCCATAAAGGGAGGATACATTTTCTAAAATCCAAATCTGTTAGAAGCATCTACTATAATCTTAAACAGCCAGATGACTGAGGCTTGAAGCCTTTTATGGAAAACATCTCACACATACACACATGAGACTTCGGAAGCTCTTGGTACCACAGATCCCTCTCCCTCAGAATGAAATGCTTCAAAATGACTGCTAAATGACCTACTCCACCATGTACCATTGCATGTCTTATAAACTCAGAAGTTTTAAGAATGCTATGAACAAGAGGTGAAAGACCAATGATTCAAATAGCTATCAAGAACCTACCAAGGCCTTATATCTGTTTATTTAAAAGGAGTCTTTTTTCAAAGTTGCATTCCATATGATGGCTACCCTCATTTCTGATGCATATGCTTTTCACATCAAACACAATTGGATGGGCCAGAGCACTTGTAAGAAACCTACATATAAAAACTGAAGTGGTTACATCTCTAAAAGAAGACTTTGCCAGGAGCTTCACATTCACATCAACCCAACTCAGTTATTGTTCTTGAATTTGCATTTGGCAGCTTAAAATATAAATTATTTTATTAAGCCTGGCATGTACTTGAGAACTTTCACTTTTTAAATAAATGAAAGTTCTCTGCAATGCTGCTCTTGTAGCAGTCAGACTACCGGTAGAACTGAGAAGGAAGTCACTTGTTCTAGCACTAGAGGCAAAATGTCTATCATTCAGGAGAGGAGATATGAGTGCCAGCACCAAAGCTTCAACTCTAGGATGTTTCTGAGGTGTGTTTTGCACAGGCCATGGGCCCATTTGTTTACCTGCACAAATATCGCAAAAAACTTGTGTATGCATGTCTGGGACTCTGTTTTACTTCAAGAATGTACCAGATCAAAAGGAATGCACTTTAATTTTGCTTTTATGTAAACATGGGTAATGGTATCAACAATTTATTCAATCTACTGGGATGGGGGAGAGAGACACAACACAGCAATGCTGACTGCATCACTCATAAGATTGTGGAAGGTGACTCAAAGTCATAAGACCAGTGAATACACATTACTCCTTCCTCTTTCTTGGTTATTCTCTGGCATGGACCCTGGATGGGGATTTTTAAAAATATTTTTTCCTCCACTGGTCTGTTCTATTTACTCCCCACTTCCTCAGAGTCACCAGCACCAAAAAGTACATTTCTGTCATAAAGTATTTGCCAAATGGGTTCCAAACTAATACAGTGGTACCTCTGGTTGCGAACTGGATCCGTTCCAGAGGCCCCTTCGCAACATGAAAAAGCAGCATCCTGAAGCGCCGCATCTGCACATGATGCAATTCAGCACTTCTGCGCATGCGCAAAGCGCGATTTAGTGCTTCTGTGCATGCATCGAACCCGGAAGTAACCCGTTCCGGGACTTCCGGGTTCGGCGCGTCCATAACGTATCCCTCAGCGGACGTAACATGAGGTATGACTGTAAATCAGGAATCTTATGCAGTATGATCAGCTTCAGTTTCTTAAACTGCTTTCATGTAACAAAAGTCCAACTTTGCTTTTGTGGGCAGTCAAGAATTAAGCGACATTCAGAAAGGGGGACATGCTATTAATATAATAAAAAGAGAAGTGCCCTTATTAAAAGAAATTCTCTCATTGTTGAAATTTTAGGGTGTTAGAACACATTTGCCAAGAGCCAAAATAAAAACTATAATTTCTGTTTATGAACATTCTTTTTGAAAAGCATTCTCTAGCCTGTGAACCATTCGTGGGAGAGATGGAGGATACTATCTTCAAGGGTCTGACTGGAATAGTGATGTACATCAGTGTACTGCACATATTTTCATATTTGTAGTTTATTCTGCCTCTAAGTTTTTAATTCATTTAGGTTAGAAAGGAACAAGATTGGTTGCAAACTATGGAAATGAATAGCCAAGGGATAAGGGTACAGAACTATGTAGGGCACTGAAGCCCTGCCTAATCCACGTACACAGTTCTCAGCTCCTACCCACATTTCTAATCTCCCAGCAACAAATGGGCCAGAAACTTGACTGGCAAACTCTGCAGTGAGACTCCAGTCTTCACACACACACACACACACACACACACACACACAAATTGCCTTTTTCTGATCAATAAAAGCCTTAGGGTGTTAATAAGGGCAACTTCTTTCTTCAGTCCTGCTGAAAAATACAGTGTGGTAACAATACAGTTAATCTTTCCCACTATCGAACTCATGGGTGTTTTTGTCTCCCCGGCCCATCCTGACAATGGAAACTAGCAACATTGTAAAGGTATTTTCCCACAGTGCAGGTTCTTGAAGAAGAACCTTGAGTTAATTGAATCAATCACTTTTCCCCAAAAAATGTACCTGTACCTCTTCAAATACAATCAGAAATCCCATTTTAATCACAGGGAATAATAATATCATGTTCATAGTACATACAGTCCTGGGAACATAAGTTGCTACAACTCTTACTTCTAGAATATGGAGAGAGGATGCAGAGCGCTTACTGAAGTACATAAGCATGTATGCGCATTCCATGATGAAAGGCAGAGTCCCAGTTAAACCCTTGAAACTGGGATTTCCTAAACAATAAACACTTATGTAGAAAGCTTTATGCAGAGAATCTCAAAACAGCAGTAACAAGGGGTCAATTGTGCTTGTGTATACATGCCAAAAATTATAATTCCAGCATTGTTTGCTATTTAAGAATAAATTTCAGTGGGTGAAAATTCCTGCTCTCTGTCTCTCATGAAGAGAACCCTAGAAGATCCCTTCTGAAATCAAAATTGGCTTTATTATCCTGCTTCCCTTTTTTGCTCATAATTTTAAGAAACAATTATAAACTTGCCAAAGCAACTTTAATAATGCTTACTTCAAAAAGATGCCATGGAAAGTACAGTGGTACCTCGGGTTACAGACTCCACTAACCCAGAAATAGTACCTCGGGTTAAGAACTTTGCTTCAGGGTGAGAACAGAAATTGCACGGCAGCAGCGGGAGGCCCCATTAGCTGAAGTGGTACCTCAGGTTAAGAACAGTTTCAGGTTTAACCCGAGGTACCACTGTACCGGTAAATCCATATGCTAGGAACTTAAGATTCATTGCATGTGACCTTATGTCTGCCCCCTTAATAAATTTTATGAAACTTTTCATCATGCAATACAATAAAACAAACTAATGTGACAGGTAAAAGATACTGATACCACATGGGCATTCAAGAGTAGTGCTAGGTCAAGAAGCACCCCAGGCTGTGAACCTGCATCTTCAAGGAGGGAGTATGATTTCATTCAAGGCTGGTTGTACACCTATCCATAGACGTACTGTTCCACCAGATATTAGTCCTGTCTTGCATAGAGTACATTTTGTTCACTTCTATCCAGTACTTTATTGTCCCCCGACATTAGTTCCCTTCTATATGCTTTGAGCCATATCAGATGTCCTACTCCATGTCTGACCCACAGTGAGCAGCTACACAAGTCACAGCACTATCACTTAGAAATGCCCTCACCCCCAGGCCACTCAAAAGGCACACCTGGCCTCATACACTGTCAATACTGTGTTGCCAGGCGAAAAACGGCCATTGATTATGGTGGCACCTGCTGATTGAGTTTTGTTATTTTGCATTGTTGCTAATGCAGAAATTTTGCTGGCTGCTGCTACTGCAATACCATGTTTTGTAACTGTTCTATTTATATTTCAAACATAATGTTCACCACTTTGAGGGTTTTTTGTAAAAGAAAGGTGGGGTGCACATTTTCAAAATAAAATAGAAGGGTGTTTGTACTTAATTATGCAGTGTGAAACACAGGCTGCAAGAGGCAAATTGTGTGGACAAGGGTGAGTGAGGAACTACTTGCCTAAGTCTCAACCAACAAGACAAACTAGTTCACATGATTACTGAACAAGATAGACTAAGGGCAACCAATATGGTGTTCATGGAAAACAACTCCCACCATTTCTGACCACAGGCCATGCAGGCTGGGATGATGGAAGATGGAGCCCAACAACATCTGGAGAGCATCTGTTGGCTATCCCTGGGATAGACTTCTGCAGTGATTGGCTCCAAGTCCCCTTGCATACTCTGTAAACCACTCAGAAGAAGATTCCTGTGCAACTCCCCACAAACAATGTACAATGTATGGAATTTTGCTATTACAAGAAGTGATGGTAGCTGAAAGTTCAAAAGGCTATTGAAAAGGATTAAACAGATTCAAGGAGGACAGGTATTGTAGTAAGGTTTCCTTAGCCAAGGGAGGGCTTTCCGCCAACCCTATCTCCCCAAAACAAGCCAATTGATCGAAATGCTGCCACCACCCTTTGCAAATAACTGCTGCCAGCCCAAACAGAGGGGAAAAGGGATAAGTCCCTCTGCTTTTCCAGCTGCACAGCCTGTGTTCACTTTCCGTGAGCACAACTAAATTCCAAAACAGTAGAAGCGAGCAGTCTGGAGCACTTTAGACTTAGCTTTGCCTCATGGAAGACAAAATTGTAAGCCAAAACAATTCACAGCAGCATTTGCACCTCCTTTATAACAACACTCTGAAGTGGAAACATCCTTTAGAATGTAATGTTTCTTCTGTGGTTGGAATAAGTACATCAGATTATAGGCTCATGACACCGGTTAACACATGCTCTACAGATGTGTGTTCATAAGCTTCACTGTGCTGGATGTGTGTAGGGAATAGCTCTCACATGCAGCCCCACACTCTAAAGCAGGCATCCCCAAACTTCGGCCCTCCAGATGTTTTGGACTACAATTCCTATCATCCCTGACCACTGGTCCTCTTAGCTAGGGATCATGGGAGTTGTAGGCCAAAACATCTGGAGGGCCGCAGTTTGGGGGTGCCTGCGCTAAAGGCTGATTCATATATCCTTGCAACACTGTGGTTGGGACTACATGAGACTGTGGAAATATATGAGTTGAGTTTCCATACAGGATAGCCAGATTATGTCAACATTTATATTCTGCAAATTCTTGGTGCCCAAAGATTGCATAGCAACCATACAATCAAGCTGCCCTACCTGAGAAGTGAGCATAGCTTGAAGGCCCCCACTACCTGTGCCTTTGCCATGCTCCTCATCCATGGCATCTTCCTCTCTAATGAACCTTACAACTACAAACTCCTCAGCACACTGACTTTTTCAATGACACTCTTTAAAGTGTCATGTACTGTACATTAAAGATGCAATACACAGAATTAAATGAAAATAATAATCATATTTAGCTGTTAAGGTGCTACACCCAATATGCCAGCAAGTTTGGAAAACTCAGCAATGGCTAGAGGATTGGAGAAGATCAGTCTACATCCCAATTCCAAAGAAGGGCAGTGCCAAAGAATGCTCCAACTACCGCACAATTGCCCTCATTTCACACGCTAGCAAGGTTATGCTTAAAATTCTACAAGGCAGGCTTAGGCAGTATGTGGACAGAGAACTCCCAGAAGTGCAAGCTGGATTTCGAAGGGGCAGAGGAACCAGAGACCAAATAGCAAACATGTGCTGGATTATGGAGAAAGCTAGAGAGTTCCAGAAAAACATCTACTTCTGCTTCATTGACTATGCAAAAGCCTTTGACTGTGTCGACCACAGCAAACTAAAGAAATGGGAGTGCCTGATCACCTCATCTGTCTCCTGAGGAATCTTTATGTGGGACAAGAAGCTACAGTTAGAACTGGATATGGAACAACTGATTGGTTCAAAATTGGGAAAGGCGTACGACAAGGTTGTATATTGTCTCCCTGCTTATTTAACTTATATGCAGAATTCATCATGCGAAAGGCTGGACTAGATGAATCCCAAGCCGGAATTAAGATTGCCGGAAGAAATATCAACAACCTCAGGTATGCAGATGACACAACCTTGATGGCAGAAAGTGAGCAGGAATTCAAGAACCTTTTAATGAGAGTGAAAGAGGAGAGCGCAAAATATGGTCTGAAGCTCAACAGCAAAAAAACCAAGATCATGACCACTGGTCCCATCACCTCCTGGCAAATAGAAGGGGAAGAAATGGAGGCAGTGAGAGATTTTACTTTCTTGGGCTCCTTGATCACTGCAGATGGTGACAGCAGTCACGAAATTAAAAGACGCCTGCTTCTTGGGAGAAAAGCAATGACAAACCTAGACAGCATCTTAAAAAGCAGAGACATCACCTTGCCGACAAAGGTCTGTATAGTTAAAGCTATGGTTTTCCCAGTACAGTGGTACCTCGGTTTATGAACACAATTGGTTCCGGAAGTCTGTTCATAAACTGAAGCGAACTTTCCCATTGAAAGTAATGGAAAGTGGATTAATCTGTTCCAGACGGTCCGCGGGGTTCTTAAACTGAAGCGTTCATAAACTAAAGCGAACTTTCCCATTGAAAGTAGATTAATCCGTTCCAGATGGGTCCGCGGAGTACTTAAACTGAAGCGTTCATAAACTGAAGCATGGGTGTAATTGGTTCCGGAAGTCTGTTCATAAATTGAAGCGTTCATAAACTGAAGCGAACTTTCCCACTGAAAGTAATGGAAAATGAATTAATCCGTTCCATATGGGTCCGCGGTGTTCATAAACCAAAAATTCATAAACCGAGGTGTTCATAAACCGAGGTTCCACTGTAGTGATGTATGGAAGTGAGAGCTGATGTATGGAAGAAGGCTGATCGCCGAAGAATTGATGCTTTTGAATTATGGTGCTGGAGGAGACTCTTGAGGGTCCCATGGACTGCAAGAAGATCAAACCTATCCATTCTGAAGGAAATCAGCCCTGAGTGCTCACTGGAAGGACAGATCGTGAAGCTGAGGCTCCAATACTTTGGCCACCTCATGAGAAGAGAAGACTCCCTGGAAAAGACCCTGATGTTGGGAAAGATGGAGGGCACAAGGAGAAGGGGACGACAGAGGACAAGATGGTTGGACAGTGTTCTCGAAGCTACGACCATGAGTTTGACCAAACTGCAGGAGGCAGTGGAAGACAGGAGTGCCTGGCGTGCTATGGTCCATGGGGTCACGAAGAGTCGGACACGACTAAATGACTAAACAAAATAATCATATTTAAGTCAGCTTTTCCCCTAACCAACACTGCATTGCAGCAATGAAGTTCTCAGATGCCTTCAATATAGAGCAGGAAACTACTGTTTAAGGTTGGAACCCTCTTCCCTACCCTTTGACTCAATAAAAGAAAGAAAATGTCAGGGTCTGAGATAGTATGCTTAACTGAAGCAAAGTGGAAAAGTAACAGCAGAATGAAGAGAAGCTGAGAAGAAAAAAACAATCACTCTATTGACTCAACTTGGTTGCATGTAACCATTAAGCATCAATAGCCAAGCCAAATTCTGTGAAATTGCAATGAGATCTCACATAATGCCAGCACTATTTTGCTGCAAAGGCTGAAGCTTCCAATTGGACAGATATGTGTGTGATTGCTGCAGAATGTCATAAGAACAACTGAATTTAGAAGGAACCTAGAATGCTACTTCAGTCATAAATAAATGTGATCTGAACTTCTTAATCCATTTCTATCAGAGGTGGTATCCCACAATGCAGCTAGGTTCCAGAAATTCTTCACTCTGCAAGGACAACACAGGCACTTTTACTTCAACACCACAGCCCCTATCACTGCTTTCAGGCCCTTTGGCTCCACAAACACAGTCTTGGAATAGTATTCACAGCAGAGTGAATCTGAGACAGCTGAAAGCATGCAAGCAGAGAGGCTTTTAGGAAGTGTTGACAAACACAAGATAAATTAAAAGCTATGCTCCCACACAGCAATCCCTGGAAGCAAAGGTCTAATGGCCAACTCCCTTTCTCCTTAGTCATTGTTTCAGCTCAGAGCACTAAAGTTAAATAGAAAGCAATGATATGTTGGTGCTGCCTCCTTCAGCCAATTAACTAAGCTCTCAAGCTCAGTCCCTTTGGAACCCTAGACTGAACACTTTACAGGTTGAGAAGTTCAGGGATAGGCATGCAGGGACACTCTATTCTATTCTTGCTAAACCTTGTCAAATCTGCACTGTTGTATATGGTGGGAAAGTCATGTAATCACATCCAGGTTATTTTATTACAAAACTGGTTATTGTTCCCAGTGCTCCTGGGCCTGAAAAGTCACAAGTTAGGACTGCTTCACGTGACACATTTTAGCTACTTGGGTAAAGAGGAGCATCTTCAAATATTAATGTGTGCATACTGGCCCCTTCACAAACCCCAATTTCATGTAGGTAGGAAAATATGTCATGTATAAGGTACCCTCACAGCTAATGGAATGCCTTTTGATTCATACTATCATATAAACATCTATGAGTAGGAGCAACAAAACCATGCCTGAAGTTAGAAAGGTTTTTCTTCTCAGCTTTTATTAATTTTAAATTTTGACATGTAGCTTTATCTTTTGAAAACAGACACAATAAATGAAACAGGGCAAAAAAACGAAAGCGGAACAGAAACAAATCAAGTGTGCAGCATACTTTCTTAATGCAAAAGCCTTACAGAGGCTGCTTGGACGAGTGAAACCGACCACCTGTCTCCTTGATCCTTGCCCATCCTGGCTAATAAAAGCGAGCCGGGAAGGGCTGGGCGATGGGCTCTGTGGGGTGGTGAATGCTTCCCTCTGTGAGGGAACCTTCCCAGACCTGCTGAAAGAGGCGGTCATTAAACCGCTTCTTTAAAAAATGTAGACCCGGCAAATATGGCTAATTACCGCCCAGTCTCAAATCTACCATTCTTGGGCAAGGTGATTGAGCAGGTGGTTGCTGAACAACTCCAGGCACGCCTGGAGGACGCGGACCACTTGGATCCCTTTCAATTCAGGTCTCATCATGGGACTGAAACTGCCTTGGTCGCACTGGTTGATGATCTCTGGCGGGCTAGGGACAAAGGTGAGAGCTGTTTCCTAGTTCTGCTGGATCTCTCAGCAGCCTTTGACACCATTGACCATAACATCCTTCTGGACCGTCTAGAGGGGCTAGGAGCACTGTTATACAGTGGTTCCGCTTTCTCCGGGGTCGTATCCAGAAAGTGGTGGTGGGGGATGAGTGTTCAGACCCCTGGGCTCTCACTTGTGGGGTGCCTCAGGGTTCCATCCTCTCCCCCATGCTTAATAATATCTATATGAAGCCGCTGGGAGAGATCATCCGGGGGTTTGGGCTGGGTGTTCATCAGTATGCGGATGACACCCAGCTCTACCTCTCTTTTAAACCAGAACCAGTGAGGGCGGTGAATGTCCTGTGAGTGCCTGGAGGATGGATGGTGGTTAACAGATTGAGGTTGAATCCTGACAAGACTGAAGTACTGTTTTGGGGGGACAGGGGGCGGGCAGGTGTGGGGGACTCCCTGGTTCTGAATGGGATAACTGTGCCCCTGAGGGACCAGGTGTGCAGCCTGGGAGTCATTTTGGACTCACAGCTGTCCATGGAGGCGCAGGTTAATTCTGTGTCCAGGGCAGCTGTCTACCAGCTCCATCTGGTACACAGGCTGAGACCCTACCTGCCCACAGACTGTCTCACCAGAGTAGTGCATGCTCTGGTTATCTCTCGCTTGGACTACTGCAATGCGCTCTACGTGGGGCTACCTTTGAAGGTGACCCGGAAACTGCAATTAATCCAGAATGCGGCAGCCAGATTGGTGACTGGGAGCGGCTGCCGGGACCACATAACACTGGTCCTGAGAGGTCTACATTGGCTCACAGTACGTTTCCAAGCACAATTCAAAGTGTTGGTGCTGACCTTTAAAGCCCTAAACTGCCTCGGTCCTGTATACCTGAAGGAGCGTCTCCACCCCCATCGTTCAGCCTGAACACTGAGATCCAGCGCGAGGACCTTCTGGTGGTTCCCTCACTGCGAGAAGCAAAGCTACAGGGAACCAGGCAGAGGGTCTTCTTGGTAGTGGTACCCACCCTGTGGAACACTCTCCCATCACAGATCAGAGAGATAAACAACTACCTGACATTTAGAACATACCTAAAGGCAGCCCTGTTTAGGGAAGTTTTTAGTCTGTGATATTTTAATGCAAGCATCAGCAAACTGTGGCCCTCCAGATGTTTTGGTCTACAACTCCCATGATCCCTAGCTAACAGGACCAGTGGTCGGGGAAGATGGGAATTGTAGTCCAAAACATCTGGAGGGCCGAAGTTTGGGGATGCCTGTTTTAATGTATTTTGATGTGTGTTGGAAGTCGCCCAGAGTGGCGGAGGAGACCCGGCCAGATGGGCGGGGTATAAATAATAAGTTGTTGTTGTTACTACTATTATTACACCACACAAAACTGGTGTTTCCCTTTGCAACTTCCTGCAGTCATAATTTCTGGGTTTCAGCTTTATTTTGCATAAAATTATCTAGGCCACACTGGCACTTTCTCCTTATGCCAATCAGTTAACACTAGACAGCTATGCCTCAACATTCAGGTCTCCTTTTGCTACCTTTCTCAACCATCTTGACAGATTCTAAGTTCTAGTCTAACTCTAAAAGCCAGGATATTCATTTACTGAACAGCATTTCAGACCAATGCAGTGATGAATTCACTACCAAGCAAACAAACCAACAGACACAAGCAGTAGGTAAGACCTAAAGACACAAAGCTTCTACCTAACTAAAACAATAGCTCAGTTAGTAGTAGGATGAAGGAGGAAGTATCACAGTGTACCTTTTCTACCTTAATTCTTGTTGCTTTCTCATTCTCAACTATGCTATGGACCACGATAGAAGCTGGTTGTGGGGGAAGTTATCAACTTAATGTAGCATCACCTAGATCAGTGGGTCTCAAGCTTTTCCCCTCACACACCACTTGAAAATTGCTGAGGGTCTTGGTGGATCACTTAATCATTTGTCTGCCTGTTGTAGCAATTGTAATTCCATAGAATTCAAACTATAACGCAATAAAATAAAATATAAGAATTTATTATTATTTCTATAGCACTTTATATTTTAATAAAAATCTCAAAGCTGTTTACAGCATATTAAATCAATAAAACAATAGCCAGACAATGTTCCTCCAGCCTCATGAGGAGAGTCTTTTCTAGGGCTGGGTGAGTCCGGGCCTCGCCCCCTAGGCCAGGTGGAAAGGGCCTTGCAGGGAGTGGCCTTCATGCCTCACAGCTGGGTGATGTTCCTCCAGCCTCATGAGCCTCTTTTGTAGGGCTGGATGAGTCTGGGCCCTGGGCCCTAGGCCAGGTGGAAAGCGCCTTGCAGGGAGTGGCCTTCATGCCTCACAGCCTTATTTAATAAAATAAGCAATTAAAATGTCATTAAAAATTAGCACAAATATTTAATATGATGGATATACTCTTTGCTGTCTTCAACTACAAATCCATAGGCATACCACAGACTACATAAACAAAGCTGATGGACCACTCATGGCCCATGGGCTACTATTGGGTGGGGGGGAAGAGACAGACAAATGGGACATAATCTAAAATAAATTAAGGAAAGGTATTCTGTTTGGTAGTTCATGGGAGGTAATCAGTACAGCATGCACAGAAGTTTGAGAACACAGGCCTGTTGTGCTACCATCTCACTATAACACTACTGGGGTGGAGGGAGTATGAGAAAGACAAGTATACTAAAGGCACAGTACCTTTTTCCCAGTTTGTTTCTCCACCATGTCGTTGCTGAGAGAGAAATCTTCCAGTTGTGGTGTTTTAGAACACCCACCCTTGGGCATCGTTCTTCCTTCCTTACTTGGCCTTCATTTATGCTGCCATCGCTTCATCATCAACAGTCTGCAATGATAAAAGAAATACACAGATGTTCAAGCCACAGCTAACAAAAAGAGGAGGGGAGGCATAATAATTGTTGTTTTAATGAACTGAAGTACAGTGGTACCTCTACTTACAAATAACTCTACTTACGAATGTTTCTACTTACGAATGGAGTTCCATCCGCCATCTTGGATGCGGTTTAGATAGGATTTTTTTTACTTACGAATTTTTAGATAGAGTTGCTTCTACGTACGAATTTTTTCTCCCAATGCATTCCTATGGGATTCGACTTACAAATTTTTTCGACTTACAAATGTGCGTCCGGAACACATTAAATTCGTAAGTAGAGGTACCACTGTACTGTGCTGGCATTCCCAGAGTATTGCTCTATGGCAAAGATGCAAATTCCCAAAAAAGGAGTTGCAAGAGAGTCAGGAACCAACATGGTCTTCCTTTGTACAGGTAGAAGATAGACAACAGTCCCTCAAATACCAACTGTGAATACAGACGTACTTCGGAAGTTGAATGAAATTCTAAAAAGTTCAGAAACCAAGGCATGGTTTCCGATTGGTTCCTGATTGCACAGGCGGCCAGAAACAATAGCCATGCTGAACGTTTGGTTTCCAAAAAAAGTTTGAAAACAAGAACACTCACTTCTGGTTGTCAATCGCTCGGGAACTGGAACGTTCAACTCCCAAAGTGTTCAAGAGCCAAGGTACGACTATAATACTTTATGGTTCCTTTAGACATAATAGCTCTCAGAAACAGGTATTAGGTGCCCAAAGCTATTCAAAAAAATTGTTTGTGTTGACACACATAAAGACTTGGTGTCCTATGCACATGGTTAAGGCAATTAAAACTTAATCTGCCTGATTCTCACATAAAGCAATTTGTGAACTGCAATCTGCCTAAGAAATATGTTTCTTATGCAGAACCATTTCTAGATTGAAGCAAAGATGGTAAACCATAAAGGCAACTTCTAATATTCTCAGCAGAGTTAATATGCAGCCTTCCCTGTTCGGATCAGAATTGCCTTTGTATATAAATCTAGGTGAGGCACAATTTAGAAGCACAGCAACAAAACTCTGTTGCCCATGCTGTGAGTTGCTTAGTTACAGGGTGTTCTTCTGGAACATCTTCAAAACTCTCCAAATCCGGAACTCCATCCTGATTTTCTTGCGACTCCAGTTCCTTTAGAACCATTGGCCCCAATCTTTCATGTCGAGCAATAGAGCTCTCAGTAAATGAGCAGCTCTTATCCAGGTAACCTGCTCGGAGTGCCTTGGCAACAACACTGTCACTGATTTTATCCCATGAATTCTTCACCCTGTTCACGACCTCTTGCAGGCAAGGTTTCACAAAGTTTCCACGCTGATTTCTTGTCATTCTATTTTTAATGTAGTCGTTAATTTCCATACGCAAGTTGTCTTTGAATGGCTTGTTTATTGCAATATCAAGAGTCTGCAGATAAGCAGTCATTCCTGCAGGAATCATTATTTGATCTATTCTTCTCTCTGCAAGGAACTTCTTCATGTCTTTTGCACGATGAGTGCTGGCTGAATCCCAGACTAGCAGACCTCTTTGGCCACCTCGCATAACAAGTGGCAGCATAAAATCAAGCCACCTCCTTATAACTGATTGTGTGCACCAGGCTTTTTCAGATTCAAGAACATAAATGCCAGAAACACGTTCAATCTTCTCTTTCTTGCCCTTACTGATGACAACAGGTGTGGCTTTCTTTCCATCCAGACGAATCGCCAAAATACAGGTAACACGTGCACTCTCGTGACCAATGGAGGGAACGTAGATTGAGGAGGCACCTCTCTGTTCAATTGTCGTTTGGGCTCCTTGACCCATAAACACTGCAGTTTCATCCATAGCAATCACGTTGCAAGGTTGGTATTTAGAAAAGTCGATTCCATCAACAAAGGACTTGAATGCAAGTGCTCGCTTAACAACTTCAGCATCCTCCAACCGAAACAGTGTTGTTGATTTTCTGAGAGACATGTCGTATCGCTGAAGGAAGTGATCCAGCCAGCGGTTTGATGCTTTGAATTCTGGGGAGATTTCAAGTCGTGGTGCCATTTCCAGGGCAAATGCTTGAATATCAGCCCTGCGCACAACCAAAGCCTTTGCTCTCCTGTCTGCGATCCATTCACTGATCATGTCTTCGAGATCAGGAAGTAAAGGTTGCCGACCAGAACCACACTTGTGCTTCTTTGAATTTCCCATGAGCACCTGTAGACTGAGTTTATCATATTCTGCCCGCCATTTTTGGACCATTCGGATATCCAACTTCTTCTCCAGGCAGAAAGCCGGAAGATTCTTGCCCTGAGAGTCCTCCACAATTCTTTTCTTGTACTCAACAGAATAACTCTTTCTTTTTGCACTCATCTTGTCTGGGGGTTGGTGCTGGTTGGTGCTGGGGGAGAGAGACCCACAGTACCCAGTGATGAGACTTTTACCGGTATGGTACTTTCGTGCATGCAATTACCGTACAGCTTGCATCAACCATGCAAACACCGTACTGTATTGTACTTTTGCACCAAGCACCCTGGGAGTGAAAGCAATTTTTTTGGAAATTGCGGTAAAGCTTGCATCAACCATGCATAAATATTGTGCTTTTGCACAATTTCACGGAATTAAAGCTTCCATCAACCACGCATATATATTGTACTTTTGCACAATTTCACACAATTAAAGCTTGCATCAACCACACATACCAGTAAATATTGTACTTTTGCACAATTTCACGGAATTAAAGCTTGCATCAACCACGCATACAGGTAAATATTGTACTTTTACACAATTTCACACAATTAAAGCTTGCATCAACCATGCATTTTGTAAAGTGGGCAAGGCAAGAAAAGAAAGTAACGTACCGGTAGTGCTTTGAAACTGGGCTTTGGGGCTCTGCACGGTGCACTGCACACTGTGGTTCCTGCCGTCGGAGCTCGGCGAGCGCTGCGCCTTTTGCCAGCTCCCGCTCAGTAGGGGCTCGGCACGGCGCGCTGTTGCGGCTCCCGCTCAGTCAGGGCTCGGTGCGGCGTGTGCTGCGCCTCTCACCGGGTCCTGCTGTGTCGGGGGTCGGCGTAGCGCGCTGCTGCAGGCTCCTGCTGAGTCGGGGGTCGGCGAGCGCTGCGCCTCTAGCCGCGTCCCGCTGTGTCGGGGCTTCCTGCGGCGAGCGCTTCACCTCTCACCGCGTCCCGCTGTGTCTGGCCTTCCTGCGGCTCGCCGCGTCCTGCTGCGTCGGGGCTTCCTGCCGTCGGAGCTCGGCGAGCGCTGCGCCTTTTGCCAGCTCCCGCTCAGTAGGGGCTCGGCACGGCGCGCTGTTGCGGCTCCCGCTCAGTCAGGGCTCGGTGCGGCGTGTGCTGCGCCTCTCACCGGGTCCTGCTGTGTCGGGGGTCGGCGTAGCGCGCTGCTGCAGGCTCCTGCTGAGTCGGGGGTCGGCGAGCGCTGCGCCTCTAGCCGCGTCCCGCTGTGTCGGGGCTTCCTGCGGCTCGCGCTTCACCTCTCGCCGCGTCCCGCTGTGTCGGGGCTTCCTGCGGCTCGCGCTACACCGCTCGCCGGGTCCCGCTGGTTCGGGGATTGGCACAGCGCGCTGTTGCCGGCTCTCCTGGGTCAGCCCTCGTGGGGTCCTGCTTGGTCTGGGCTCAGCGCGCTGTCCTGCTGGTCGGCTCTCGGGAGGTCCTGCTGCAGCTCTTGCCGGCTCCTGGTCAGTCTGGACTCCACATGGGACACGCTGCTGGGCGATTTGGTGGGGCAGGAACATCCGTTTCCGGGCGCCGACAGGAAACTTCCTTTTCCTTTTCCTCTTCCTTGGCGCCATCCCGACCTGATCCCCCCCCGCCTTATTTTCGGGGGATGTCTTATATTTATTCTTCTAATAAAAAGCCTGACATGGCTTATTTTTGAGGACCGTCTTATTTTGGGAGAAACACGGTACAACTCCCATAATCCCTGACCACTGGCCCTGTTAGCTAGGGATCATAGAAGTTGAAGTTCCAAAACATCTGGAGAGCCAAGGTTGCCTATGCCTGCTATACATCATACATCCAAAATGCTTCATGCTCCCTCTTTGGGCAGCAACATGAGAAATTCATCAAACCTAAACACCACCTTCATACAAAATGTTAGCTTAAGTAGGATATCAAACACAGAAGAGAGCACACATGTAGCTGTACTGAGAAAAGAAGAGAAAAGCATAACAATCCCAAACTGACCTGCTTAACTTAACTAACTCCAGAGAAATAACACAGTGAGTTATGATCATGCTAAGCTTCCTCAAATACAAATATTCACTATAAAATATTCTATACAACAGCAGCAGTAGTGACTTCACTTACAGTCTGAGTGAACGTCACATGACTTCAGCCAGACATCTAGTTTACTCTATTTCAAGAGCTCTTGCCCAGTTATGGCAACTCTTTTTTTAAGAAAAAATGTTATCATACAAAACTGAACCCTAAAAAAACATTAACTTGATAAAATCCCCACACGCCTGTTGTCACAGTGGCCGGAGTGGACTACTTCAGAGTAACGACGCTACGCAGCTCTGCATTTTATTCTTTTATTGGTGCTGCGTATTTACAGTGCTCAAGTCATTGCTATTTACACGGAGCGATGTTGTCAGTCTGTTTCAGAACCTCCTAATGGCTTTTGGCGCGTCTTTCTCCAACACAAAAGCTTTGGCAGACCCATCCTCTTGCCCCTCCTCTTCCTGCGTAATTCTGGAGTTGGAGGGATGGGTCTTCCCCCCTTGCTTGCCCCTTCCTGTCCCACCTGGGACCCTGGCTCCTCTACCTTGCCTGAGCCTCGGACCCGACTTCCTGCTTCCCCACTGGAATCGGAACTCTCCCTGCTTTCCCCTTTGCTCGGGGACGGGCTTGAACTCAGGAGGGGAGGGACTTCGCGATATCCCCTGTCCCTCACATCCACCCCCCTCCCAAGCTCTCCTTCACCCCTCCCCAGGCCCCCCCCATGTGTCGGTGACGACTGGAAGCCTAAGAACTCAGTGCTCTCCGAGCCCGTTGGTGTGAATACCTCCCCCCAGTCCTGCGAGCCCCCCCCTTCCGCCTGGGCGGACGGGAATCCCAAAAAGTCCGTGGCGTCAGAGCTGGTGGGGGTAAAAACGTTCTGCCAATCTGCTCCTTCCTCTGACTGGGTGGATCTCGGTGACACCCATACCTCATCCTCTGGTTCCTCAAACTCCGCTTCCCAGCGCCATGGTGAGCTGCTCTCCCGTGCCTCCTCCTCCTCCCCCTCCCTTTCCATGTGCCAGGGCTTGGGTCTGTGGGGAAAGAGGGCGTGAAATTCTTCCACCAAGAATTCCTCCTGTATCTGAGTGGCTGGGACCCATTCATTCTGGGACGGTGGAGCATCCTCCCATGCCATGAGGTACTCCAGTCCCCCCACCCCCCACCTTGAATCCAGGATGGCCGTGGCCTCATTGAGTTGCTCCCTGCCTTCCCTCTCCCCCCCTCCCTCGGGGGTTTGTTCGCTGTCTCGGAGCCTGCTGCTTTCCCTGTACGGCGACAGCAGCGATCTATGAAACACTGGATGCACCCTCATGTCCTCTGGCAGTGCCAGCCTGTATGCCACCGGGTTTACCTGTTGCGTGACCGTGAAGGGGCCCAGCCTTTTGGGTGCCAGCTTTTTGCACCTCCCTCTGGTGGGAAGGCCCTCCGAGGACAACCACACCTTGTCCCCCACCCTGATGACCTCCCCTTGTCGCCTGTGGCGATCTGCCCCCTTTTTGTACGCTTCCTTGGCCCTCTCCAAGTGTTCTCTGAGCTGCTGGTGCACCGTCTCCAGTTCCTCTGCCCAATCCTCAGCCTGTGGGCCCTCCTCCTCCTCCTCCCTCTCCCTCTCTGGGAAAGATCTGAGGTCGCGCCCGTAATTGGCCTTAAAGGGCGACACCCCTGTGGAGACGTGCACTGCATTGTTGTAGGCAAATTCTGCTAGTGGCAAGCGATCCACCCAGTCCGTTTGCCGCTGGCTGACGTAGCATCTCAGGTACTGCTGCAGAATGGCGTTGACCCTCTCCGCTTGTCCGTTGGTCTGCGGGTGTCTAGCCGTCGACAAGCTGACCTCCACCTGCAGGAGGTTCATGAGCCGCCGCCAGAACCTGGAAACAAATTGGCGGCCACGATCCGAAATAACCCTTAAAGGTAATCCATGCAGTCTGAAAATGTGATCAACAAACAGTTTGGCTGTCTCTTCTGCCGAGACTGCCCTGGCACACGGTATAAAGTGACACATTTTGGACATAAGGTCCACCCCCACCAACACTGCAGTCTTACCCCTGGACGAAGGCAGATCTGTGATGAAGTCCATGGACACCACTTCCCACGGCCTGTGTGGTGTGGCTAAGGGCTCCAGCAACCCTGGTGGCGCTGCTCTGACCACCTTCGCCCGCTGGCAGGTGGTACAGCCCCTTACATAGTCTCGAACATCTTCCCGCACCCCTGGCCACCAGAAGTGTCTCATGACTAGGTGAGCGGTTTTGTCCCTTCCAAAATGCCCCGCTGTAGGGTTGTCGTGCATCTGCTTGAGGACCGTACGTCGAAGCTGGGTGGTGGGTAGGTACAGCGCACCCTTGTAGAAAAGCAGCCCTCTGCGTTCTGCAAAGTCTTTTGCCTGCTCCCTCCCCCCTCTCAGTTCTCTGAAGATGCGGTTGGCAAATTCATCCGCTGCCGTCAGTGCTGTGAGTTCTGCCTCGCTCACCACAGCTGCTCCGCAGGACCATGCCGACGGGGGGAAAATGTGCCTTGGGGCTGGTGGCGCCTCCTCCTCCATGTACTCTGGCTTGCGGGAGAGGGCATCCGCCCTGACATTCTGCTCCCCCGGGATGTAGTGGATGGAGAAGTTGAAGTTCGAGAAGAACTCTGCCCACCGTATCTGCCGCTGGTTGAGCACCCTGGCAGTTCTCCAGAACTCCAGGTTCTTGTGGTCTGTGCACACCTGGATGGGGTGCTTCGCGCCCACCAGGAAGTGTCGCCAGTGCTGGAACGCAGCGTAGATCGCAAGAAGTTCCCTATCAAACACTGTGTAGTTGCGTTCAGGCTGTGTCAGCTTCCTGGAGAAGAAGGCACAGGGTCTCCACTCCCTGTTGGCGTCCAGTTGCAACAAAATTGCGCCCACAGCTTTTTCAGAAGCATCAGTCTCAATGCGTAGGGGCGCGTCCTGCACCACATGGAACAGGTTTTGGTCTGAGGCGAACACTCTCTTGAGGCTTTCGAACGCTGCTTGCGCCTCTGGTGTCCACTTGAACTTCTGCTTGCCTCTCAGGCAGTCCGTGATGGGAGCCGTAACGCGAGAGAAGTTCTTGATGAACTTCCTGTAGAAGTTAGCGAAGCCTAGTAGGCGTTGGGCATCTTGGCGCGTCCTGGGGCTGTGCCAGTCCAGGATGGCCTGCACCTTGTCCTTGTCCATCGCCAGCCCCTTGTCCGACAGCTTGTAGCCCAGGAAGTCCACCTCTTTGGTGTGAAACTTGCACTTCTCCAGCTTCACATACAGGTGGTTCTCCTTCAGGCGTTGCAACACCTCTCTGACATCTTTCACATGCTGCACTGGGTCATTCGAGTAGATAAGGATGTCATCTAGGAAGACCAAGCATTTCCTGAAGAGGAGGGACCCCAGGACGTGGTGCATGAAGGCCTGGAAGCATGCTGAGCCCCCTTGCAA
Organism: Zootoca vivipara; assembly: GCF_963506605.1. Classification (NCBI taxonomy): domain Eukaryota; kingdom Metazoa; phylum Chordata; class Lepidosauria; order Squamata; family Lacertidae; genus Zootoca; species Zootoca vivipara. The sequence continues at coordinate 60,081,485 of NC_083281.1, forward strand.
ACCGAAGGGCATCACCAGATATTCAAAAGAGCCCAGAGGCGTGAACATCGTGGTTTTCCATTCATCTCCTTCCCGGATCCTGATCAAGTTGTACGCCCCCCTTAGGTCCAGCTTGGTGAAAATCTTGCCCCTGCGTGCCGCTGTCAGGAGATCATCCACTCTGGGCATGGGGAAAGCCACGGGCTCTGTCACCGAATTCAGCCGTCTAAAGTCCACCACAAGACGGCGCTGTTGCGTGTCTTTCTTGTCCACCCAGAAGACCGGGCTGCCCCCTGCTGCCTTGCTTTCCCTTATGAACCCCCGCTTGAGGTTCTTGTCGATGAAAGCGCGCAGATCCTCCAGCTCCTGGTCTGACATGGCGTACAGCTTGGCTGGGGGTATCGTCGCCCCTGGCACCAGGTTGATCTGGCAGTCAAAAGGCCTGTGCGGGGGTAGGTGGTCGGACTCCGCTTCGCTGAAGACCTCCTGCAGGTCCCAGTACTGCTTGGGTATTGCCTCACCCCCTTTGATATGCATGGTGGCCACCGTGGCTATCGGAGGCCCCTCCCCTGGTTGGTGCTGCATGCAATGTTCCAGACAAAAGTCTGACCCAAACGTGATGCACCTCTGGTGCCAACTGATGGAGGGGTCGTGGCGCGCCAGCCAGCTCATGCCCAAGACGATGGGGGGGTCTGAGATGGTGGTGACGTTGAACGCCAGTGTCTCTGAGTGCCTTCCCACCGTCATTCTCATGGGGGGGGTTTGATGTGTGATGGCCCCGCCCAGCAGCTCCCTGCCGTCAATGGTTGCTACGTGCAGAGGAAAATCCAACTGCAAAAGCTGGATTTGGTGCTCTTCTGCAAAGCTTCTCGAGAAGAAGTTGGCGGACGCCCCACTGTCAATTAAGGCGAGGACCGTCAGGGGACAGCCATTTGGGAGCGTTAGCGTCACTTCTAGAACCACTCCTGCTCTGGGAGGGGTGGGCTGGCTCTGCTCCTCTCTGTGCGGGTGGGCGGGCTGGGGCTGTTGTCTGCTGACTGTGCCTGGCTGCTGCCCCTTGTCTCCTGCAGCCAGGCTTTCCCGTTTCCCTGCTGTGGTGCTGCGTCAGTGGGGGAGGGCACCACCGTTCCCGCCTTTCCTTGCCACTCCCTGCGATGTGGGCAGTCTCTGACGAGATGCTGGGGTGAGTTGCAGAGAAAGCAATTCCCGCCCCTTCCCTCCTTGCGCCTTGGCGCCGCTGGGGTTTGAAAAGCCCGCGCGCGCGCGCTATCAATCTGCATGGGCTCCTGGTCCTGGCTGGCTCCAGGCGTGGCCTGAAAGGGTTGTTGAGGGAGTGGCTTCTCCTGCGACCGTGGGAACCAAGCCCGCTTTGCGCGCGTCGCTTGCTTGTCGTTCCACCGGGATTCCTGCCTCACCCCCACCGCCAGAGCTGCTTTGCTCAGCTGATCCATAGTACTGGGCTTTGGACCTCTCGAGAGTTCATCCTTCACCTCCTCGCTCAAACCCAAGTAAAACGCAGCTTGCATGGGAGGCGAATCCAAAACCCACCCCAGTCTGTGCACCAGCATGGTGAATTTCGCCCAATATGCGCGAACTGTCATATTTCCTTGGCGTAAATTATGCAGTTCCTCCTTAGTCTGGTCCAAATGACTATCGGACGAATACATCGTCCTCAAACCTTCTAGAAATTGTTGGACATTTTTCATGCAAGGATTCTTGGTTGCGATTAATGGTCTTAGCCACTCCCTGGCTGCTCCGGTGAGATGTTCCACAATAAACGCTACTCTGTGCTCATCATCGGGGAACTCATTCTGGTGCAGCTCAAGAGCATACACGATCTCAGTCTCAAAGCCCTGAAACTCCTTCGGGTCTCCATTGAACTTGCTTACAAGGGTCCCTGCTCTCCTTCCTGGCAGCACTTGGACTTGGGGAGCCCCTCCCGCCTTGTTTTTCTCTGCATCCAGCTTGTTTTGGAGGTCTACCGCCACCGCCCTTAAATGCTGCTCTTTTTCCTGGAGCTCTCTCACCTGTTCCGCAAGTTGTAGCCGGTCGTCCTGGACCTTCTTAGTCTCCTCTTTAGCTGCCTTCAATTCTCCCTGCGCCTGCAGCGACAGCTGTTGCAGTTCTAGCTGGGCTTGCTCAGCGATCTGCCGCCACTTCTCCGCCTCGGACACGCTCATCCCGGCAACTCCGAAGTAGCCCCAAAATGATTAGGAGGTTGCTGTCACAGTGGCCGGAGTGGACTACTTCAGAGTAACGACGCTACGCAGCTCTGCATTTTATTCTTTTATTGGTGCTGCGTATTTACAGTGCTCAAGTCATTGCTATTTACACGGAGCGATGTTGTCAGTCTGTTTCAGAACCTCCTAATGGCTTTTGGCGCGTCTTTCTCCAACACAAAAGCTTTGGCAGACCCATCCTCTTGCCCCTCCTCTTCCTGCGTAATTCTGGAGTTGGAGGGATGGGTCTTCCCCCCTTGCTTGCCCCTTCCTGTCCCACCTGGGACCCTGGCTCCTCTACCTTGCCTGAGCCTCGGACCCGACTTCCTGCTTCCCCACTGGAATCGGAACTCTCCCTGCTTTCCCCTTTGCTCGGGGACGGGCTTGAACTCAGGAGGGGAGGGACTTCGCGATATCCCCTGTCCCTCACACCTGTCCTCCCTAATGTAAGACGAATTAATAATTCCCTAGAATGCTGGTGTCAGGTAGACAAGCAGGATGTAAACTTCGAATCAAATAGGCAAATAAATCCAGTTACCAAAAGTCAGCAAACCAAAAGTGTATTGATGACTTCAGAAGATATTCAGACAGACACTCTTTTCATGTGTTTGAAGTATGGATTCAGCATTCCAATGGAACAGCAAGAAGAATCTGACAATAATCTGTAAATAATCTATATCCCCGTAAAGATTCCATACACACTACATTCCCCCCCCCAAAAAAAAGTCAAGACTGAGGATGCAATTATAGTGATAAGATAGAGAGAGATCAAATAAATTGAAAGACATGTGTAGCAACTACATAGCAACTGTGTAGAAAAAGAAATAATCTTTACACGTAAGTATGGCAGTCAGATCCTTTCTCACCAACCCCTCAACTCTTCACTAAGCCCATCTTTTTTGTTCTGAAGTTAACAGGCCTGCTTGAAAAATGATTATCTACCAGCCTCTATAGCAGGCATGGCCAAACTTGGCCCTCAGTAATGGCAATTGCAGTCCCAAAACAACTGGAGAGCCAAGTTTGGCCATGCCTGCTATAGAGGCTGGTAGTGCAAATCTGGCAAAGTACCTAAACTGGAATTAAGAGGCAGTAGCTAACATAGTGCCCTCTAAATGTTGCTGCTGGATTGTAACTCACATCATCCCTGACTACTGACCATGCTGGCTGGGGCTTAACAGCTGGAGTCCAGCAACATCTGGAGGGCATCACATTTCCTACCCTTTAATTAATATTTCCTTAATGTATTCAATGCCTTGAACATAAAAATCAACTGAAGGGGAATGGTGTAGGGTGTGCATTTCATTTTGTATGTTATAATCTGAAAGGCCAGCTGCAGGGTCGATTAACAATCACTTTCAGTGCACTGCTCCTTGCTTAAACGGCTTTTGAGGTTTTCTCTTGCTAAATCAAACAGTGAAGGTATGTTGTCTTCTCGTCACTCTATGCTACTCAGGCATTCATCTTTAGATAAGCAACCCCCCACCAGTACCTAATATGAAACCAAAGGTGGATAGTTCACCCCAGAGCCCTTTGACAGGAAGTTGCCATTATATCCTACACCTTTTCTTAAACTTCTTTTTTAAGTCTAATCTATAATCTAGGACTCAAAGTAAATTAGCAAACACAGAAGAAATGCTAGGTGTGTGGTATTTGTTAGCTTGGGAAAGGAGTTGACTGTTGTATGCAAACAGCCACAAACTGATAGCACAGCTAGGCACATAATAAATACCCAAAATAACTTTGCCTCAGCTGATGCCAATTCAGATGCAGGCTACGTTGCATATTAGCATGTGTACTAAACTCCTCTGGCCACACGGTTAAGGTAACATAAAAAGAAACATGTGGGGAAATGAACCCAGGACATTCAATCCTCTCAGAGGCTCAGTCATTGACAGCCACATCCAAATGAGGATTCCAATTCAAAATGAACCATAGGCATTTGCCCATGCATGGAGATCAATTTTATTATTACTATTTTTAAAAAAATCTGTGCTCTGGATGTCAATGTGGCTATTTGTTACTAGGGTACATATCTATTTTACAGAGAGCTTTGAAACAGAGTTCACTAAGAGAAAGTCAGAAGGATGCCAGATTAATTCCGCACCCCTTCTGTTCATGTAGCTGACTCATTATACTTGGAAAGCTGGCTGCCTCTTCATGTAAACAGAGCACTGGCCTATTTAGCAGCTTGGAGGGAGTATTATATTTGCACAACAATTACCAGCAGTGCCTGCAGTCCCCATTTTGTTTTACAGCACATTGTTAAGGAGTTTGAGGTGAGGGGAAAGAGGAGACAACAAATGCTTACTTTGTACAACTGCAGTCCAGCTAAAAAATGTGGGGGCCCATGTTATACAAAACCTGGCCCAAATCCCTTCTAACCCCCAACATGGGTAGGGTAACATTTCTATTATCTACTTTTCAGAACTCTGTTTCCTGTGCTGGAACTCTGTCATCAAACAGTTCTGTTTTCTAAACAGCTAACTTAGCTCCTTGAACCAAAGAACTTAATGACTGTCAGAAAATAAGGAAGTAGGAGACCAAGTTGGCTCAGAAACATTATATAATCCCCCACACTTCTATGAAACAGCAAAAGAAGCTGTTTCATTTTCAAATCATTTTTATACAGGGTGGATAAAAATCAATGATTTTTTAAAAATAAATTTAAAAAATCGGATTTTTTTATTTAAAACGGATTTTTTTTAAAAAAAAATGCTTTTTGAGGAAAATATATAACCATCCAAAGGTTAGTCCATCATGAAATAAAAATTAGTTTTTTTTAATTATGTAGAATAAGGTTGTATATGTTTAATTTTTGGAGTAAATAAATTCCATTAATCCATTCACAATGTCATGCTCTTCCAGAGGTTTTTGTAAGATTATTGGGCAGTTTCTCTGCCTACAAGATATTATCACAGATGCTTGGTTTACTTTTGCAGTTCTCAAAACTGAATTTGACTCAACAGAGATCACATGCCTCTTCTTCACAGCAAAAATGTTATAACATGGACAGAGTTGAGAAAAAGACCTTAATCCTATTGTTCTACAAACCTATGAATACAGAAACAACCCCTTCAGTGCTAAGTTTCAAGAAGTTCAGTGAATAGAATAGAAACAATATTTTTCTGATTGTTTGGAGTGGACAGTATTTAAGTTTTTCATTTGTAGGCTGGGCTGACAGTCTAAGTTTCTTAAAATATATATATTTTGTTTTTGTTTAGCCAAATTAGTTAACAAACATGGATGTTTGTTTAAGCAAATAACATATGCTGTAATGTTATTGTTTCAGTTGAATAAATCTATTTAAATTGTTGTTATTAAGGTAATGATTATTTTTCTCCTTCCTAAGTACAACAGTAAAGTTGTCCAAATATGAATGATTAACCTATTAAACTGGGGATAAAAAACTAATATGAAAAGTTGTTATTCTAAAAATCTTCATCTACTTGCATATTAAAGTTATACCAGCAAGAATTAGTCTTTATGTAGAAAACTATGATTTAAATCAAATCCACCCTGTTTTTATATACTGGTTTCAACAAGATCCCTCCAGGGGGAAATGGTACAAGGGTGCGTGGGGTAAGGGAAAAGTCTTCCTGAGACATAACAGCACATAAATCAAAGCTGCCTGCTGATTTGTGAAACCTGACATAGGTAAAGCTGGATATGGGACTAACATCTGAGCTGTTGTGTGCAAGCTATTTCTGTTCCTGTTGCCCTTCCCAACCAAGCATTATCATCTCTTAAATATCATTAACATCCATTCTTTAAAATCAGAGGCTAAGAAGCAGCAGGTGATTTTTTTTTAGCTCATTTTGTTCATTTGATCATGTGCACCCGACCACCAAAAAGCAATCTCTGAATCCCCTCTAGAAAGCACTACAGAGACTTCAGCAGAAGGGCAATCTCAAAAACAACAAACGAGTTTTCATGTGCTAGTTCTAACTCTAATTTGCATGGTATTGTATAGGGGTCATTACAAATGCATAAGTTAACCTAAGGAATTCATTGCCACAATATGATGTGGTGGCTAGTCCCATAAGAACCACAAAACTGTTCTCACATGCCAATGACATCCCTAGGCATCTTGGCTCTCTCTTTCTTTTCGAGCAATAGCTCAAATTGGATATTAAATTAGACTGTAATTTAGTGGTAATTACATGACTTGATTAGATTTCAAGACTTAGGTAAGTAAACTCACTATAAATATTAAATTCAGAGGAGTTTTAAACACAAGATACTGGGAACGAAGGTCCTGGAAGCATGATTCAAAACCATTGACCTAGTTATTCTGATCCATGTAAGCTGCCTTTAGTCTAGAGCCTAATAACAATTCAACCATTTCTCAGCTGGGTTTCCTCTATTGCACGTAAATAATACGCTGCCATCTTTGTAATTTGCAAGTAGAAAGACAAATACCTCAAACACTTGTTTGACTTAATCAGATTCCAGACATTTGTCCAACTTTGAGAACATAGGAAACTGTCTTATTCTGAGTCACACCATTGGTTCATCCAGCTCAGCATTACCGTATCTACACTGACTGGCAGCAGCTCTCCAGGATTTTGGACAAGGGACATTCCCAGCCCTTCTTGAAGATGGCAGGTGTTGAACCTGGGACTGTCTGCATACAAGACTATGACCCCTCCCATGATTCATTTAAGACATGGATCTAATTTTTATCCAGCCAGATGTTAAAACATAATTTGACTTTTAGAGGATGTCTGGTAATTGAGGTTGTCAGCTTCATCTCTATAAATACATGCAGGAAAATATGGTTTCAAAGTAATACTGCTTTTGGAGAGGCACCTGCAAAGAACCAGAATGCTAGGGAGCATACATCATGCTCCTGTGTTTAAATTATAATCAGGAATTAAGATGAAAGATTTGAAATGCAGGTCTCTTTAGATATGATACTACAGCATGATATGTTTCACTTCACCAATCCTTTATTAGGCATTATAAGTATTGGCCATCATAAAAATCAATATCTAAAATTTTAAAATATATACAAATAAACAGCCATGTAAAATATATAATGATGAGGATTTTCATTGGGATTTCTTCCCTCTAAATAGTGCCATTCACCACTCTAATAGATGCTATTGACAAAAACTAAGCATCATATGTACTACAGCAGCTATTAAAGCCTTCCATATTAGTGTTTTGGGTGTGTGTGTGGGGGGGTGCGAACTGTTCACAGGATTTGGCTGCCTCTAAAGCTGCAAATTCACTCTCTATGTTCTGCTAACACCAACCAGAGAAAGTGCAATTCAAGTGACATGAGCAGAGCCCTGCATGAGAACTCGACCCCCTATTGTTGCAGACTCCTATCACTGTGGGCTTTCTGGATCTGCTTAAGATCCTACAAGCTTAGCTTTTTTAGCAAGACGTTTCCTGGTTTGTATGGGTGGAGGGCAGGCTAGACCAGAAGTCTGCCACTATGATCCAACATGCCTACATGCTAGAGCCAGGAAAAGACAAGGCTGAGAGGAAACAATAATGCAAAGGTAATTCTGCAAAACACAATAGCATCACTGTCACAGCGGGATGGCCCACATTTAGCACAAATGAGTCACTATTGAGAATGCTGAATTTTAACTTGCATTTTTTTATTTCTTATTTTAAGAAACTGGGAATTCATGTTTTACAGTGAAAAGCATATGAACTAAAGACTTGTTGGCTTTTCCTTCTTTTGGCTCAGCTTTACTACACAGTGTTTAGGAGATTGAAGCCCCATGAGATTCAGCTTGTCATACTTGCTTATAGGTTAATGGTTGTTTCAAGTGGAATAAGCAGCTCCTCATACCCATCCCATCTTAGACAAACTGGTTACTGTACTGCAGACATGTGTTTTATAGTACTAAGCAATGAAATACTGTGAACCTTATTGTGATAAAAAAGAAGGGCAACACCTTCATGGCTTCAATTATTTTTCCTGAGTTTCTCATTTACTCCTTGAGAATACATAGATACAAGGAATACAGGGAAGCAGAAATTATCAACTAATTTAGCAGGTTACTGATTACAATTATGCTTACTCACCCTTTGGCTGAGTTAACTTTACACAAGCTAGTAACCTAGGTTTTTACAAACTGTGAGCCAAGCCCTATCTGTAGAGTTAAGTAATGCCACCCAGCTGATGTGAATGTTGCTTATTCATTCTTCTTGTAACATTCTAAGGTAAAGGGCAAGTAAGTTTGGAAGTAGCACACATTGATATTGCCAATTCTTTAACAATATTATAAGCTTTCTTTTGTTATTTCAAAAAAAGAATTCCAATGGGAGGATGATTTGTCATGATGCATTTTGCTGAGGAGTCTGTTCCGATAGATGAATTTTCATACATTTCTCCCACATGGAAATAATTATTTGGTGGCTGTTTAATATGCGCATACAGAAAACTCGAGTGACAGAAAGTCTGTTGCACAGAAGCCAGGAAATCCACACACAGTACACATCCTCCTGCTGCTCTGTACCTTCATATGGCGTGCACTATCCTATTCTGATTCTTTTCTCATCTAGCATGTACACCTAGAAAAAGCTGCCTCTCATATTACTTTAGAAGATAAGAAGGATCACATATCGTCTGAAATGTTCTGAAAGGGAGCTTAGAATCTCAATGAGCTTGTTTCATCCCCAAGTATGAGATACAGATCTCTGTGGAGGAGCAGCCTCACAAGAGAAAAAGAACTACAGTATCCTCGTAATGTTTAACTAGGCAATGAGACAGCAAAAGAAACTGTTGGTACTGCTGGGTTTTGGCAAGAAACTGCAAATTTCAGAGCATATGTCGTGGAAACACCATTCCACAATTCTATCATCCTTCTTCCTACCAATTTTCCTAAAAAGGCAGCCAGACTAGCATAGCTTATAAGCCCCTCACTGTTGCTGTGAATTCTCTTTCAAGAGAAAGCCTGAACGTGTGTTATAGTACAAATGCAATGTCCAAAGCTGGAATTCCAGAACTGAATAAAATATTTTCCCTCCTTCAAATTAAACTTGTTCCTTTTAAGCATGTTAGAGGGATTCCAAGAACTGCTTAAATGCAGCAGTTTTTGTTTGTATGTCAATGGATTTCTTCTGCTACATAAGTTGCCGGCACATGCTTTAGTTCAATATTAGTGGGCTCTCTGGAGAACTGGTTGTGCACTATACCATTTTACTCCCCCACTCCAGCTATTCCTACTTCCATACATTTCCACAGCCCAAGACATTTTGTCTTCACTTATAGCTCTCACCACTATAGAAAAATAACTACATGGTGCATATTCTATGTATCTTTACTTTTATGCTGTCACACAAGCCAAGAATCTTAGTAGTGTGCCACACTTCCTCCCATAATCAAGCTACAGTATATAGAACTCTTAAATTTATCCATATGGCCATGGACACAATGGCACATAGGAAAAGGTTATTGGTTTCCCCACCCCAACAAACTTAATAAAAAGGTACATTCAAAGTAAACTATGAATATATGAAACTGCCCAGCCTTTCCCAATCAGGTGCCCTCCAGATGTTGCTGGACTACAACATAATTCTTTGCCATTGGCAATGTTAGGCAGGTGTGTTGGAAGCTGGGTTCCAAAACATTGCAACAGCACCAGGTTGAGGAAGATTGATCTAGCACCAGAACTGAACTTGGAGTAGCACCCCAAAGTCTCAGGAATCTCCTTTCCTTGCCCTGCTCTCCAATAATCCACCTCTGATATCTAACCCTCCTCCAAAAAATGTTTAAGGGAAGCATGCACTATATAACAAAACAGAAAAGATGTTAAACAAAAGCAGGCACACTTCTGTATAAAAATAACAGACTTGCTACAATTTGCTATTTTCAAGAGAAAGAATCGAGAATGCTCAGTTTTGAAAAATGCCTTTAAAAGATGAATACAGCTTAACTTTCATTTAAAGTATTGTTATCAGAAATCTACCTATACCTACTCTAAGGAGAGCATCCAGCACCATCTCTCATTTTCCAAACCTCTTACTGGTTGTTTAAAAAAATAATGTCCTCAATTACTTAACTCTAATTGCAGACCTCAACTATGTTTCCTTCTTCCTGAAATATTTAAACTCTGTATGTATCAATATTGTTAACTTTCATTTCCCACAACATTGTTACAATCTGTCTCAAGAGACAATGGAAGACTGCGCCATCAGGGGTAAAAGTCAAGTTACAGCGCCTGCTACCGTGTTTCCCCTTTTTTAAGACGTAGCCATAAAGTAAGCCATGGCAGGATTTTTAAACATTTGTGAAATATAAGACATACCCTGAAAATAAGACATACCTCCATGCCGTGTGGAGCGAGACCGCCGAGGGCCCCAGCCAGCCAGCGGGACTCAGAACGCCGGCTGCAGCAGCAGGAGGCCTGCCGGCTTGGTGCCTGGAGCCAGCTGCTGCTGCAGCGGCGAGCGCGCAGAGCGCCCGAGCCAGCGGTCTTGCCTCCGCCCGGCCGAGGAGGCCTGCCGCCCAGAACCGGTGGCTGCAGCGTGGAGCGTGCCAAGCGCTCTGCAGCATCGAGCGCTTGGAGCGCTCTGTCGGGCCGGGCGGAGCGCTTGAGCCAGCGGCCTCCGCTTGGCCCGACCGAGGAGACCTGCCTCCCTGCCGCCCAGAAGTGGCGGCTGCAGCATGGAGCGCGCCGAGCGCTCTGCAGGACTGAGCGCTTGGAGCGCTCTGTCGGGCCGGGCGGAGCGCCTGAGCCAGCGGCCTCCGCTTGACCCGGCCGATGAGACCTGCCTCCCAGCCGCCCAGAAGTGGCGGCTGCAGCATGGAGCACGCCGAGCGCTCTGCAGGACTGAGCACTTGGAGCGCTCTGTCGGGCCGGGCGGAGCGCCTGAGCCAGCGGCGTCCGCTTGGCCCGGCCGAGGAGACCTGCCTCCCTGCCGCCCAGAAGTGGCGGCTGCAGCATGGAGCACTTGGAGCGCTCTGCAGGACTGAGCGCTTGGAGTGCTCTGTCGGGCCGGGCGGAGCGCCTGAGCCAGCGGCCTCCGCCTGGCCCGGCTGAGACCTGCCTCCCCGCCGCCCAGATCCGGCTGCTGCAGTGTGGAGCGCGCCGAGCGCTCCGCAGGACTGAGCGCTTGGAGCGCTCTGTCGGGCCGGGCGGAGCGCCTGAGCCAGCGGCCTCCGCTTGGCCCGGCCAAGGAGACCTGCCTCCCCGCCGCCCAGAACCGGCAGCTGCAGCGTGGAGCACGCCAAACGCTCCGCAGCGCCAAGCACTTGGAGCGCCCTGCCAGGCTGAGCGGACCACGTAAGCCAGTGGCCTCCGGATCGGCAGAAATCAGGGGCCTGGGTGGGAGGGCGACTGGGGTGTGCCTTTTGGATACTTGCATTTTCTTTCTTGTTTTCTTCCCTTTTTGCAATGTACAGAAATGCAAACTATATCTTATCATCATCACTATTATTACAATTTCACCCCTCCGTTTCTTTTCTGTGTGTGTGTGTGTAATTGTGGAACCCTCCCGGCCAATTGAGAAATGCACAGACGTCTTTCTTTAGTTCTTTACAACCATTGAACTCTGTTGTCTGTTTAAATTTCACATTTAAAAAGGAAGATAACTGGGTAGTTTCCTTTTCCTTTTAAAAATATTATCTGCAGCAAAGCAGAAATGGGCACAAGAAACAGGAGGTGTGGACCTTTTGGGTTTGCTTTTCTCAGGGTTCAATCCAACCCCACCTTCCCCAGCTGCCGCCTCCCCACCTTTCCTCCCCAGATCGGCTCTGCCCCATCGTCACGTTGCTCTTAGGCATTTTGCTCAAAGCGTAGCGGATGGGGAGGGCTAAGGAGATGTTCATCCAAGCCAGGCTTTCAGGTGCTGCTGGACTCCAACTCCCAATAGCCAGCATGGCCAGTGGTTGGGGATAATGGGAACTACAGCCCCACAGCATCCGGAGGGCTGGGGGGTTGCTCTGGAACTTCTCTCCCTCCCTCCTTTTCCGTCTCTTTCCCCTCTCTTCAGACACTCATGTGCTGCATCTGCTTTGGGGTAACTTGATGGTAGAATTTGGGCTAGATGACAGGTAATTAAAAAAATAAGACACCCCACTGAAAATAAGACACCCTGTGTTTTTTTGAGAAAAAAAGTTATAAGACGGTGTCTTAAAAAGGGGGAAACACGGTATGTACTGGAGAGAAATGTTTTATTGCAGTTGTGGCAGATGAAGGCATCTGGTTTCACTGTTACTGTTACCATGTGGCTCCTCCAAGTGATCATTTCTCCTTTGGTCACTGCTGTGGATACACAACCTGTCTGTCTCCAGGCAGCATGGTTGTCTGTAAGGGATTCACACATGGCAGGGTTAATGTTGCCAGTCTTCATGGCACAATTGCAAATATCTTTAAAATGCAGAGTTGGTCTCCTAACAAGCCTGGTGCCTGAAGCCAGCTCCCTGAAAAGCACATCCTTGGGGATCCTGCCATCTTCCATTCTGTAGAAATGATGGAGCCAGCATAGATGTCGCTGAGACGTTCGAACATGCTGGGAATGTGGGCTTGGGAGAGCACAATTTTGTTTTAAGACTGTGTCCTGCCATGTGATGCCCAAAATCTTCATGGCACAGTGTATATGGAAGGCATTGAGGTGTCACTCCTGGTGGGTGTAACTTGCGTATGATTCGATTAAGCCTTGCTCACAATCCACTTAATATTAGGCTTGGGCAAATGTTCCCTTTATTTGTGGAGATGGGGGTGCTCTATAAAACAGGGGTGGCTAACCTGTGGTCTTGCAGATGTTATTGCAGTACAGTTTCCATAATCCCTGACTACTGACTATGCTGGCTGGGGCTAATAAAAGTTGAAGAATATCAGGAAGGCACAGATGAGCCACTCTGCCTTACAATAAGCTCATCAGGCAAGTGCCTTTATGTTCACCTTAACTAACATTAGATATTAAGGACCTCTGGCAAAAACACTTTTGAACTAACATACCACAACTATCAGGCTCATGGGCATTCCCTGACATGAGTACACAGTTTTTAAGTTTATTTATTGCATTTATATCCTTTCATTCCTCCAAAATAATAAATCTGGGGTGGATGGAGTCTGTTTATTTAAAGCATTGTTATCCTTTTCTTCAGCTGAAAAGGCTCCCAGAGCAGCTTATGTACAAAATATATTAATTCTGTGTTATTCAAAATATGAAAGCACATTTTGAGGATTCCCCTCTCCCAGAGTCTCTTCAGGAAAAAATCCTAGGATTAAGAACAGCCAAGCTGGGGCACAGAGCTTGCTGACTATTAACCTCATGGAGCTTTCACAACCCCCTTACTCTATGAATGTAGGCAACTGTATAGGAGGGCTGTACCAACTAAACTAAAAGCTCTGCATTCAAATCATGATGTTAACACAGGGGTCACCAAACTTTTTCAGCAGGGGGCCGGTCCACTGTCCCTCAGACCTTGTGGGGGGCCGGACTATATTTTGGGGAAAAAATATGAACAAATTCCTATGCCCCACAAATAACCCAGAGATGCATTTTAAATAAAAGGACACATTCTACTCATGTAAAAACATGCTGATTCCTGGACCGTCCGCGGGCGGGATTGAAAAGGCAATTGGGCCGCATCCGGCCCCCGGGGCTTAGTTTGGGAACCCCTGTGTTAACACATCTACCTACGTGCTTGATGCTGCCTTTGAAAAGAGCTCCTCTCACGATTCGGGTACATTTTCTCTTGTGAGTACTGTTTGCAAATGATAGCAGGCTGCTGCCCCAAAGCTGATTGTGCAAACACAAGCCCTGGAAGCAGCCTGGCCCATTTCAGTTTCCTGGCAACTGGCTAAAGCTAGCTTCATGGATCTACAAAATGAGCAAACTGATTTCATTATCTGCTTTTGCACATCATGAGGAAGGAGAACAAATACCTGGCACCAAAGTACATTCTGGTAATTATTAACCTGGTGTGAGTAGCAGAAGCAGTACACAGGTAAACGTGGAAGTCTTGTATCCCCCTTCTATGTAGGGGGATGGGTATAGATTTCTACCTTTTAGCCCATTTGCCTGACTTTTTTTTCCCTATGAGACTTTTAGCTTGCTTATCTAAAACTGCTGTAAAGCATTTACATGTAGCAGAGGGGACAAATCAATCAAAATAATCTGCAAATTTGAAAAGAATCTTTCTTTCGGGGTATTATTTTTACACCCCATCATGTGTGTACTTGTTACTTTCTAAAAAAATCTAAAAATGATAACCTCTATTAAAAACTCTAGAGCACTTACATGTGGAGCTTTTAACTGATGCATGAGCAAACTCAATAATAATGAACAAAAGGCTACATACATTGCAATCTTGCAAACACACATTTAAAGACCAAGAGAAATGACCAAGTATCAAATACAAATGCTGGTACAGAAGCAAGCTATTGTCCAACTGGCTTCTTCCCAAAACAATGAAAAAAAAAACAATATTTAAGTATTTGTTTGCATCATGTTATTTTTCAACAAAGCAAACTGCCTGCAAGCGTGAATTTCACATTACAGAATCAGTAACCACCTCAGGAGTTGTTGTGATCAGTCTGTGCCCAAGTAAGATGGTGGTAGTACTTTTTCAGCCTTTTTTCAGCAAAGCCAGCTTTCAATCCAGTAGTTACAGTACTTAGAACATTAATACTCCCACACAGAGATGGAAGAAAATTAGGTTCATTAATGTTCACTGCAAAGTGTTCTTATCTGTGTAGTTAGAACTATTACTGTAATAATTTTGAACAAATGCACATGCTGGTGACCAGGAACATACAGGGCTAGAAATGCCAGTGTGACCCATCACAGTACTTCACTTTTTCTCATTTATGTGGATGATTACAATCACACACAGTGGTACCTCTACTTACGAATAACTCTACTTACGAATGTTTCTGCTTACGAATGGAGCTCCGTCCGCCATCTTGGATGCAGTTTAGATAGGATTTTTTCTACTTACGAATTTTTAGATAGGGTTGCTTCAACCTACGAATTTTTTCTCCCAATGCATTCCTATGGGATTCGACTTACAAATTTATTTGACTTACAAATGTGTGTTCGGAATGAATTAAATTCGTAAGTAGAGGTACCACTGTATCTACAACCTGCTGAGTGAAATCATTTTATACACAGTGTTACAAAGTGGGACAGGAATGCTAGGAGCCATGTGGCTCCTGGGACCTACCGTATTTTTCGCTCCATAGCACACACTTTTTTCCTCCTAAAAAGTAAAGGGGAATGTCTGTGCGTCTTATGGATCAAATGCACTGGACAGCAGTGGGGTGCCTTGGCTGCCACTACAGTCACAAGCTGAGGGATGCCTCTCCGCCGGAGCCATGGCTCCCGTCCGCCCCTCCTCCCGGCTCACTGTAAAGCAAGTAAAGCGAGAACCGCGTACACACTCTGCACGGCTCTCCCTTTGCTTGCTTTAAAGCAAGCAAAGCAAGAGCCACATGGAGCATGTAAGCGGCTCTCGCTCTCCTTGCTTTACAGCGAGGTGAGAGGAGGGACGGATGGGACCTCCTTCCGCCCCTCCTCCCAGCTCACTGTAAAGCAATAAAAGCGAGAGCCGCACAAAGCGTGTAAGCGGCTCTCGCTCTGCTTGCTTTACAGCAAGACGGGAGGAGGCCCCTGTAAAGCAAGCAAAGCACCTAGCGGGACAGAAGCCCTGCCCCAGCCCTGTCCCCCTTGCCTAATTATTGTGGCGCCTTCCTAAGGATTCAATTGCAACTATTTTGTTTTGCGCTCTCCGCCGTGTATGGTTTTAACTGGGCAGTTGAAGTCAGCTGCTGCTCCCCTCCTTTTGCTCTTGTTTCTTTCTGGCAGGGACTGCACAGCTGCAGTGAATTCCTTTCCTGCCCTCTGCCTCAGGGTTTTACTGCCCAGCCTCTTGTTTTTTCGGTTGCTGTGTTTGCTTGGATCGGGCCAGCGATGGCCCATTCCCCTTGCTCAGTGCATCTGCTTGCTGCGAGGTGACACGGCTAGGAAGGAATTAGCAGGCGGACACGATCCTTTCCCCTTCTGTTGCTCAGTGCCGGCCGAGCAGCGTCACCTTGCAGCAAGCAGACATGCTGAGCAAGGAGACTGGTGGCAGACAAACACAACAAAGAGCAGGGAAATCCCCTGCCCTCATGGCAAGCAGGGGGAAAGGATCATGTCCTTCCTGCTAATTCCTTCCTAGCCACACTGCGTACAGGTTCCAGCCCATCCGGCTCAGCCGCTGGCGGCTAGGAGTGCAACCAACAGCTGCCGCCGCCTCCTCCTCTCCGTGCTCCGGTGCTGCAGGTTCGGGGGTGGGAGGGAGGGAGGGCGAGCTGGCTGGGGGGGGGGAAGATAACTTTTGCCTTCCTTTCCTCCCTCCCCTGAAACCCCTCCACACACTCCACGAGTGCTCCTTGTCCCTTCAGTGTTTTTCCTTCCCTCCCCACTTTAAACTCATCTCCTACAACATTTGATTCAGAGTATATCCCCCCCCCTGTTTTCCTCCTCTAAAAACCCTAGGTGCGTCTTATGGCCAGGAGTGCCTTATGGAGCGAAAAAAATACGGTGGGTTGCTGCTCCTGGGACCTAGGTGTTTGTGTTGTTGCTTTTTTGCTGCCCTGCTACCAGACCAGGCAGAGCTGCAGCACACACAAAAAGTTTAAAAACAAAATGCTGCCTGGAGAATCAGGGGGTCTGCAGGGTACGAAGGCACCAAAAGATGTGTCTTTTGCTACAGTGCCAAACACCTGATTCACCAGGCAGCACAGCAGCAAAAAAAAAACATAAAAATGTTTATTTTGCTGCTAGACAAATCAGGGGGACTGCAAGGTACCACGGCAGCAAAGGACATGCTTTTCTTTTTTTCCTTCTTTTTTTGCTACCACACTAAACACCTGATTCACCTGGCAGTTTTTGTTTTGTTTTGTTGCCAGGTGAATCAGAAGATCTATAAGTTAGCACAGGAGCAAAAGATGTGTCTTTTGCTACCGCACTACCCTGCCAGACACCTGATTCACCTGGCAGCACAGCAGCAAAAAAATGTGTCTTTTGCTGCTATGCTGCTGGGCAAATCAGGTGATTGGCGGGGGAAGCACAGCAGCAAAAGATGAGCTGTGCCCGCAGACCAGCTGACTGCAGTCAGGCAGGTGGACATGCTAGGTGCTAAGGAGCAGTCAAAGTTTATTGCTTATAGCCAAAGGCTGCTGCAATGTATACCATGTCATTCAATAAAATATATACTAATTTGATACAAAAACTTAAAACATTTGTATTGTCAAAACATGACCTAATCTGCACAAAACTATAGGAACTCCTTAATAATCAAATTGAAACATTAGACAATAAAATTTATAACCTAAAATCACCACAGGGCCATGAATATATTAAAAATAATGTTAAATAATACAATGGACAATTATATACAAGGTTTAGTGATAAAGATGCATCTTTACGGTTGATGGCTATCTCAGCTACATAATTTTTTTCTAATTTTCCTGGCGGCAGTTGCAAAAATGCTACATGCCAGGTCACATACTTATCTATGTCTGCGAGGAGATAAAGAATCATGTCAGAAGGATTCTGGCCAGGGGACCTTGTCATTAAAGGTGTCAAAAACCATTCTCTTGCTTCATTATATAAGGAGGAGCAGCATAAGATATAATGCGTAAGGTCCTCTAATTCAGGGCATCCCCTAATACAAACACATCCATTTACTGGAATGCCTCTATGTCTCCCATCTCTATAAGCAGAGTTTATTGTATTTAATCGTAACTCTGTAAAAGCTTTCCAGAGTTGTACAAAAGTCAATTCATTAAAGTAAAACGTATGTTCATTGGCCTCTCTAAGTTTAAAATATAATGGGCCACATATGGATAGGTACATGGAGTTTAAGTTATTTTTAGTAGCCACTGCCCTTATAGTCCATTTAAAAATATTTTTCTGAGAATGTAGGGAATATTAGGTGCTAAGGGTGGTGCCCGGGCAACTCCATCCAGTCGCAAAAGGCTGGTTCCCAGTCAAAAAATGCGACTGGTGCCTGGCTAATTTCAAACACTGCTTACACACAGATTCAGTGATGTTAGTACAGATCCCTACATGGCACCTGGTACTAAGCTGTAGATATTTGAACATCATTGGATGCTGGTTTTAACAGGAAGGTGCTTCAGAAATTAAACAAAATCTCTTCAGCTTATTATCATCTAGTAGGAATGTGTTTTCTCATCATATTGCTTGAGAAAGTCTAATGAAAATACAGAAGAGGAAACAGACAATTTACCCATTCTTACGCATGCAACCTCTATAAATGGACAGACTTGGACACAAGAATGTAGGTGATTTGATTAAAATCAAATCGCTTTAAACCATGATTTAAATCACTAGTCAGTAAGACTTTATTTAAATCTTCTTCTTTTTTAACAGAAAGACTCATTATTGCTGGTATAATCTTAATATTTACAACCAGATGTAAGTTTCATTTTTGGAATAATAAATTTTCAGAGTAGTTTTTACAGTTATATCAAAAATTACTGATTTGGTTATACTATTAGAAATACAAATACAGATACCGTAATTATGAAATTACTGTGAGGTTTAATAAGTTAACTGTTTATATTTTGACAACTTCTCTGCTGTACTTTATTGGAAGGAGAACAATAATCACTTCCTTAATAACAATGTAAACATTTTATTTAACTAAAACATTAACACTATAGCATATGTATCCATGTTTGTTAACTGATGTGCTTAAACTATTTTTTAAAAAACCAACTTAGCCTGAGTTTTAACTTAAAACTAATCCTTATTTCCTGATGAATAGCCTTTGGACTATAATGTAACTTAAATAGAAAGCTACCTTTAGAAAGATTTCTCTTCCAAAAGCATTTTATTTTTAAAAAATCTGATTTAAATAAAAAATTGATATAAATTTTAAAAATCTTTTTTAAAAAAAATCATTGATTTTTATCCACTTGCAAGAATGTTACTACTGTTAGGTGCTTTTTCCTCAGATTTCTGTACAGTCTGCTCAAGTTCTATTTTAATTATCAGTTCTCAAACTTTGAATTGTTTCTCTCATTTCTGGTGAGCTATCACCCTGGTAGGGTTGCCATATTTTGAAAAGCAAAAAAAGAGGACACATTTGCCGATTTCTACTTTTAACTATGGGTCGCTATGATGACTCTACCCATGAAAAAGAGGGCATGTGGCAACCCTATCTGCAGTACCCTAAAAAGAGAGTGTGAGGTGGTCCTCCTCAACTTCTAGAGTTATTGAGCTCATTCTCAGGTTCTACAGCAGGAATGCCCAAACTTGGCCCTCCAGCTGTTTTGGAACTACAATTCCCATCATCCCTGACCACTGGTCCTGTTAGCTAGGGAGTTGTAGTCCCAAAACAGCTGGAGGACCAAGTTTGGCCATGCCTGTTCTACAGGGAGGTTGTAAGAAACCAGATGATTATCTGTGAGATTAGACTGAAGGGAAGAAAGAAAAAGATACTCTTGCCATGAATTTTTTTGTAGCTGGCCAAACTAATTGGTTCCATGGCAGACAACGAAAGCCCTTTGGGGGGCTAACTAACATACATTTCAGATCTTCCTTTAGACCAAAACAACTATGAACTCCCTAGAACTGTATTTCAAGTTATAAACAGAGAGAAAGCATGATCACCTGTGAATACACACAATGTATCTTATTGGGGGGGGGGGGGTGCCGAACACTGAGAACACTAAGCACACTGCAATTTAGTTCTGATTTAAGTGTTTGAGGGCAGAACTAGGCATTATCTTAAAAAGGCAAGGTCCAAGCCTGTGTTTGCAGAGATAAAAGGACTATAGACACAGAGGTCACCTGTGTGGGGAGCACTTGGAAGGGGTGCTCAATGCTTATTGCATCTGCCAATTGTCACCTGTAAATGCCACTCCCTGACCAAAAGCCAGTTCTCCCCCAACAATTTCAGAGAATAGCTGTGGTAAAAAATAATAAAAGGGGGGGGATCCTGGGTGAATACAACTAGCAAAGGAAGAGTAATCACTCCCTCTAACTGGCCACTGGCCCCCAATGGCAAACGTAGCCCTTGTTACCCTGTTCCTCCTATTTTAAGACGTAGTCATAAAATAAGCCATAGCAGGATTTTTAAGCATTCGAGGAATATAAGCCATACCCCGAAAATAAGACATAGTGATAGGCGCAGCAGCAATGCCGGCCGCAGCAGCAGGAGGAGGAAAAAATAAGACATCCCCTGAAAATAAGCCATAGTGTGTGTTTTTTGAGGAAAAATAAATATAAGACGATGTCTTATTTTCGGAGAAACACGGTATCTGCCTACATGTCCCATTCTCCCACCCCCACATTCACCCTCAATATCCAGCTCTCCTTTGAGAATAGTATTAAAATAATCTCAGCCAAAGTGAAGAGATCTGAATTCCTATTAACAAAACAATTTTACGTGTATATTGCACAATGGCTTATGCACAATTTTAAATGCTGGACATTTGTTTTGATACTACATACGATTTGATACTATAATTGGCTTTTCTGGAGAAACACATGGGAAATATAAAATAAAAGCTATAGATTTTTCATACAGATGCCTGGAAAATGAATGACATGGCTGTTCGTGGGAAAGTACATGCACACATACATGAGCATGTGCACGCATGCATGCATGCACACACACAAACACACCTCTTACTCTTAAGCGGAAATTAATATGAAGAGGCAACCTTCATTTCCTCTCTGGTTCTGCCCCATGCCCTGCATGATGCTGCAGAGACCCAAAGAAAAGCAGTAGCTCTCATTCATGCACAAGCTCTGTCCTTCCTTCAGATTATTTCTGGAAGCAAGGAACAGGCTACACATCTACAAATACTTGAAATGAATACCCAAGTGGTTCCAAACCTTTTAAAATATTTCTTTGAGGATGGCAGCATAAATACATTCATTTTTAAAAGAAGAAACCTTTCATTTTTTCCTTATAAATGATGATGACTTTCTAAAAGTATGAGCACTCTCCATCAGAGACTGCTAGAGGTCCTTCAAGGACTCATGCATTTCCAGAGTTGCAAAAGGGGAGCCCTCACATGACAGAATATCTGATAGAAGGTTCAGCCATGAAGGCACAGAAAAAGGCAGCAGAGAGAGAAATTAAAGCCAGAGTTCATGTAAAGTCCAGTTCAATGCCATTTCAGTGAAGAGAAACTTGCCTTTGAACATGGGAGGCCAAGCGTCAAATCCTTACACAATTATGATCCACACTGGGTGGCCTGCACCACAGTCTCTTGGCTTAGCTTCGTCGGCCTTTTCTAAGAATGTATTTAAGCACATTTATACTCCACCCTACAGTGTACACAGCTTACAGAAAACAGCAAAACAATTAAAAAATAAAACGAGAGAGAGAGAGAGAGAGAGAGAGAGAGAGAGAGAGAGAGAACACCCATGTTCAAAAAAGTAAGAATTCTGTATTGAAAGCTGTCAATAGAAATGGTTATTGACAGGAAAGTGGGCTATAGACTCTTGCACATTCAGGACCAGGGCCCTAGGACAGAATTAGAGGCCATATAGCATCACAAAATCAGGACTCAATTTGAATGAAGGCAATGCAAAGGCAGATATGAGAAACAAGTGGGGAAGCATAGTGAGTACTTCACGAGAGTCCAGGAGTCAACCTTCACAAGGGAAAACATAATACAGTACAGGAGGTTTCCAGAGATTAGTTCTCTCTCTCTCTCTCTCTCTCTCTCTCTCTCTCTCTCTCTCTCTCTCTCTCTCTCACACACACACACACACACACACACACACACAGCAGGTGACAACAGGGCAGGATCAAATAGATGTCAAACTGAAACAAAGAGCCAATAGACTATCACCAACTAGACATGTGCCCATCTGATGAGAACAAAACAATAGCCTTGCTGGATTAGACCAAGGTCCATTCAGTGCAGCAGTTAGTTTCCAACAGTGCGCAGTCTGTTTCCTCTGGAAGATCTCATGTTACAGTACAATTTTGGTGAAACAGCTACCTCTTGCTACTTGTTCCCAGTACCTGATATTCAGATGCATTGCCCCAGTATTCTAAAAAGAGTAGACAAGCACACACTGCCATAGATCAGCCAACAAGAAAGATGTCACATACTTCAAATAACTGCCTCTGTTCAGAAATCTCACAGCAGTTCTGCACTAGACACTCTTCAAAGGCAGTCCCACAGAAAAACATGTTACAGTAACGCACCTTGATGTAACTAAGGCATATATGACTATAGCTAGATGTACTGTATAAGCCGACCCGAATATAAGCCGAGGCGCCTAATTTTACCTCAAAAAACTGGGAAAACTTATTGACTTGAATATAAGCCAAGGGTGGGAAATGCAGCAGCTACTGGTAAAATAAAAATAAATACCGTCCTATGACTTTCCCAGCTGTCAGAGGTGGAGAGGCAGGAGAAGCGGTGAGGAAGGAACCCTTCTTCGCCACTTCTCCCTCCCCGCCACCTCACACAGAGCAGGCATATGACGGGGGTTCAGAGAGTCACAGCACAGCGCTTCTCCAAACCCCCGGTTGCTCACTCAGACCGGTTGCTCTTCTGGGCTATTTTGTGCAGGCTCCTTCATGCTTATTTTCCTTGGTGTTCCAATCTGTCTTTCTCTAATTTCTAATGCTGCTTTTATCAAAGCAGTAATATGGTGAAAAGCTAAGAGAGGCTTGGCTGGTAACCTCCTCTGGAAACACAACAGTTCCAGCTGGAAGACTTCAAAGCATCAGGTTTTACCAATTTTAAACTACAAAAAGTGGCTGTATCGGAGAGAAATAGTCTCTGATACAAGAGATTGTATGGTAGGGAATTTATTATGGGAAATAATTCATTAAAAATGTCATCTTTTAATGTTACTTTTTGAAAGCCTTCCTTAATGGTTTGTGTGTTTGGACTCACTGGAAAGACACTGCAACATAATAATGGAAGAGTGTCAAGCTGACTGATGCAGTAAGCATCAGGAATGTGCCAAACTGCATTTCCTCAACACAGTGCCAGATTTGCTAGTGAAAGTAGGGCCTAGGTATCAGTTTGCTTGGAACACATCAAAGCATCATAATCTGGTTTCATGGAATTCTGCACCCGTCCTGCTGCCTACTGTCATTTGGGGTTACTTAACAAAACTGTCCAGGCTGAACAAGAGAGAGATATGGTATCAAGTGTTTATAGTGTGTACTTGCTTCCAGCATCAGGCAAATGGCATTTGGAAGAGCTGTTTCCTCTTTTGACTCTTATTCCCATATTTGTCACCACACAGCTATTCAAAGAGCCATATAAAAGTATTTCAAATATAAATTTGAAACAGTGGTTAGACCTGTATGAGAGGCAAGTAGACTCTTCACCCACAAGAAGTGTGTTTGTATGAGATTTTAAGGCTATGATTACTATAGAGAAGACTGGCAGTAGCTGTCTTGTTCAAGCACATGATATAAAACAGAGCAGATAAAAAGCCAATCCAAGGAAATATAGGGCTTCAGAGCAAACTAGGTCTCTCCCAATCAGTTAAGCAAATCTGACTATCACCCTGAGAAAGGCCTGAGCTCCAAACTACTGTGAGACAACAGCTAGCACACTAAATTCATTTTAGAACAAATTAGGCCCCCGCCATAAAAATTTTACACAAATTTAAATGATTAAAAATGAACTATCTACCTGTTAATGCTTCTGCCTTGCACTTCAAAGTAAAAAATGATACTACCACTACTACTGGGATTCTTTTCATTTGGGAGTTTTTGTATTGTTTTTAAAATAATCCAAAATATAGAAAAGGCTATTCTTCCCCGCTTGCCTCTGTAAGACTGGTCTTTGACCTTCATGGTGATTAAACAGCAAAAAACAAGGTTTGTTTTTTTGTTGGCCTTCCTTTAAAGCTTGGCCATTTTTCACATACCTCCTTCTTACTGGGATGTGATTTATTTTCCTGTTTGCAAACTTGCTAGAAAGTAGCTCACAATGATTTACCTCCCAGCATAAAGCCTAAGCCAGCAGTGCAGCAGCAATGCTCAGCTTTTCACACTGGTGCTAAGGCCACCACACAGACACACTGATTAGTCTAGGGATTTGCCTGCTAATCAACATTCCAACTGTTCCACTCCCATTGTATCAGGCCCTGTAAATGGATGTACTGTGTAAGAGCACGGCCTTCTTACTGAGAACAGAAAATGAAATCTCACCAATACCCATAGCACCAGGGCCTCCTTGGTGTCTGGAGAAGTGTTATTTGAAAAATATGTATAACAAGTTTTGGAAATAAAAAATCTCAATCTGAATTAAATTCATCAGCTTCTCTCCCAAAGCTCCCAACTCATAGTGTAGAACAGGGATATCCAACAGGTCGATTGGGATTGACTGGTCGATCCCCAGGAGGCTGCAGTCGGCAGGCTCCTTTTCTTTTCCTTTTGTCTAAAAGGACCCAGACCCGCCCACTCTTCCCTCCCAGCATAGAAGGAAGAACAGAGTTTTTGCAGCAATATTTTGTTGAGCGAGTAAACCCTTTGCCCCTAAAAGTTAGGGCACCCCCCCAAAGTGAAGTTTTTACCCTGCACCCCAATAAAACGGGTTATAAAACAACTTGACCTGAACCCCACTAAAACGGGGGTAGATCACCTCCAGTTTATAACTCTGTGAGTAGATTGCAGTCTCCTGGAAGTTTGCCACCCTGGTGTAGAATATACAGTTGCATCTTAGAAACCAATAGTGATAGCTGTATAGTACTGAAGTAGAAACCAATGGATCTACTCCGAATATGACTTAAATGGGGATCATCCTGGGGATCATCCTGCCAACCTAGCAGGTATCATCCTGCCAACCTAGCAGTTCGAAAGCACGTCAAAATGCAAGTAGATAAATAGGAACCGCTACAGCGGGAAGGTAAATGGCGTTTCCATGTGCTGCTCTGGTTTTCCAGAAGCGGCTTTGTCATGCTGGCCACATGACCTGGAAGCTATACGCCAGCTCCCTCGGCCAATAATGCGAGATGAGCGCGCAACCCCAGAGTCGGTCACGACTGGACCTAATGGTCAGGGGTCCCTTTACCTTTACCTTTACCTGGGGAAAAACCAAGCAGAACAGGACAGACACACATGCCTTCCACAGCCGTCTCAGGCTGGTTTCCCCAGCCACTATGAGTGGCTTCCAACAAAGAATAAAAATACATTAAAGCATCAGCCATTAAAAACTTCCCTAAACAAGGCTGCCTTCAGATGTCTTCTAAATGTCAGGTAGTTGTTTATCTCCTTGACATCTGATGGGAGGGCATTCCAGGGCCACTACTGAGAAGGCCCTCTGCCTGGTTCCCTGTAACTTGGAATAATAATACAATCTGCCTCTGTAGAATGTTGTGCCAGAAAGTAAGGAATTAAAGCAACGTATAAGTTCTGGCTGCCACACCTCTAAAAAGGATGTTGTAGAGTTGAAAAAGGCACAGAAAAATGGCAATCTAAATGATCAAGGGGCTTTTCTTTATGAGAAAAGTTTACAAAATTTGGGTCTTTTTACTTCAAGGTGAGTAGGGGGGCATGACAGACGTATATAAAATTGTGCATGAAGTAGACAAACAGGGTAAAGAGAAGTCCATCTTACTCCCTCTGATACTAGAACTCAGGCTCATTCAATTTAGCTGAAATTCCAGAAGATACAGGACAGACAAAAGAAAGTACTTCTACAAACAGGGTGTAGAATTCTACAAACCGTAGAATTTGCTATCACAAGATGTAGTGATGGACATCCACTAGAGAGCTTTTAATAGGGGATTAAATAAAATCAATGGAGGAAAAAGTTATCAAGTCATGACAGCTACATAGTACTTCCAGCATCAGAGAGAGTATGCTTCTGAGCATCAGCTGCTGGGCTTTGAGTGGGAAAGTGCTATTGCGTTTATATCCTACCTGTGGGCTTCCCATCAGCATCTGGCTGGCAACTGTGAGAACAGACTGCGGTATTAGATGGGCTGGATCACAGTTTGGTTGTTCTTATGCTCTTTTTTTATCCCATGAGGCAGTATGAAGCAGCCTCCTCAGGCAGTAGAAGCTCCCACAGTGGAAGTTGCCTTCTCGATAGTGGCAGCCGCCCTGTGGAACACCCTCCCACCAGATGGCAAAGAGAAAAACAACTACCAGACTTTTAGAAGACATCTGAAGGCAGCACTGTTTAGGAAAGCTTTTAATGTTTAATAGATTATTGCATTTTAATGTTCTGTTCTGTTGGAAGCCGCCCAGAGTGGCCAGGGAAACTCATTATTTATTATTATTATTATTATTATTATTATTATTATTATTATTATTATCCCAAAGCAGCACTCCCACCTGCCCCTGCCACCAATTTCTCAAAATATCTTGCAGAAATCTTACCAAAAATTGGTGCCAAGGCTGGTGCTACTTTTCTACCAGTGGCAGAGGAGGGTGGCAGAGTGCAGTGAAATGGGACACATCACGCCTGATATAAGAACATCTGTGGCTGATTGGAAATAATGCTGGCCTTAAGACTCTGAAAAAGCTCTGAAGCTCATTGGGTGGCTGTGGCCAGTCACACACACTAAGCCCTACCTTATACACAGTAAGCCTTACCTACTTCTCAGGGCTGTTGAAGATATATTGGGACAGCAGAAGGTACATCATAATGAGCTCCTTGGAACAACAGTCAAGATGATAAATAATTTGTCAATGCATGGTTCAAGATAATAAAGTGCTCATGACTTCTGCTTATTTAGTCTTGAACATTACAGATCTATGCAATACCAATGCTCCAGCACAGATCACCTGCACATCAATGATCTCTCCAGCCTTTTAACCCTTCACAAGAGGACACAATCTCTGTTTTATTCTGTACCATCATGCCCTTAAAAGTGAAAGTCCAATTAGGCAATCATTAATTCTCTTTAAGGCATCTTTGCAATGTGTGACAGGAGAAGTGGGAATGGGACAGAAGAGCAGGGGAGTGGGGGTGGTAAGAGAGAGGGGTTAGGTAGTTTAGATAGTTTAAGAACAAGACTGAGGTGGAAGGGATGACATACTGCACTGACCTATTTTCTTTCCTTCACTAAGAGCTCTAAGGTGATCTGCAATGATTAACAGCACAGGAATTTAACCACAGTGTTCTAATCTGAAACACGTTACCTTGGGAGTGGGGACCAGTCTCAGGCCAGTACTGAGATGAATGCTGAAACATGGGCACATCATGCTCAGATTAGCACTGCAAAATACATAACTGTCATGAAACTAGCCAAGCAAAATTGTCAAAACAGAACCAACATTACCTTATTAAGCCTGAACTATCCTAAGAAGGCCTACAAAATTTGTATATGCTACTTCAGATACACCCTTTAACATTTTAGCATCCTTAGCACTAAAAGTAGCAAAAACACAATCTGAATGAATGATCTTATGAGCATTTTTTTAAAATGCAAAAATGTTGCCTGAACCTTTTCCTCACTGACATCCATAAAACAGTAGCTGAACATCACTAAATCCAATAAAGTAAGCTGCTCTATAAGAGGTTTTACCATTAAAAAGCCACGTTTCCAAGGAAAGGAAGTAGATTTTGAATGAAATCCTGCTTTTGCTCTCTCCAGGCAAGCTCTGACACCTGATATTTCTCCATCTGCTTTTACTTCGTTCAAATTCCATCAACTTCTTTCCTACTAAGCACTACTAAAGTAGCACAAACTGAAAATACAATAGAGACTTTCTGAAGATTCCAGTAGCATTTATTAGAAAACTGCAGGTTCCCAGCTTTAAAATAGGTTTTAAAGCTGGCACTTGTGCCCAATACTTTCAAATAAAATTGACTTTTGGGGGGTCTTGTAAAATCCATGCAGAATCCATCCTTAAAGTAAATGCTAAGAAGTTGCATAGGTTTAAATAGTAGGAGGACAGCATCTTTCCTGAATGTCGAAAGAAAGAAAGAAAGAAAGAAAGAAAGAAAGAAAGAAAGAAAGAAAGAAAGAAAGAAAGAAAGAAAGAAAGCATTCAAGGAACATCTTTTGTATACTAAACACTCAGATGCTTCTAAAACAGGCTGTAATACAACAGAGATCTTCCCAAGACCTTAACTGAAGATGCAAGTCTAACTTGGGTTCCAATAAGTATTGTGTAATAATGAACAGACTGGGAACACATTTGTCAGATTGCCAGCAATGACAATATATTTATTTCTGGGAAATTAGATTTTGTGTGGACTGTAACTTTTGCTGTAAATAAGACAAGCTCTAAAACAGCACCGGATTTTCAGTGATCATCCTCCTACTTCTAGTTTGCTAGTTCCATGCACATCAACAAGATGCAGAAAAGGTACTGTATGTTGAATTGCATTTAAGATGCTTTCCTGTGTGCTGTCAAGGAAAAAAGGGACACGTCTTCACTTCAGTAAAATATTCCTGCAACTTTTCTGTCCCCATTCCATCTTCTTATTTTCCTCCTATTTTACTTGTGCACCTTCTACTACATCAATACTCATTTTCTCTCAAGTTTTGATACTCATATCTTTCTTCTACCTCCCTCCCTTCCTACTTTGGGTTTCTCTCAACTCCCATCACCTCTTTTTGCTCTCTTCGTTCCGTCTTAATAATATGCTTCTTGTCATGAGCTTTTTTCCTCTGCACCTTATTTGCTACTGAAGATCTTTCTGATTCCAACTGTTTATTGCAGTATTTCCCTTTTTTATGAATAAACAGAGTTGCCCCACATATATGCCGTGGTTAACAAATGTGAGGGAAAAGTATTCTCTGCACATGCTTACTTGGGAAGTCAAATTCCACTACGGTAGATCAATTTGGCTCTTATTCCCCCACACACACACGCACACACAAAGAGAGGGGGGGAGGGAGGGAGGGAGGTTCTGCCTTGAAAAGGGCTATCTTTGTCCCCTAACTGACTTCCTTTGCAATCTTCCTGTCAAACAATGTTAGTAGACTGTTTTAAAGAAGCATGTTTCCCCTCACCCCTCCCTTGAAGTTGGTGGGGGGGGGGTTAAAACGAACCCAACTATTTAATCCTGGAAGTGAAATAAAGTTTTGAGAAAAAGAAACTTGTATTTGTTTGGATATTTAATTATAATTACTCCAGTGTTGTGATTAGTAATCTCAATTCTGAGAGGGGGATAGGGAATGAGTGGAGAGTGGGTTTGAGAAGGAAAGAGGCAGGACCGTGATTTCTAGAAATAATGGCTGGCTGCTAAACCTAGACATTGTCTCTGGGCCCCAGCAACCAAGCAATTCCAGCGTTATACTGAAAGGTAACTATAGAGGAAGGCAGAGACCTCCAAACAGAATGCTGACATCAAGAAAAGTAGAAACTTGGAGTGCATCTGTTAGTGAAAACAAAATCCCTTTATGTTTGAAAAAACAAGCTCTTTCTAAATGAAGCTAATGATTACTCAGGTCTTTGAGGAAATATTGTTTTATTTTGCATGCACCAAGAGGGAGGGTTGCCTATAGTGCTGTCAAAGAGTAATTTATTTGCCAAAGCTCAGTGGAAGCTGTGGGTTGGGTTTAATGTATTTCACGGCTTCCTTGTTATGAATAAAAGGCATTCTCTTGCTTTACTAAAAAGTCTGGAGGGTGCATGTTAATAGAATCTCAGCTGTGGTGTAAAAAAGCAATTGGATACAGTTCCATATTTTTAAAGGCAGAGTGGTGAAAGATAAATTGCTTTCATTCCTGCCAGAAATGAACAGACTTGCAGAACACAGATCAGGGTTTGATTCCCCCCCAAAAAAACAACAACAACATGACATGTCAGAATTCAGAAGCCCATGCAGCAAAATGGTTGGGCATGCAAAGATACAGGGGAACCTGATTTTAAGCACAGTGACTGCAATAGTGGAAGCCCTTTTGATGAATCAAAAAGCTACTGACAATATGCATAGCAGCATGTGTAGTGACTACCACAGCTCTCCTCTGAAAGAATTAAGTAAATGAAAGTGTTAATAAAATGATGCACAATTGTTAGACCTATGGCACCTACAAAATCTGCCATAAGCCATTGTGGCAAGCAGATCTGAGTTCCAACCCTGCTTGTCATAGGAAGTGGTTCATTTTCCTTCAGAAATCCAGTCGCCAAACAGGCATATTAATAACTCTACAGTTTTGAACCCCAGTGAGCTACATAAATGGGACTAATAATACTGTATGCTTAGCACAATAAAGCAGTTTCATGACAGAGGAACAGCATTCTGCTGAACTGTGCAAATTACAGCTCATGACAGGCAAATGTGCAGAAGAAAACCTACAAATTTGAAAAGTGTTGGCTATCACAACAGTTATCACTCATGGCCAAAGCGTTTAACCCCAAATACAGAATGTTCCTTCATGCTTATTAACAGTTTGGGTTGATCATGCATCAATATGAGAACAAGCATTAAACCAAAGAGCTTCTCAGCCTTTCAACAGGACTGCGTAGGTGCTGAATTCTGCTGCTAATCACCTTAGCAACAGCTCTAAACATATGTGCAGTGACATCAGCTGATTTTTGAAAGCTGTAAATAGAGGATAATAGCATGGGGGTGGGGTCCTGGATCCAAGCCAAGCCCTAAAAACCCACACTATTAAGATACTGTCAGTAATTCAATGTATGCAAACTTGTTTGTGCACCCCTCTTCCCTCAAATCTTTGGAAGTGTTAGGTGTATAATTACAGTTAAAGCCATTAGCTTCATGTCCTTGCATAAATTACACATGGTTTAAAAATAGCCAGCTGGCTACTAAAGTAGGGGTAGGGGAACATTTTTTCTGTCAAGGTTCACATTCCCTCAGGAGAAATCTGTGAAGGACTGTATGAAAACAGTGGGGAGGGCTGAAATCAGTGGGGGCAGGAGCAGGGCCAGGGGCAGAGCCAAAGTGGACAGGGGCATCTCCCCCCTTCCTCTCAGCCCTGTGGGCTTGTCAGGGGAAGGACATGCTACCCTTACCAGAGGCCTGAATTAATCACTTGCTGAGGCGGTTTCCATCTGTTTGCTGCTGCACCCTCCCCCCAAACCATATATTTCTTTGCTCCTTCTGTGTTTCCCCACCCATGGGAAGCTAGGAAGAGGGCTATGTTGCCCAGGGCTTCAAAACAAATTTAGAAGAGGGAAGAGTAAGACAGCTGTTTGTTTTGCTATCTGATGCATATTCACCCTCCCCATACCCACACAACCTATTTTAAATTGGTGTGGTCAGGAAAAATACTTCACATTCCTAGACATGGAAGCATCATCTTTTGAATGGTATTTCTATGATTTAAGGAGACCTGGGATTTTTCCACCAGCTTCCCTGATGTAGATATCTTTTCCCCATGTTGCTGGTACCTACTAACAAATATGCTAGGTGACATTCAGCATACTGCCTAATGCATATGTGTGACCATTATGAGGGAAGACAGCGCTGCTGCCAATCTCAATTCATGGGAGAAGGGCAGGCAAAAGTCATTGCTAGCAATAAGGTCAGCAGGAACAAGCTGAAAGCCAGGCTGACAAGCAGGCGGCTGAAAGACTTTCAGTTCATATTCCAGCATTACCTCATGTTTGGTACCTCATTAAGATCTTATGCTATTTAGAGAGCCTCCCACTCAGCAGCTACCAGAACACAACAGGAGGACAATATACTTTTGTTTTTTATTCATTTCATTCTGACCTATATTTCTGATGTGTGTTTTTTTAAAAAAAGAATGTGCCTAGGAAGATGAATAAGCCTCTGCTTTGCATCTTGTTTCTATGCATTAAATGACTGAAGGGTAAAGCAACATAGAGAAAGAATCAGGAAATAGGCTTAATAGAATTTTCAAATAATAATAAAAACTTGAGCAGTACCATTCGTGCACAGCATACACACACAGTGGGCTTGAAAGCTAAATTTGCTGTGCACAAGATGGCAGTTTGCATGTTAAATGAATGTAGGAGGCAGCACAGCTACTGCATTAGTCACCCACTTATGTATTTGGACCACCTTAACTGTAAACCTCAAGAGTGTTTGTATTCCTGCTTGCTCCATGATCTCAGGGGATACCAAGGCATGTGCATTCAAACTCTTGCTTAATAATACATTCAAACAAACCCATGCTGTATCATTTCCTTTATGAAACAAGAGTTGTGCCCCATAAAAATTAGTGAATAGAAAAGAATAACAGAGATTGTAATTATACTATGTCTGGCTATACCAGAAAGAGTGGGGGTTTCCCCCCAAAATATAGAATCATAGAATCATAGAATCATAGAGTTGGAAGAGACCACAAGGGCCATCCAGTCCAACCCCCTGCCAAGCAGGAAACACCGTCAAAGCATTCCTGACAGATGGCTGTCAAGCCTCTGCTTAAAGACCTCCAAAGAAGGAGACTCCACCACACTCCTTGGCAGCAAATTCCACTGACGAACAGCTCTTACTGTCAGGAAGTTCTTCCTAATGTTTAGGTGGAATTTTCTTTCTTGTAGTTTGAATCCGTTGCTCCGTGTCCGCTTCTCTGGAGCAGCAGAAAACAACCTTTCTCCCTCCTTTATATGACATCCTTTTATATATTTGAACATGGTTATCATATCACCCCTTAACCTTCTCTTCTCCAGGCTAAACATACCCAGCTCCCTAAGCCGTTCCTCATAAGGCATCGTTTCCAGGCCTTTGACCATTTTGGTTGCCCTCTTCTGGACACGTTCCAGCTTATCAGTATCCTTCTTGAACTGTGGTGCCCAGAACTGGACACAATACTCCAGGTGAGGTCTGACCAGAGCAGAATACAGTGGTACTATTACTTCCCTTGATCTAGATGCTATACTCCTATTGATGCAGCCCAGAATTGAATTGGCTTTTTTAGCTGCTGCATCACACTGCTGACTCATGTCAAGTTTGTGGTCAACCAAAACTCCTAGATCCTTTTCACATGTACTGCTCTCAAGCCAGGTGTCTCCCATCCTGTATTTGTGCCTTTCATTTTTTTTGCCCAAGTGTAGTACTTTACATTTCTCCTTGTTAAAATTCATCTTGTTTGCTTTGGCCCAGTTGTCTAATCTGTTAAGGTCATTCTGAAGTGTGATCCTGTCCTCTGGGGTGTTAGCCACCCCTCCCAATTTGGTGTCATCTGCAAACTTGCTCAGGATTCCCTCAAGCCCATCATCCAAGTCATTGATAAAGATGTTGAACAAGACTGGGCCCAAGACAGAACCCTGTGGCACCCCACTAGTCACTACTCTCCAGGATGAGGAGGAGCCATTGATGAGCACCCTTTGGGTTCGGTCAGTAAGCCAGCTACAAATCCACTGAATGGTAGCATTGTCTAGCCCACATTTTACCAGCTTCTTTACAAGAATATCATGGGGCACCTTGTCAAAGGCCTTGCTGAAATCAAGATAGGCTACATCCACAGCGTTCCCTTCATCTACCAGGCTTGTAATTCTGTCAAAAAATGAGATCAGATTAGTCTGACATGACTTATTTTTCAATATGTCATTCATCAAATAATCCCATGATGGGGGGGGGGAGTACCAACCAGAAATTGCTGTGTTTTTGTGGTCTAATATAACAAAGTGCAAAACCCAGTAAGAACTTGAGAATGTAGAACAGGTGAGAATGAAAAACAGAAGGAATGGCTCACACAAGACAAGACTATTGTCATAATGGCACAGATATTGACAATGTATTTTTGATCTAAAACTAGCAAGGCAACCCAATCAAACTTTCCTGCAAACTAAAAACCATAACACGCAACTGCAAAATAACCATCTAAACCAGGGGTCAGCAAACTTTTCCAGCAGGGGGCCGGTCCACTGTCCCTCAGACCTTGTGGGGGGCCGGACTATATTTTGGAAAAAAAATATGAATGAATTCCTATACCTGACAAATAACCCAGAGATGCATTTTAAAGAAAAGCACACATTCTACTCATGTAAAAACATGCTGATTCCCGGTCTGTCCGCGGGCCGGATTTAGAAGGTGATTGGGCCGCATCTGGCCCCCGGGCCTTAGTTTGGGTACCCGTGATCTAAACTCTATTCCTAATGTTGTATGGCAGCATATGCATATTTGCCATGTGTGCACAGGGTGGGAGGATAAGTGGCCACTCCTAGTTCTTCGACACTACATGGCTGTAAATATATTTGTTGAATGCACACATAAACCATTTGAAGTAGCCCTATGATACTTCCCACTTGCCACCACCATCCCAGATGTTGCTAGGCTGCAACTCCCATAATCCTGACCACTGGCCATGCAAGCTGCAGCTGATATAAGCACAACATCTGGAGAAACATTGGTTCCCCACTGCTATGCCAAAGTAATTTCAATTCTGAGAACGAGCAGCTGACTTTTGTCCAGCATTTTACTTATCTACATGATGTAAGCTATTTTGGCTAAAGTAAACCACACTGTATAAAGAGTCAACATGGGACACCAGGAAGTGAGTAATGAAAAAGTAGCAGGACTAATATCGAAGTTTAACACCAAGATGATGAGCAGAATTGAGGACTGAGAAAAGTACTTGGCTATCACATTTTTTTCAAAAAGGGCTTTTGACGTGTTATATGAGAATAGCATGCAACAGAATGCAGAGGCAAAGCTAAAGGGGCAAATGGTGTCCAGTATCTGACTAATAACCACCCCAGCTACAAAAAATGCAGTGGGGAAATTGCATAATACAGTTACTGTACATTTATTTTATTTTTATTTTTTATTAAAGATTTTCTTGATTTACAAAGATATGTGCAATGTCTCTCGTAACATTTTTACAAATCAGTTTCATTTGTTGAGACATTGGGAAGAAAAGGGGAAAGGAGGTAGATGGGGGGGAGGGTGGGTGGGGGTGGGGTCAGGTGACTATGTTTCTTTTTTGCTTCATATATGTGAGAGGTTTTGTCAGCGTCACTTGTGTAGGTTCTCTACTGTTCGCTTGTGTTCCTTTTGTGGTGAGAGGTGTTGGGGTTGGCCTAGGGTATGGTTGTTCATTTGTAGTTGGCTGTGGTGGTCTTTTTTTCGTGTGTGAGTGGCAGGGCCGGCTCTAGGGGTAGGCTGGGTGGCGTGGGGCGCCAGGGCGCCGGGCCGGCAGGGGGGGCGCCGCGCGGAAGCTGTGCTGCGTGCTGCGCCCACCCACCAGGGCGGGAGCGCCAGAGTGATCTCCTCACCACGGCGCCAGGGCACCCGACATGCTTGAGACGGCCCTGGTGAGTGGGGTGGGTGGGTGTTTTGGATCAGGTTAGCCATATTGATTTGTATGCAGTTGGTGGATTTTTGTCATTGTCTTGTTCGGCTGTGTATGTGATAAAGGGGAGCCATACCGGGGTGAAGCCATCTTCTTCTATTTGTCCCCATGTCAGTTTCAGCTTATTGGTTAATTTTTCTAGTACGGCTGTTTCCCATACTGTTTGGTACCATTGGTCCATGCTTACTCCTGACAGGTCTCTCCAGTGTCTGGTTATGGTGTTTCTGGTTGCTGAGAGTTACTGTATATTTATCAAGATAGCAGGAAACTGCCCCACCCCTGATTATTTGAATTCACATCTCTCATAACTCTTGCACTCCTATCAGAGGTGCCAAATTGAGGGATGTCATGTGACTGTTGTGTGACGCATGTAACATACGCATGACACACACGTGACACACATGCTGCATTGCATAGTTAGGGGAAGAGCAAATGTGGAGGCCAGCACAGCGCAGCTTCAATGGCTGCTGGCTCTTCCTCTCTCATGCTCAGGAGGAGCCAGCCACTGGTGCCATACCCTGCTCAGCCTCCTCAACGTTGAAAAGGCCCAGCCCCTTCCCAACAGATATTGAGGGGGCTGAAGACACCTCGGCCCTATAGTGTTGGCACGCCTGACTCCTATCAGCATTAGGAGACACATTTCCAAAATACCTAAATACTTAGGGTTGTTATATCTCTCTGCACACTTTCTCTACCCAGCTATTTCCCATCTTGGGGTTATCAATAAAGATGCAATGTATCCATCCCACAAATTATGGAGACCCCACAGGTGCTTGCACCGACATTTTCCTGCAAGTATGGAAAACAATAGTCAATGTAACTTGGTTTAGAGCTCTCCATCACTTACTGACAATCTGCCATGCAATTATGGAAAGATTAGTTAGTTTCAGGTTCATCTGCTCTCTCGAGTGAGAGGAAATACAAGATTAAGTGGTTTGAATCTTCTGTGGAACACAGCTTTATAGCTGGAAGGAATATAGCCAAAGTAAAATTCACCAGAATGCTATGGCAAAGATATTCAAGTAATTATGTCATCTGATAAGAAATTTTCCAAGACACAAGACAATTAAAAAAAACTTTATTAGGAAAGTTTTGGACAAAACTTACTCACCAAATGGTTGCAATAACACTTTTAAAACCAACCAACCAAGAGACATTACAATGTAGGTTTATACAACTCCATATATACATTACTAAACTAAATGCTAACAGCAATGTGTGTTGTTAATGTACATAGCACAATACAGTCGTACCTTGGAAGTCGAACAGAATCCAATCCGGAAGTCCGTTCGACTTCCAAAACATTCGGAAACCAAAGCGCAGTTTCTGATTCGGAAGCCACATCAGACGTTCAGCTTTCAAAAATAGTTCGCAAACCGGAGCAGTCCCTTCCAAGTTTGCGGCGTTTGGGAGCCAAAAGGTCCAGGTACCAAGGCTTTCAGAAACCAAGGTACATTTATTTTGTGGTGGTTAGTGACTAGTATTAACTTTTCTTTAGAGTCCCTGCCATCTTATCAGCTGACACATTATGACATAGGCCTTTTTGGAGAAGATGAAGCATCAAATGATTTCAGCTTACTAGATAGAAGTCCTCCCCTGTGGTCAATTCCCATCAAATTGCATTTGATTCCTCCAATTCTAACTAAATTCTAACTAAACAGGCAGCCCTGTTTAGGGAAGCTTTTAATGTTTAATAGATTATTGCATTTTAATGTTCTAGTTAGAAGTCAGCCAGAGTGGCTGGGGAAACTCAGCCAGATGGGTGGGGTATAAAATTATTATTATTATTATTATTATTATTATTATTATTATTATTATTAATCCTATTAGCAGCAATCCACTTGAGAGCACTGGGGGGGGGAGAAAACACTCCCCACCCCACAACTGCTTCACTGGGACCAAATGCCAACTCATAGGGGCCAAGGTCCCTTTGCCTATCCTTAAAATATTTGAGGGGGGCAGGGTCTCCCAAAGTTGATGGGCATTGCAATTCAAATGGTGTGCCGTGTCTTGTGATTATGCGAGGTTGAGCTTACCTCCCCACAAAATATTGTATTCAAGTTGGCACCCTGGCTCTTCCTCTCCAGTAACTGTCTTCCTCAATTGCCATTCAATCTTATCATTAAATATTTACAGTACTAACTTTATGTAAAATTTGTGATTGAACTGGTTTTCCCCTCCCCCCTTTCCTTTTACTTGTATCATGTCTATTAAATTGTAAGCCTGCAAAAGGGAACAAGAAAAGCCTGCTGGATCAGACCAGTGGCCCATCTAGATCAACATCCTGTTCTCACAGTGACCAATCAGATGCCAATGGGAAGCATCCCTCCCACAAGCAGGACCTGAGCACAGCAATCGTCTCCAACCACGCCTTCAACAGTGGAGGCATAACACAGCAAATGTTGCTAGCAGTCACTGATAGTCTTCCCTTTCATCAGGCTTTTTTAAATATTTGCACAGTGCCTGGAAAACTTTAGAATAGGTACTTTATAAAGAAAAATAATAATATCCCCAATTACAATGAACACTATTTGAAGAGTTATTTATTTATTTATTGACGTACTTGTTACATTTATATGCTGCTTTTCTGCTAAGGCACTCGAGATGGTTTACAAGTTAAACCAATAGAGCAAATTTTAAACAACAAAAAATATTAGAATAGTCTCCAGCTGCTGGTGGTCTGACCTGATTGCATAAACTTCTGGTCCAGGGTTATTCTCTTCTCTCCTTTCTTGGGAAACACAGATATTTAAGTAGGCCTTGGAAAGCTGGAGGATATTTTGCTAAAATATTCCATCTACTGTAATTGCATAAATTATGCAATGATTCCCATCCTATTAGCTGGAAAGGTAGTGGGTATTATTATTATTATTATTATTATTATTATTATTATTATTATTATTATTTTATTATTATTATCATCATCAACATCAACATCATTATAGTCTTTACCGTAAGAGGAACAAATCAGCAATAGAACAGCTAGCAGTAAATCAAGTATTTAACAATAGCGATTACATCAGAAGGCTAGAGAACAGGAAAACATAATTTAATAAGCCAGAGCTATAAATAGAAAATGGTCAGAGTGTTAACAACTACACAACAATCTAGTGTACAGAATAGCCTATTTTAAAATACACTTACTAGTAAGTAAAACATTCAGACACAAATATGAGACAAGGAAGTGCTAACTTTTGAGAAATTTCTATTTTTCCCTGCCCCTGCCAAGGAATTGCCTCATATCCAAAATCCTCCCTAGTTTAAGCAACTGTTAATTGTTAAAAAGCCACAACTGCACTATGGATACTATCAGAACAAAGTATGTGTCTCACCTAACCAAATTTAAGCAGGATACAGTCTGTCTTGCCTTTGGTTCAGAACTCTGCAGGGATCTCCTGCTGTTAGCATCAACTTAACTCCATTACTTCAGGACCTTTTGCTATGACAGAAGAAAAACTTAGCATGCTTGTCACCTGCCCTGCATCTGATATGTTAGCATAACAGTGAACCTCAGCAGTACAGCTGCCTTACGTTTCACTGGCGCATACTTAATACGTAGATATGAAACAAAGGGAAAACAGCAGGTCTCAAAAACGCTGCTCAATAATCTTTGTGAATATATTGCAAATACAGTAAAGTGAAGAAAAATTCAGATAAACACTAGGGTATCTCCCCCCCCCAAAATTAAATTAAAATTATGACTCTTTCAGCATTAAGTGATGGGCATTGGCTAACAGAAACCTTGCATCCTTTCACACCACACTCAAAAGTGTATTAAATTAGGGAACAGAGTGACAGCTGGGCAGGAGGCTGGGAACAATGAAGATAAAGTTAGCTTTCAGAGATGTGACCCTATCCAGGCAGTGTGCCAGAAGACTATAAATAATTGATAGGAGCAACCACCCTAGCCAACACACTAATGTACAGAGTGGCTCTTACAGCTACTGGAGTACGAATGCCCATTACATCATTACTTCTCTCTACTTTGTGTTCTCCTTATCTGCAATGTAATTTTACTGCTTTTAAATAATAAATTGCCCTGGGACTTGAAATACCCCTATGCCTGCTCAGTGTCTAGCAGGGTGTGCAACTACACAAATGAATATAACATATGGCAAAATACATTTTGCATTAAGCTAAAAAAAAGTCCTTGCTGCAGTGGAAGCTGAAACCACATAGCCTTTTAAAAATATCAATAACTGTTTTATCAATAAATGCCTTTCCAAACAGGAGCTTCCAAACAGGAGCTTCCATTTCTCAGTAACATGTTGTATATTTGGTTTAATAATACTGCCACAAATTCACTGAGAGCGTAAGCAGAAATGGGTAAAACTAAGACTGTAGTTGTTTTTGACTAAAGAGATAAACTCTATGAATAGATTGTGTGTTGCTGCATATGTAATCATTCATTTACTTAGGGAGGTCATGAACTGGTATTGGTATGACCCAACATGCTATGTCACCTTCTTGAATTTGCAGGCAGACAGCTTGCCAGCACTTTGGCCTTCAATAAAAGCTGACAACACAATCAATGACTCCAGACAATTCCTGTAGTACTACTGAGACTTCTGAGAAAGTCAAGTTCACTAAAGATTTTTGCTGGACAAAATACTAAGCAGCATATGCAAAGCATAATCTCTTCTTTGAGAATGCAACTCCAACATAAAAAAGGTAAGAATTATCTAAACAAATCCCACCAGGTAGGAAAATCAAGAGCAGCCAAAAGGCTACAAAAATATAAAGAGCTTAACTCAAGCCATTAGGCAGGTAAGACATATTTAAAGACAACCAACTTGCATCAGCAAAAGCACAGTCCAAAACGTGAAAGCAGGCCTCTGCACCTTGTGGTTGGCAACCACATTTACATTTTTAACTACTTAAAACAATTATTACTTTAATCCAAAAGGCTAATCCCAGATATCTTGGTACTTCTATCCCTGACAATGGAAGAGTACACAAGAAAGTCTTCTTTGCCCAAATAGGTTTAAGTGCTTGGACTGCTTTTAGATTAATGACCTCTAGCTAGCCTGTATATATTTGTTTATGGGCTGAAGCACAACTTCAGCCTGGAGGAGAGTTTGAATTTATCTTCAAATGAGTGGCAGGATATTTTCAACTCTCCCAGTTGTATGTTGCATTCTGTTACAATTATCAACAGAGAGCATTCTAAGCATCTACAAGAAGGCGAACTGATTTTTTCTGCCAAGATTTAAAATCAGCAATGGATCAACCTAGTAAGTAATGTTTTTTTCTTTTTATTTCAAAACAGGTAGCCATAAAGGGGCCTGCTTCCACACCTGTATTTTTAGCAGAATAGTCACAGACTTCTTTGGAGATCAGTGTGGGATGAAGTATCTGCCTTTTGAAGAAAGTTATACTGTATTCTGTGGTATTCTAGTTAGTTAGTTAGTTAGTTAGTTAGTTAGTTAGTTAGTTAGTTAGTTAGTTAGCCAGCAATTTGTTTGTTTGCATACTGTCCTTCATCTGAGGATCTAAGGGCAGTTGACAACATAAAAATACAAAATAAAATCATAAAATTCATAATAAAAACAATAACGAAACAATAACACACCCCCAACACACACATTCAAAACACCAACTGTAAAACACTTGCCACATATCGTATGTGGCTTTTGCTTCTGTGTTTGGAAAGAAACAAACAACAAGTCTGGATTCAGACAACGTGACAAACCTGACTATAGCTTGTTTCTTGGTAGTGTAGCACCAGCAGGAGTGAAACACCTACCTTTTCAACAACATGCCGCTTGTTCATGTTAAGCCATAGTTTATTTTAACTATAGTTTAAAGCAGGGGTAGTCAATGTGGTGCACTTCAGGTGTTGTTGGACTACAAATCCCATTAACCCAAGCAAGCATGGCTAACAGTCAAATATTTTATGTTGTGAACCACATTGAGATCTAAGGATTTAGAGTGCTATACAAATTTAATAAATATATTAAATAAATAATGGGAGTACTCCAAGAACATTTGGAGAGACCCCATTGGCTACATCTGGTTTAATATGATGTGCACATCAAGCCTCTGTGTGTGTACATTTTGTTTGTGTATAGTGATGGGGTCATACACCAAACATCTAACATTAATCTGTTTTCTGAAAAAGAATGGCTAAAATGACCAAGTCAACCACTACGTCTAGAAGTGTACATGTTGATTTGCTTGGATAAAGGAAATAAAATTTCACAACAAGTGTCTTGCCAGTTAAATAGAAATTACAATATTTCATTACTTAAGGCACACGGCCTCAAAACCAACCAAAATTACAATATTTCATTACTTAAGGCACACGGCCTCAAAACCAACCAACAGTCTCACCTAGGCAAGGCTATTTTAATAAGTCAATGTTTATATTACTGTGAATCAAGCAACCCAGTAATTAACCTTCAACATATGGAAAACAGTAACATTTAACTTACAAAATTATTATTAAACACAAAAGAGGCACCTCTGGCCAAAGACAACAGCATGGATCTGAGCAAAAACGGTAAAGCGGGTAGTTTAGGTAATCCCATGTTAGGAAAACAGTGCAGCACAGGGGGAAAGGGGGGGGGGTCAACAGTTCAGGATTGCAATGCACACATTATCGTACTGCAGCTCAACTTTAATCAGATGCCTAAAAAACATGTTTAGTAGCAGGCAACTTAGGGACAAACTAAATAGGACAGAGGTAGCCACGACTGCTGACATGACTTCCTAGTTTGTATACAGGATAGGGTGTTCTGATTTTTATACCAAAAGAAATATGCAGCAGAACCTCCCAGTGCACCTCACAAAGGTGTTCTGCATGTACAGTGCCTGAACAGATAAGGAAGAGGGCGTTTTCCCTTACCTGTGCACCTCCTTTGATGTTAGAATTATTTAAAAAATTATGAATCAAGCAGACATGTCAATATGACTGCCCTAAGAACTTATCTTAATCCTTGTCTCTCACACACTTTAAACCACCCTTTGCCTCTCCAAAATTAGCTTGCCTTTATTTATTTACATATTTGCTTTCAAGAGAATATGCCATTATAAACACAGATAAAGTCATTACAAATAAAAAACAAGTAAAACCATTCCAAATGCAACAGAACAGTATTAATCTAGCAAAAGAGGTGGGTCTCACAAAACAAAATAAATTCACTGTCAACAGCTAGGGTAAAGAGGTGTATCTTCAGCATACCGCAAAAGCTGTAAAATGAAGATTCTATACAAGACTGTGATTATGAATGGACCAAACTTTTTGCCATTCTGTAATTAACACTTTTTATATTCTCTATAAAGCCATAGTGATCACTAGCAAATATGAATTGTGAAGATTCACAGGTTCTACTTTTTTAATTAAAAAAGCCCTCTCTGATAAAGTAACTGTTCATAATTTATGTGTGAGAGAATAAAAAATGTCCAAACCTTATGAACTAGCCTCAACTGCATCTCAAACACAGCACAGCAAAACCCCACTTTTAACTGAAGGGCATCATTAATGGTAACAAAGGCTATGCAACTATTTCCAGATCACCTCCTGCCTTTTAAAACTCCAGGAAAATTGGTGTCAATATTCTTTTGACCATATGTTTCACAAAATCCTGATCTTCGTAGCAAGCTGATTAGGTTAATCAGAGAAAAGTGATTTGTTTCATAAAAAGTACCTATGCAATTCAACAGAAAGAATAGAAAGCAATGGTGAAAACAACCATATGATCACCTTGGTGAAATACAATTCTGTAATTCCTGGGTTGTAAAACAAAGCTTTGTCTTTGTAAAAAATGTTTCTCTTTACCCATTCCATTCCTATTTTTGGAACAAGAGATAGCACTGACACTTACAGCAGCAAACAATGAGCCTCAAGATCACAGCCCATCCACCCAACTACGGTACTTAAGTAAGCACTGAACATGCTACCTTCTGTAATGCAATGACAATATATAGTCAGTCTCTGCACAGCCCAAGATTTACTATAATAAAGATGGTAATCAGAGCAGATACAAAAGAAATTGGCTACAGGTCACCAAAAAGGGCTTTGCAGAGGCAGGCAGACAGTGATTTGTACTCCTATCACAAAGAGGGAAATGGGCATGGAGGGGTGTGACGTCAAGTAAGCAAGATGGTTTTTTGATCTGCTTCTCCTTCCTTCTCCAGAAGTAAAAATAGCCTAGCTTGATCCAAAACAAAATCTTGCTCAAACGGGCTATGAGCTGTGGAATCAGAGAACCACGAAGTAGCACTCCGGACGACAGGTTTTCACCGCTTTCCCAGGTCATCAGAGAATCAAAAGCTCAGGCCACAGTGATTTTCAAAATGGCCGCCAGGGCTCAATGCAGTTAAAAACAACAACAACTAAGGGAGATCAGAAGCTTCATTTGACACTGCAGCTTTAGTTGCCCTAATTAAAACTGCCTGAGGACTGAAGTAAAGCACTGAAACCGCTTAGAGAAGATATTTTAAAACAACCCAAGAGTCTCAGATGTATCCACAACAGCTAATGAAGCAACTGAACTCAGCATGAAGAATACAACTATAATTTAAAATATTTTTAAAACCACAACCTCACAGCATCAGGACCACTACCAGAATCTACACCTCCGAGGATCTCTGGAGAGCTTTCAAAACACCAAACTACATGAGGCTTCTGTGTCCTGGGTGAAGGATCTACTGTACAGTCATACCTCGGTTTAAGTGCGCTTCGGTTTGAGTAATTTCAGTTTAAGTACTCCACGGACCCGTCTGGAGCGGATTAATCCACTTTCCATTACTTTCAATGGGAAAGTACGCTTCAGGTTAAGTACGGACTTCCAGAACCAATTACACTCATACTTTGGGTTAAGTATGCTTCAGGTTGAGTACTCCGCGGACCCGTCTGGAACAGATTAATCCACTTTCAATTACTTTCAATGGGAAAGTTCGCTTCAGATTAAGTACGCTTCAGGTTAAGTACAGACTTCCGGAACCAATTGTGTA
Source organism: Zootoca vivipara (assembly GCF_963506605.1). Lineage (NCBI taxonomy): Eukaryota > Metazoa > Chordata > Lepidosauria > Squamata > Lacertidae > Zootoca > Zootoca vivipara. The sequence continues at coordinate 60,125,752 of NC_083281.1, forward strand.
CTTAAACCGAGGTACACTGTACTTTACTTTCTGTTGCCATTACACAAGCAGGCCGCATCAAGAGGATACACAGAGCACTCCGTCCAAAGCCAAAAGGCTGTGAACCCTTGAGAGACATTATTGTTTGCTTTAGCTCCTTCATATTTAAAATGACTTATTTCAAAAGTTCAGAACGCTGGGTAAAATCATAATAGAAAACTCAATGATAAACATCTACCAGGATCTCTGCATAGGTACACTGCAACACAGACATGAACTTAAAATTTACATCACAGCAGGTACTGAGGTGTTACCCATTCAAAATACTAACTTATGAACAAGAAACTAAAGCTGCCTCCACACAAAAGGAAGCTAAAAACCAAATGAAAACAACTGAGAGAAGGCAATGATAAGGAAGGCATAAAACTCAAAGGAGGAGACTTGGCACAAAATGGGGGAAAGGTGGATGGGTGAGGGATAAACAAGACGAAAAAGACACATGCAAAAAGAAAAAAAACCCACAGCAACAGCAGCAAAAACCACAGATGACTTCGTCTTTGCCTGAGATCCCACTGAAACTACCAACCAGAAGTTTGAACAAGAGCTATGACCTCTATAACCAAAATGGGTAAGAACTAGGTTATTTTTCTTTCTTTCTGCAATATAAGTAAAAAAAAAAATTCTGCTTCTAGGTTAATGTTTACGTGTCCCAATTTCACCTAACAAAGGAAGAGATGGAATATCCTGCTCTCAACCATAAGTGTAGGGATTACTCTATTGGGAAGATTGGGGGGAATTAGAGGGGAAGGGGGGTTAAACATTCAAACTCCGTTTTGGAATTCAGAGCATATTTACCGTGTGTGTGTGTGTGTGTGTGTTATAAGAGACACATAACAAAAAAATGAATCACAATACTAATACAGCCTTCTTCCCAAGTGGAGTTGGAGATTGGTATACTTCATATGGTACTTCCAAAAGTAGGGGTCAGCAATCTGGATTTCTCCCAAACTCTATTTTCAATTAAATTATATACTAAGTGACCCTAAAGGAAGATTGGTCAGATAGATAACTCCTGGCTGATATTATGCTTTACTTATGCACCTAATACCCAGCAAGAACAATTTCTGGATGAAACTTTTACTTTTACATTACTGCTCTCATTTAAACAAGGAGAAATGGTGATAGGTGACGAGTTAAATCTTGTACTTAATGATTATTTTGCTAAAACAAAAACATCTCACCTATCACAAAACTCATGCAAGCCACCTTCTTTTAAAACATCCCTCTACAACAAAATAATCACAATTATTTTGATGCTTGGCGCTTAGCCAACTCAGAGCTAAGAAACTATGCACACAGGTCAGCAAGGTACAAAAATTATGCCAAATTGTATTATTTATTAACCACAGAAGGTCTTCTTTCCCAGGTTCACAGCTCAGAGATTGGTCTTTTTAATATCTCGGACTATGCCCCTGTTATCCAGAATGCAATGGGGAGTACACAAACTTAAATCTTTCTATTGAAAATTAGACTCCTGGATATTAAATATTTTTTATTTTACTACAGAGAAAGTCCTTAAAGAGATTCCTGATTATTAAAGATTAATGATAAAGCAGAACAGACAACTTTTGTTGTTTGGGACATGCTTAAAGCTGTGGTCCATGGCATACCTATAAGTGAAAGAAGCAGAATTTAAAAAGGAAAACAAAAGGTAAATTCTAATCTAATTCAGGAAATGCAAGATCTGGAAATGATCCCATGCAAAGGGATGCATGCTCTGAGGGGCAGGCAGAGGGCAGGGGTTAGGTGAAATTGGGACACGTAAACATTAACCTAGAAGCAGTACTTTTTTTTTTTACTTATATTGCAGAAATTCTATTTATAAAAAAAGAGACCCTGGCTATGTTTCTTAGGGTCACAAAAGGTGGAGGTATGGCAATACCTAACCTAAAGTGGTATTAAAACTCCACTTACACAATATCCTGTTGATTTGCAAGGCTCAGACCAGGTCCCCTGGTTAAAATCGGAAGATCAAGACTTTATGAACCTATCCCAAAGGTCAAGACTTTGTTCACTCCCTTATCTCAAAATGAACAACAAGACACTATAAAACATTATGAAGCATACTGTCACAGTGGCCGGAGCGGGCTACTTCAGAGTAACGACTCTACACAGCTCTGCATTTTATTCTTTTATTGGTGCTGCGTATTTACAGTGCTGAAGTCATTGCTATATACACGGAGCTAGGTGTTCAGTCGGGTTCAGAACCTCCGAATGGCTTTTGGCGCGTCTTTCTCCAACACAAAAGCTTTGGCAGACCCATCCTCTTTCCCCTCCTCTTTCTGCGTAATTCCGGAGTTGGGGGGATGGGTCTCCCCCCCTTATTTGCCCCTTCCTGTCCCACCTGGTACCCTGGCTCCTCTACCTTGCCTGAGCCTCGGACACGACTTCCTGCTTCCCCACTGGAATCGGAACTCTCTCTGCTTTCCCCTGTGCTCGGGGATGGGCTTGAACTCAGGAGGGGAGGGACTTCGCAATATCCCCTGTCCCTCACACATACCGAAGGAATAGGGACTGAAACTTTCCCCTTTTAATTCCCCTTTAGTCCCAATAATTCAACACTTCCTTTCGCACAGCAGCCAAATCAGGCTCATTTGCTTGGTGGGAAAAAGTAGGATTATATAAACTCAAGAGACTTCTACACTCATCAAAAGCCCCTTTACAGCTTCAGAAATAAATTTTATATTGGAAGATATATCATGCGGCTGGTTACAGATATACAAGATTATACATTTTCTAAATCAGTCAAAAAAATTTTTTTGAAATTTCTTTTTAGTGCTTTATTGGTTTTAAAAACTGTGTAACATAAGTAATCAACAGAAAAGAGAAAGAGAAAGAGAAAAATAAACAAACATTATTTCCATAGTTGGTGCTTGTTGTATGTAAAATTTTGTAGCTGGATTCAATATGGCCTTGGGGGGCCCCCATTATGGTTCCCAAATTACATTCTTTAACTGCACACTAAACTTTGTCTCCTCTAGGTTATTTCAATTACATTAATTTTATAAGATTCTCCTATTTCATGCAGAAAGTCAATCCATATCAGTCAAATATAAGGCCTCAAACACCATGCAGCTTACCGTAAGTAGTTTTAAGCATCTACTCAACTCAACCAACACATTGGGAAAGGGAATCATCTCCCATCTACAGGTACATAAAACCCTCACACAACTGGCTACCCTTCCTCTCACTTCATTAAGACTAAATGGGGAAAAGATTTTGGAGAAGAATTAGAAAAACAACTCTGGGAATATATGTGGAATAAACTATCATTTGGCTCCATTAGAACTTGATTAGAACTCAAGAAAATGCTTTAAAGATAGCACATTGCTGGTACATGTGCCCAGCTAGATAATATAAAATTAATCATAACACACCCAACCTTTGCTGGCAGGAATGCAATTTACCTGGCACTCTATAGTACACATGTGATGGTTTTGCCCATAAATTATTCCATTTTGGAAAAAGCTTTTCAAACCATTAATGAAATGATTGGGAAATTGCTACAACCAGATGCAAATTCAGCCCTACTATCTTATTTTAGTCCTCAGATTAAAAACATAACCAATAAAGACCACATCCTCTATCTATTAACTGCAGCTATATTGCAAAAAAAAAGAAATTTTTAAATACAAATCTTTTTGAAGCCTGGATTTTGCAAGAATAGGACATCGTGCTTATGGACAAATAAACCACTTCTCAAAAGGAATATTGATCGGGGGTGGGGGGTGGGGGGGGAGGGGAGAGAGAGAGAGAGACTGTCTCACACCTTCTAAACGACATGGTATCTTTTTATTGACTTTGTTAAGACATGGTTTTCACCCTCCATTGATTCCTGAAAACTTATGCAGAGACATTTTCATTTGATTGCTTTCCTTAGAATGCCTAAAACTCCAACCAGCCACTATTTTTCTTTCTTTTCTGTACAACTACTATGGTCTGCTTTCCTTGAATGGGTACGTTTTGTTACTTGAAATTAAAAATCAATTGCAAAGAAGCGGGAAATGGGCATAAATAAACTGAATATCCAATACAAAACTAGTTAATCAATGGCATAGTTGGGGGACGTCAACACTCAGTGACACACTTCCCAATTCTCTATATTGAAGCATTTTTCACTTTTGCATTTCTCTCTATAAATACAGTGGTACCTCGGTTTAAGTACACAACTGGTTCCGGAAGTCTGTACTTAACCTGAAGCGTACTTAACCTGAAGCGAACTTTCCCAATGAAAGTAATGGAAAGTGGATTAATCTGTTCCAGACGGTCCGCGGAGTACTTAACCTGAAGCGAACTTTCCCATTGAAAGTAATGGAAAGTGGATTAATCCATTCCAGACGGGTCCGCGGAGTACTTAAACTGAAAGTACTCAAACCGAAGCGTACTTAAACCGAGGTATGACTGTACTACCTTCTACCTTATCCTTATTTTATTTACCTGAGTGAGATGCAGAGAAAAGAAGTCTGCACCACCATGTCACAACCATTCACTTATCACCAATGCCTATTAAACTGTGATCAAGCGGCACCCTCCATTCTTAGAAGATGCTACTCTACAGAACTATTCTGCAATGTTGGTCACAATCCCTGAAAACATCAAAAGTAACTAATGAATATAGGGGAATGTCCCTTGGTTCCTTTATTATTTTCATATCCAGTTCTACTACAGTGGTACCTCGGTTTATGAAACAATTGGTTCTGGAAGTCTGTTCATAAACTGAAGCGTTCTTTCCCATTGAAAGTAATGGAAAGTGGATTAATCTGTTCCAGGCGGTCCACAGAGTACTTAAACTGAAGCATTCATAAACTGAAGCGAACTTTCCCATTGAAATTAATGGAAAATGGATTAATCCGTTCCAGACGGGTCCGCAGAGTACTCAAACTGAAGCGTACTTAACCCAAAGCATGGGTGTAATTGGTTCCCAGAAGTCTGTTCATAAACTGAAGCGTTCATAAACTGAAGCGAACTTTCCCACTGAAAGTAATGGAAAGTGAATTAATCCGTTCCAGATGGGTCCGCGGCATTCGTAAACCGAAAATTCGTAAACCGAGGTGTTCATAAACTGAGGTTTCACTGTACTTGAATGAATCTTCCATCCCCAGCACACACAGGGCTATACCTTCCAGAGAAACCAAGGCTGTGCAGTGAAGTGAGGGCAATTTAGAATGAGCAAAAGTACAGTATGACAATTAAGTGCAGCTACTCTTCCTTAACAAGCTTCTAACTAAAAAATGCTCCACTTTCCCACTTATGTGCTACATACTGTATAGCAGAATCTGCAGAACTCCAGAGCAACACCTTCTGTAGCTGAATATAGCCAGTATGATAAAACACAAAGATCTGAATAAAGTATATAAGGGATCTGTAGATGCATACTGAACCAGTTCAGCCTTCTGAGTTGTTAGGCAGCTTGTTCTCATATTTAAAATGGAAAATATTTTCCAATTGCCTCACTGCAAGATTTCACAAACCTGGCTTGCACTGCCTGTGTTGTCTCTGACCTGAAACAAAGTATGGAAAATTTTTGACTCATAGGAAAGTATTTCAGAGAAGCATAGGCAACAAAAATGAGGTTACAGAAATGCAGCAGTTTTGTGACCCTAGTTCACATTACTGCTCCTATGGAAGGATGTGTGGTATTTAAATATTCTATTACCACTTTGTATTGTTAATAATAATTAACAACAACAACAACAACAACAACAACAACAACAACAACAACAACAACAACAACAACAACAACTAAGAACATGGTCCAGTTTACTGTTGGGAAAGACAATGTCAGTGTTGGCACCCAAAAGGAGGACTATTCAAATGCAAACAGAAGCAGACCAGGAGACAATTGAGAAACCAGAACATTAATTTGAGAGAGGGCTACTTTGAAGTGAGTCTTCACATTCCTGGTCTACATCCCTGAGGCCAAGGAAAGAACTGTGCTATTCCCCTATCACCTCTATCACATTATACAAGAACACAGTACCAGTACAGGTTCTGACCAGTTATAACATCTGTGCAGTGTGACCGTGTGTCTCTGTGTGTGTTTTTCCAGAACTAAACTGATGTTAAAGAACCCTAAAAACTTTCTCTAAGTTTTAAAGGGTTAAAATATTCAGTGTTATATTGAAATGGAAAATAAAATCACAATATTTCAACTTGATGATCTGAATGGCTTAAGAATTTCTGCAGCAAGCTTTTCTCAAAAAGGCTGTCTAGCTCCCTCAGTCTTTACTTCACTCCACCCATCCCACAAAAGGCAAACCATCAAGTAACCTATTGTAGCCAAATTCCAAAGGGGTGGAGTGTGGGGTTTGCTGGCTATTTGCCCATGTCTTTCCTGCTAGCTAGAGAAGCTGGCAACTGTTGTGTCTCCTGCATAAAACAGACAATTTCATGATCAGGCAGGCCACAGTGTGTAATAGAGCTCAAGGGATATGACCTAAGACCATATAAGGATATTGTAAGGTGAATTTAAACTAGCAAATGTAGGTCTTTGGGGGGGGGGGGGGTTTCCCCGTAGCAAACTCGTAGAAAAGGGATGTGCAGGACAGATTGAACTACATAAGCCTAAAGCAAAGAAAGTTCTGTGTTTTCTGCTCCAGATCAAACATGCTGTTACAAGTGTAGGCAGCCCACACATTTGTTGTTCTGATGCATCATCTTGGCTTGTCCCTGGGGAAAGGCACAGAGCTTCCCCAAGCTATAAGTACAAAGGGAAGATACGAGTAGTGCAGCGTTGGCTAGAAAGGCTTGTATTATGATCCCCAAACACAAGCGCAATCAAAAGCTGTTGGTAGCGTTCTACTCCATTCAGATCAGTAGATTGCTACCATGGGGCACTCTTAATTACACCAACATCTTCCCCGCAGAAAACCAGTGGTGTGATTAAAAAACTGGTTCAGCAAGCACTGAGAAGCTATACTCCTGGGTTTTTCCACACTCCCCAAGGCCCAAAGACACAAGGATTCAGTCCAACTCATATTGAAAATATTCAAAGAACGTTATCTGTCTGCTTTTCAACCAACACAAAGCAACAGAGTATTCAGCATTTGAAATTAACCCACCAACTCGGCCAGCTGCTCCTCATGCCCTCTCTCCAGCAGACAAAGGAGGATCAAGTTCCTCTGAATTTTCAGCACAACTATGAAATACCCAAACCTCAAGGGATGAGATAATACTGAACGATACCCCCACCCTTTTTTCCAGCCTGCCAATGGAAGGTAAGTAAATGAGGCACTGGGCTGGCTGGAAAGACAGGATGGCTCTCAGCCAGTCTGCCACTAGAATGCTGCATGCAGCACTGAGCTTTCTGTTTAAAGAGGAGATGCTCCCCAGCTCTGTTTATGTGAGTGGAGGATGGGTAAGATTCTTTGGTAATGAGAGAAAACATGCAGGACAGAGGCTTCCCCCTGCATGCTTCACTGCAGTTATCCTAGAAAACAGATTAATTTCTGCTTGCTTTGCCATCACTGCCAAACAGATTTGAAACATTTCACGCTAAGGAAAAATGGTGGAGACTAAACCTAGGCTTCTGAAAATGTAGCTAAACAAAGGCTTCTTTGAGACTTCTGTACAATTTCCCCATCTAATACATGTTCAGGAAGCATGCAATACTACACTGGTTTACAAGCCAGGAAGATTAACACAGTTTTTTTTTGGGGGGGAGGTGTTTTTAAAGAGCCATGTGTTACTTCAAACCAGGAATTTGGGGGCATGAAACTCTTCTTTCCTTTCAATTTAATAAAGAAATCTAGCCACTTAACAATGGCCACCTCCAGAAATTATTTATGGTGAACACTTTTTTCCATTTTCAAGTTACACATAAACCTGCACAGAATCAAATGCTTCCAGCAGTGACCGGCTCTCTCTGCACCTTTTAGCCAAATATGCAGTGAATCAAAGTACAAAAATAAATCAAGGGTAAACACAGTTCTATGTCATAAAGGAATTGCTTATATGCTCTAGTCTAAAACTAGAGGTGAACTTGGAAATTTTTTGATAAAGAGTTGAAAAAGGAGAAAGGTCTTCATAAAGGGGGGGAAAGTAATGTGATGTACTTCTACCCATCCTACCTCAAAATCTGTCTATTATGACATCAGCTTACTTACATGTTCCCCAATTGGCTGGAATCAAATTCTGAACCCCCCCCCCCCGGCCGTCCTAAAAAAATGGCACTGTTAAACAGGAAAGCCAGTAATTGTTCTTTTCAGCCTCTGCAATATATAAAACTGTCTCCTTCAAGGAGGTAAATGAAAAACTGCAGAAGGATCTGCTTATCCAAAAAGCTAAGCGCATACTTCAAAAGGGTAGCACCACCAAGAAGATACAAGAGAAATGGAATGAACCTCAGTGCATTTCAAGCCCAAGAATCCTCATAATGGGACTAAATAAGAAAAACTAAAGTATGTACAAGCAAAAATGATCCCCCCTGCCCCCAGTAACACATAAAACATGCATGACTCCTTAAAACTTGCAAGCTCTATCACTGGCAAATTAGAAACCGTTGCTGGCACTTTGGTCCAAGCTCATTTGCAAAAAAAGCTTTTAAGACAGTTTGGTGGATGGATGTACTGGATAAACTAGGGCTATGTCACAGAAAATTGGAAACCTTTTATAAAATGCATCCCAGATTTTAGAGCTGTGTTGTAGAAAAAACTGAAAAGCAAAAAAATAGAGCACTGCTGTACAACTGAGTTCAGCTATTCAGCTAACATACACACTGCCTTCAACCCCACCTCAATTAGGGCATTCAAAGGCAGTCAGACAAAAGAATGCTGAGAGTAAACTGCACTAGACAGGAATATTTTTAGCACGCACTAAGACACTCTGCTGTGAAATTTCTGCCTCTGCATTTATAACTATGGTATACTATGTGGATATTATTTTTCAGCTCCAAAAAGATACAATGCAGTTGTCTTCAGAACACTTAAAATATCCTTCTGAAAAAATACTTTTCAGAGACGACAAGCTTTAAACAAGGCATCTACTTCCATCTATTTCAAACAATGTGTGCCTGGAAAAACCTCACGAACAGGGAGATAAGTCAAAATAGCTTCAATCACTTACATACGGCAGCCTGATCAATAAGAAATATTTCCTTAGATTACTCAGAAGTCTGAATGCATGTTACAAAATGACCCATGTCCAAAATAATACCCTAAAAATATAGTTGTGATAAGATATTGTGCTACACACTTAAGCAATACCGAAATATAAATACTGTTCAGAAACAAGAACCTTTGCTATACTAAACCACACATTTAAAAGATGAGTGTGTGCAACTTGATAATAAAAGGGCTAAACACCAAAAATATTGGCAACATTCTCCAGGCACACTTCCCTTTACAGTTTTGTTGCTCTATGTAAACTGTAGGAAGGCATTTTAATCTCCAAGCAGCACCAGTTTCTTTCTCAATTTAAAAGACTAGCTTTCTAAAAGAGGTGCTTTCCAGGCTGCAGCTATGAGCAGCACGTTTCTCATTCAGCCCTGCCCCCATCTTTTTCCGTTCCCCTCCCAGCACTGCGGCAACGCAGATGGCAGCAGTGTGACCTCTCTGTTCCTGCCTCCTTGTTTTGATCCTGCAGTCTTGATTGTTCAGGCTAATCCCACACTCTGAGCCTTGGCTGCCAGCCAAAACTGTTATTAATGGCACAAAAGCTTCTCATTCCAGCTACTTCTACATCCGCTAATGCTGTTGTTGCCTCCCTGCACCCTACAAACTGGAGCTGCACTATGTTTTGCTAAAAGGATTTTTTAAAAGGAAAAAAAACAGTTTTGTGGTCATCTCTGCATACACAAGAATTTTACCCATAAATCACAATTTTACAACTGAAATAATAAATATAGCTGCTAAAGAAACTAACAAGAAACTTATATGAGTTCAATATTTAAAACATTTTTTTTTGTGAAAATGGAGCCATGTAACAGAAACTGATACAAGTACAGTTTTTATCTGCACTAGTACACCACCAGATCTGAACTTGGCACATGGCTTTTTTCTGCCTCACGTACACTTTGGGTAGATAGTGCTACTCAAAACTCACACACACATATAGATGTATCTGTGTACCTGAAGAAGTGTGCATGCACACGAAAGCTCATACCAATGACAAACTTAGTTAGTCTCTAAGGTGCTACTGGAAGGAGTATAAACACCGAGGAGTATAAAATGTACTGTAGTATAAACACCGACAACTGGGAAACACTGGCCTGCGAGTGCTTCAGTTGGAGAACAGCCTTTACCAAAGATGTCATGGGCTTTGAAGACACTCGATGTCAGGACGCAAGGGAGAAATGTGCACGCTTGACAAATCCACACCGTGATCAACTCCCAGCCGGAAACCAATGTCCCCACTGTGGAAGGACATGCGGATCCAGAATTGGCCTCCACAGTCACTTACAGACTCATTGTTAAAACCGTGTTTATGGAAGACAATCTTACTCGGCTATGAGTTGTTATCACCAAAGAGAGGAAGAGAAGAGACTGGAAGGAATTTTTTTATTTTGTTTCGACTACGGCACACCAACACGGCTACCTGCCTGTAACATATAGATGCTTACATCTCCAAACACTACTATGAACACATTTTCCCCACCACCTGTGTAAGCAAATGCCATGTGTAGAGCAGCCTTCAAAATCTGCTCTGAATTCTAGATGGCATTGTGGTGGTACTCACTAAGGAAGGTTTTGCCCTTAAACTGCAAATACTTAAGCAATGAGGCTGAAGCTGAGAGCACAACATTACAGTTAACACAATTCTGAATAAAAAAAAAATTCCTTCAGTAGCACCTTAAAGACCAACTAAGTTTATATTTTGGTATGAGCTTTCGTGTGCATGCACACGAAAGCTCATACCAAAATATAAACTTAGTTGGTCTTTAAGGTGCTACTGAAGGAATTTTTTTATTTTGCTTCGACTCAGACCAACACGGCTACCTACCTGTAACTAAAACAATTCTGAATGGCAGCTTTAAAGCCTACATTGCTTTGGTCAGATCATCTGCTGCAGTTCAAGACCTCTTACAGTACACCAAGACAAGGCTCAAGAAAAAATATGGCAGGAACAAGCTTTCTATTTCTCAGCTAGTACACAGATTGACAAAGTTGTTATGGTAAGGATTTCGCCCCCAACACTCAGCCTTCTCAATTCATTCTCATCCTCTCTCTCTCTCAGGGCAAGTTTCTTCAATGAAGTAAGCATTGTACAGGCACCCCCACTCTCTGACCCAGAGCCTGCAAGAGTCTAGTTCCAGATACCAATCTGATTCTCAGACTCTGCTCTACCCATGGTTGGGAACCTTTGAGGAAACCCAGTGACAATAGCAGCACTTGTGTTTCACTGATTATGAACACCTCACAAGATGCAACAAGAAAAAGCAAGATCTCATGACTATAGATCTTGCACTATATACTGCGAAAGGAAGAAATAACAATGGATTGGTGTGACACATGATACACACTACCCTGAAGAAATAATGATCATGTGGAGAGAAGCCCATCACAAAATTCCTAAACACATCCCAAATAAAACGGACCCACTGTTTGTGGTCGATCGGTTTTGCTGGAAATACAGGAGCCTATGGAGTAGAGCAAATAAAATATAGCTTTCACTTCTTATAATGTGACAAAGTCTTGTAGGAATTAAGAATTAAGTGCTTGAAAATTTGGATAATGCAAATTCAGTTGTCCTCTACCAAATGCATGCCCCTCCATCTTCTCATGCCTGGTTAGGTCACTAAAGAAGAAATAACAAACATGATGTTATGTGGTCAACTGATTACCCCCCCTACCCTGAAGTCCATCTTCTGTGGCTCATGTTGAGAACTCTGTGGTGCTAGATGGGTGGGGGAATACATTGCCTCAGTAGATGAAAGCCAGAAAATTTGCTTAAAATATTATTAACAATATTACAGAATATGTACAGCAGAATCAGAGACTAAGACTTACAAACAGTTCACAAGCTCTTCTCTAAAAGTTATAAGAAATAAATTAGGGGGTGTTTTTCCCAACAATAAGCTGCAATTTTAAAGACATTTTAAGCCACAGCTTGGAACATACCTGGAAGGTCCTCTGTAAGAAAATGCTACCATGCCCAATACCAAGCGATAATATGGTTCTAACAAATGGTTCTCTCTGTCTATCCTTATACAAAGTCATTGCCAAGCTTTCATTTTTTTCTCCATGAAGAGAACACACATACCTTCTCCTAGCAGAAGCAAAGCAAACATTTGACACATGCATATGCTCAAATACCGAGAATTTTTGCTCTTTCAGAATGCTCCTCAGATGTCTAAAGTCTGAATTTACAAAGCCCAAGTTTGAAACTTCTATCCATGCCAGAAAAATTATTGCTTCTGAACAGCAGAAAAGCTTTGCCGTAATGGAGGAACATAGGAAGTTTCCTTATACGGAGTCAGATCCCACCGGTCAACTGGCAGCAGCTCACCAGATATCAAACAAGTAATCTCTCCCAATCTTCCCTGGAGATACCACATATTAAGTAAAAAGTTAACATTACAAATTCCATTTATTTATTTGATGATGATTCACTACCCTTAAAACATCCCAAAACAATCTAATAAACACTATTATTTGTGAGGGTGACAAATCCAACACAGATACAGACTGTCATAAAAATCTGCATGTAAAATACTTGTTGAAAAAGGATGGTCTTCAGTAGGCACATGCACACACAATTATGACTTTACACCTAGCAGAAACTGCTTCTGTTCATGAAAGACCAGGTATCCAATTTTTGCTTATCCCATACAGCTCAGTGCAAACTGGACTCCACTCATAAAATGATTCAGTATGAGGAAAGATCAGCAAAAACTGGGTGCTCCACGTTGCTCCAGTGGAAGTGTTTTTTGGTAGTGCAAACTCACAAGCTAAATATAGCCCTCAATTTTTCTGGTCACTTGGACAACAGAAAACAGTCAAGTTAATGTGCACGTCATAGGAACATAAAGATAAAGGTAAAGGACCCCTGACAGTTAAGTCCAGTCGCAGATGACTCTGGGATTTACAGGCCAAGGGAGCTGGCGTTTGTCTGCAGAGTTTCTCCGGGTCATGTGGCCAGCATGACTAAGCCGCTTCTGGCGTAGTGGAGAGCAGTGCACGGAAACCCTGTTTACCTTCCCGCCGAAGCGGTACCTATTTATCTACTTGCACTTTTTTTGCATGCTTTCGAACTGCTAGGTTGGCAGGAGCTGGGACTGGGCAATGGGAGCTCACCCCATCGCGGGGATTTGAACCGCTGACCTGATTGGCAAGCCCAAGAGGCTCAGTGGTTTACACCACAGCACCACCCACGTCCCTCATAGGGACATAAGAAACTGCATTATATTGAGTAAGACCATCTAGCTCAGTACTTCCTACACTGATTGGTAGAGGCTCTCTGGGATTCCAGACTGGGCTCATTCCCAGTCCTACTTGGAGGTTGAACGAGGGAACTTCAGCATACAAAACAGATGCTCTACCACTGAGTTACAGCCCTTCCAATAAATTAAGACTTCATGATCATGCAAATATGTTAGTTTTGTGCACTGAGAAAGAGTAACTGCTCAACCCAGATATCTCTTTAAAAAACAAACAACAAACAAACCAAGTACTAGGACAATATCTTAACCTATTTATTTAGAATACTGAATCCAATTAAACACCACTGTTTGATGGGTGTACGTTGGTGGGGTCTTCTTAATAGCATGCAATGGGTGAGTAAGTGGTAGCTGCCAAACACCAACATCAGCTGCAGAAGACAGGAAAATCTTTTGTGAGGAGAGGAAGGCAGGATAAATCTATCATGGTAACAGCCACTGCAGAGGATTCTAAGTGGCTGGAAGTCGCTAAAAGTTTATATTTGGAAAGAAATCTGAATCATCAGCCTATTCTCCGTAATATCAATGGCTGGCCTGATTTGTGACCACAAGGCTACTTATAGGAGACCATTGGTTTCCTATAAGTCAGGTATGCTGCAAATAGGCAGCTGCAGATGACTGGAGAGAAAAGCAGAGTTCAAAATTAGCAGGTGCCAGTTACATCTTGCGACTGGCAACCGGCCATTTGTGAGAGATCCACAAATGGAGATCCAGGTGCATCTTTTGCTACCATTCTACCCCGCCAAACAGCTGATTCACCTGGTAGTGTAGCAGCAAAAGATGCGTCTTTGTTTTTTTGCTGCTGCTGTGGTATCCAGTGAATCAGGTGTTTAGTGTCTACCTGGCAGTCCCCAATTCACCCGGCTGATTTTATATATATATATATGAAAATCAAAACACATTTTTACTGCTGCTGGGTGAATCAGGTTTTTGGTGGGGTAGAGATGTAGCAAAAGATGCATCTTTTGCTGCGGCGCTACTCTGCATACCCCAATTCATCCAGCAACATTTTTATTTTTATTTTGGCTGCAGGGCTGCCTGATCTGGTGGAGGGGGGCAGCAAAAAGGGGGGCACCTAGACATTTTGTTTTGGTGCCCACAACCTAGGTCTCAGGAGCCACATGGTTCCTAGCATTCCTATCCCAGTTTCTTTTCTTTTTTTAAATTATATTTTATTGATTTTATATTATAAAGAGAACAAACATACAAAAGAAAAAATACTTAACATATTTTCCACTGACTTCCGTCTACCCTCCCAGAGCCCTCTCCTCCCACCAGAGGGACCCCCGAAAGGTAGGCAGCCGGCAGTGTTTCATTTTATGGTTGAATTTCTCCCCACCCCTCCCTCCCCTCCCCGGAAACCCCCCCTGCCACCGAGAGGCTCTAAGAGAGGGAACGAAGGGGGGGGCATCCATCCAACCAATTATCCAAACAAAAGAGAAAAAAACCAAGAGAAAAAAAGAGGGGGAGCAAAAAGAAAAAGACCCCCCTAAAAAGAAAAAGAAAAAGAAAAAGAAGAAAAAATGAAACTAAAAAGGAAAAACAAAAGGAAAAATAAAAGAAAAAGGACCTCCCCAACCTCCCCCCTACCCCGATTTCCATTTCCGAATCTTTTCATAATCAAATCTACTCATTACTTTTTTTTTTGACCTGCCTATTTTTTATCCTCCAAAGAACCTCTTTATTATTCTTACTTTCACAAATTTTCAAATATCGTGATTTTCCCCTCCCCACCCCGGTCACGGCCTTTCCCTTCCAGTCCAGTAAAAAAATTCCTTCAGTAGCACCTTAAAGACCAACTAAGTTCCAAAATCGTCAGTCCAATTATCAGTCCTTTTTGTCTATCCTAAATAGTTAAATATTCAATCTTCCTTCAACCCACCCCCTTCCTAACCTGTTTCAAAATCCAAACCCCTCTGTCTCCCCCTCCCCAATCTTCTTTTCTTCTTTGCTGTCCATTTTTCTCATGGGTGTTCTGTCTCTCCTGTAACTCTTGCATTGCTGACTCCTGTGATCCATCTTTATTATTTTGATTTTCCTTTTTCCCATCGCTCAGTTCATACGACCGTTCCTCATCTTGTGCCCTTTTTTCAATTAAAACCTTTTCCTGTAATTCTTGTGTTCTTTCTTTAAACAAGTCCTCTTTTTGCAAATCTTGCTCCTTTTCATTTGGCAAATCCCGTTCTCTGAGCTCCTGTAGGTCTTGGTTTATTTCCAGCAGTTGTTGCTGAGTCTTATACGTCTCTATTCTGAATTCCCATAAGAGTTTTATCACTTTGTCCTTGAACGCAGATGTGTGGTCTTTTGTTGCCATTTTTCCAGCTTGCCGGGGGCGGAGCGAGGCTTGAGAACCAGGAGATGGTTACAAAAGACATATATTGTCACAAGTCCAAACTGGAAACTGTATATCCAATCTGTAATATGTAACTTCAACTTTAAAATTATTTCAGACAGTCAATCAAAGAGTTTTTAAGTATCAAATCCTAGTTAACATCCATCTTCACAATCAGCTTACTGTCCTCTCCGGGCTGCCGATTTCGGGGTAGAGAGAAGCTCTCCCTTTCTTGAAATGCAGGGAATATCAGCCTTGAAATAAATCTCACCCCTTTACCCTGCCTCCGGAGGTAATTCTTTAAAATAGTCTCTGAAGGAGTTCAAATAATATACTGCTTTTCGCCGGCACTGGTCTCCCTTTTTATTACACTGCTTCTTAAATCAATCGGTGGGAGAAGGTGGCTTCCGTTTTTTTCCCTTACTCCCGTTTACCAAATTGTAGTCCAATATCGTAATATTTTCAAGCTTTACTCACGGGTTCCAATTTTCCGAATTAGCAAATTTGGAAGAATCTGCCGCTCACCACCACCGGCTCGAAGCTTCACTTCGCTGAGGTAACGCTGGTCTCCAAAATGGCCCCCGCGACTGCAACCCTTTCTCTCCGGGGCTCTTATTAGAGCTCACCAGAGGATCTGGGAATCACTAAAAAATGGGGCGCCACTGGAGCTTTGTTTCCAGAACTCTCTATCTGGAACTCTTTTGGGGCGCTGCGGCGCTTTCGCAGCCTTCCCCCCCCCCCTCAGCAAAGCCGGGCTGTCTCGGCACTCGAGACAAACCCCGCCGGCCAGATCGGGCGACAAACCGGAAGTCCCTATCCCAGTTTCTAACACTGCAGAGAAGGAGGGGATATGAAATATGCTGTACTCCTTTTGGCCGAACTACAGTTATCTCTGTCTTTCCATTCTACTACTAGAGCCTGTTAACCTTTTGCCTCTTGGACCTGGTTGTTCTGTATCCTTGTGCTTTTTTAATTGTATAGATTCCATTTTGATTCAGTTCTGTTGATTAGACATCTCTTCCAATTATGTCATCCACTAATGAGCAATTGCTCCTCTCCCTTCTTGTCTATAAGCCTTTTAGATCATTTGAAATGTAACCTAACTGATTTAGGTGGTTAAGAATAGATATCACTATAAAAATTATAGTGTATAAAAATTAATAAATTCGGGGGGGGGGATATATGAAGAGATGAAAAAGATGTTAAAGATCACTTTTGGGGGGAAACTGGAATATTTCTTGCTAAGTTTGATACCTGATAACATACCAGAAAGTAGGGAAAACATCTTTCTTTATGCATGTGTGGCGGCAAGATTATTGATAGGTCAGAGATGGAGAACGGAAGAGGTACCCACAATCCAGGAGTGGCAGATAAAATTAATAGAATTTATGAATCTGGCAAGAATGACTGCGGCAATTAGAAATCAAAACAAAAATCCAAAATTGAATGTGAATATGTGGAAGAATATTTTAAGAAAAAAATATATAAAAACAGAGTTAGCGATATGTTTAGACTAGAAGAAAACATAGGGGAATATAGGAGGAAAAATTGATATAAGGGGAACATTTATAGTGTTTTTACTTATGGAAAGTAACGCAAGTAATAGAGAACAATTCTAAGAAAAGCGATATATTATTGTTTGGAAGTGAATTTTATTTGTATATTATTATTTGGGTGGCTTATGTGGATTTGATAATAAATTTGCTTGTGTATTGATTCGTATTGGTTTTTTTAAAATGAATAAATAAAGGTAATTAAAAAAAAGAATAGATATCACTCCCCAATGACTGAAATGAGGATGGTGGGATTTTCTTTGAACAACAGTTAAGGTGTGAAATGCTATTTTGAAATTCAGTTTACAGATACGGAGAGTCTGTTTTGTCCTCTAGCAGCATACCTATATCTCACTGAAGTAGGTTTCTGTCAATCTAACAAACTTTGACCTAGTTTTAGCATCCCTGGGTCACTCAAATTCAGAGGTTTGGGGTGCTCCTGGGTATATCGCTGAGCCAAGCTGCAACAGTGCCAAAGAGTGCCTAGTGCCTGGAAAGAAGACTTCCACTTTTTCTCTCTGCTGAAGACCCAATTAACATCATTCATTCATTCATTCCTCAAGAGATATATATATAAATTCTACATAATCCCATAGCTTCTCTCTAGTGCCTTCTGTGAGGGGATCTCAAAAGTGCTTGGCAAACAATGTTTTAAGCTTTAGCATACCATGTGATAGAGAAGCTCTTTGAGCAGGACAGAAGGAGTAAATGAATCAGATAGGTATAGATGACTTCTGTCTCAATTTGCAAACACCTGCCATCCGGTTAGTGTTGGATGATACTGATTTAGATCCATTCCAATTTAGTTTCAGACCTGATTTCATGATAGAAAGACCTTAAGTCACCCTGGTAGATGGCTTATGAAAGGGAATTGAAGGAAGGAGTACAACTCTATTGCTTCTACTAGACCAGGGGTCCCCAGACTTACCGCGCAGTGGGCTGGAGGGCAGGGGAGTGCGCGCGCAGCGGGCCGGAGGGCGGGGGAGTGCGCGCCCGTGCGCATGCGCACACGCACACGGGCGGGGGGAAATCGCCGAAAATCGCTTGTGCGCATGCGTATGGGCCTCCCCCGACCCGGAAGTGCATCAGAAATGACCTCTTCTGGGTCGGGAGAGGCCCATACGCATGCGCATAAAGGATTTTCGGCGATTTTTTGCCGATTTTTAAGATCGTCGCCGCGCCGTGCGCCGTAAGAGCGGGCAGCGGCAGCGGGCGGCGGGGGTCGTCGCGGGCCGGATTGGGAGGCCGATTGGGCCGCATCCGGCCCGGGGGCCGTAGTTTGGGGACCCTGTACTAGACTCAAGACTACCAACATGATGACCACAGCAGTGTTCAAAATTAGCCAGGCACCAGGCGCAACCAAGTGAAGATGACTGGGTGCCAGGATGGCACCTGATGTCTCCATCTGGAGGTGGGTGCCTGGGGATCACTGGATCTGGACTGTTTTCACACCTAATACCACGTCCTGTAGAATTCTATCAGTTGTATTTTATCTGCACACAGGATGAATTTCTGGAACCAAAATGCCTTTTCTGTGCAGCCTGAGCAGCAGCAATCACCATCAAGAAAAAGAGGCAGGAATAGGCCAATATATATGTGGACTGTCCCGGGACCAAGTAACTTTTCTTCTTTAAGTTCTCAAAGTTCTTAAGCTAGCTCAAGGTTATCAACTGAACTAGCCAGATGTTTAATTGGAAATCAATCACCGTCAGTCCAGCATTTAAAAAAAATAAGACTTTAGAGCCGTCTTACCCCCAAATGTCAGCTATACATTCCATTTTAGCAACTATAACTTTGATTTAAGGAGCCATTTTGATGCCTAGCTTATATACATGAGTTTCTAACTCTGGTCCATGGGTACAATGGCACCCTTAAGGGCCTCCCCTGGGGCCTGTGAAGCCTCGGAGCCCCTTCACTCACTGCCTTATTTGTCATGAGATGGCAAGCATGGTTACTTCCCCTCACTGCACTGGAAAGTATACAGAAGGAAGCTGAAAGAGTGACACACTGCACCACTTCCTCTTTCAACTCTATGTGCTTTATGAGGCTGCCATCTGAGCAGTTGAACAGAAAGTGGGGTGTGGGGATGGAGAGTGTCTGGGTGATCTAGGAAACTAGAAGCAGCAAAATGCAGCATCCAGGAGAGAAGTGGGGAGAGAAAGCAGAGTGTCACAGAGGTCAAGAAAGTATGTGCATGGAATGCCACTCAGGGCCACTAAGTTCCATCTTGTGTCATCGTCGTCGTCCCCACTTTTTAACAATTACATAAAACTGCTGGGGGAAGTCATATTGAGGTTTGGGCTAAAGTCTCATCAATATATCGGATTTCCATCTCCTAATCCCAAGGAAACTGTGCAATTATTGAACCAGTGCTTAGAGGGGGTTCTAAGGTGAATAAGGGCAAATAAACTGAGACACTATGGGTAGTGACACAGAGTACTTCAGATAGTGGTCTACAACTTGCCTTATGTGTGGCTGCACCTCCAATGAACAACTAAGTGTGTGGTTTAAGAGTTCTCTTGGACTTGGTGCTAACTTGGGAAGAGCAGGTAGCAGTGGCGGCTTATACTGCATTTCACCAGGATAGCCTTGTACACTAGCTGTATCTCTATAAGCAAAGGTCTGGCCTTGTTTTGGTTACCCATGCACTTATGGCAATCATGCTGGACTACTGTAATGTGCTCTATGTGGAGCGGCCTTTAAAGATGACAATAAATTCAGATGGCTAAGAATGTGGCCACCCAAGTATTATGGGGGTTAGGCAATTGATGCACAGGACACCTTTACTATGGCAGCCACCCACAGAATAACAAGATGTGTCTTCCTGTCCTAGACAAGTGGCAACCAACAGATCTAATGCTGCAGAAGGCAGAATCATAATTCAAAATGACCTTAACAGATTGGAGAACTGGGCCCAGGCTACCAAAATGAATTTCAATAGGGACAAATGTAAGGTTCTGCACTTAGGCAGGAAGAACCAGATGCATAAAAATAGGATGGGGGACACCTGGCTTACTAAGCAGCACATGTGAAAAGGATCTAGGGGTCTTGGTGGACCACAAGCTTAACATGAGTCAACTGTGTGATGCAGCAGCAAAAAAAGTTACTCTAGGCTACATCAACAGAAGTATAGTGTCCAGACCACTTTATTCTGCCTGGCATGCTCTGGTCCATGGGGTCACGAAGAGTCGGACATGACTAAACATCTAAACATTCTGCCTTGGCCAGACCGCACCTGGAATACTGTGTCCAATTCTGTGTTTTTTAAAAAAAACAATTTTTTAATTAATTTTCAATTAAAAACATCCCAATTGATAACAAATCCAATCAAATCAAATCACAATACAAACAGATGAGACCAAATTACATTCCAAATTTAAAAAAATTCAGAGGGACTTCCCATGTTCTGGATGTCTGGAGAAATAAATTGTCTCACGCATATTTTTTTTTCCTGCTTTGTTTGCTGTTGTTATGCCAGTTTCCAAATTCCGATCTTAACCTCTCAAAGTACTGTGTCCAATTCTGGGCACCACAATTTAAGAAGGATGTTGACAAGCTGGAACGTGTGTGCAGAGAAAGGCAACCAAGATGATTAAGGGTCTGGAAACTAAGCTTTACGAGGAGCACTTGAAGGAGCTGGGTATGTTAAGCCTGGAAAAGAGACTGAGAGATGTGATGGCCATCTTCAAACATCTTAAGGGCTGTCACATGGAAGAGGGAACATGCTTGTTTTCTCCTGTCCTGGAGGGTAGGGCTCAAACCTATGGCTTCAAGTTAGAAGAAATGAGATTCCAACTAAGCATTCAGAAATAACTTTGATAGTAAAAGCTGCTCGGCAGTGGAACAGACTCCCACAGGAGGTGGTGTACTCTCCTTCTCTGGAGGTTTTTAGCAGAGGTAGGAAGGCCATCTGTCATGGATGCTTTAGCTGAGATTCCTGCATTGCAGGGAGTTGGACTAGATGACCCTTGGGTCCCTTCCAGTTCTAAGATTTTATGATTCTAGGAATAATACCAATCTCCATTACATCTGTTTCCAGAGCATGTGTACACAATCACATCTCTACCACATAACAGGGCACCAGATCTTACAGTATGAGCTAGTCAGACTGGGGCTAAAAACCAGTGGTGGACCATCTTCAAATAATTCTCCCTGTTAGCAGACATAGACCTCAAAGGAATAAGTGAACCAGATCTTAAGCCATTGAGAATTTTTCAGTTTGCCTATAGGTCTTGTCTTCCACACTAATTTCAAAGAGTGAAGAGAACTGGGATTGTCACAGTAGGGAATATATCACAGAGACTCTGCCTTTTTCTTCCAGGGGCACACACCTTTGGAATGCACTACCATCCAGGGGTCATTAGATGCTTTTAGGAAAGGCCATGAGACCAGTTTGTTTTCCTTTCACTTGGGTTGCAGCTTAATTGGATGGCTAACCATTTTAGCTATATTTTGTACTGCATTTTAGTATTTGTGGGTGGATGTGTGTTATTCTATGATCCTATTATGATTATGATTCATTAACTGATGCTGTGTGTGTGTGTGTGTGTGTGTGTGTGTGTGTGTGTGTGTGTGTGTATTAAGCCACCTTGAGTGGATTTACTCTTAGCGGTGGCCTGGAAATGCTTTAAATAAATAAAAAATACATGTAAATTACAACCACTCTGAATATCCTCTCATGCCCAATTCTACCACTTCTTCACCATGGCTGGATTCCATGCTGCAGCAGATCTAAATCTTATCAAATTGCACAGGTAGATCAGATAGGAAGAAACATTGAGAGTGTGGGGACTTCCCACACCATTCATCTATCCTCTGTTCTACAAGATTTAGACATTACCTACATAGAAGTAATATATACTAGCCCTGGGGCTATTAAGAGGGCCAGTGTGGTGCTATTGATTTCGTTTTGAACTTGCATTTGAGAGATCTGGGTAAAAAAAAACCCAACCAGTTCAGCCATTTAGTTTACTGGGTGACTTTTGAACAAGTAATCAGTGGCCCATGAGCACGTCAATTGGAGAACAGCCTTTACTAAAGGTGCCATGGACGTTGAAGCAGCATTCAAAACTCCCATTTTTAGGCACTATTTCAACAGGGAATTTCATAAGCGCAAGCAGTTTCTGAGCTCTTAGTGCAGTACTGCGCCTAAGATTTCAGATTAAAACTGCCACAGCAAGTGCTGAGGGTGTGGGAGGAGAAATTCCTCCCCGCCAGACTTCCAATAGATCTAGGGGCCGTCTTATACATGAGGACATCTTATACATGGAAAAATACGGTAAGTCTTAAGTTTGCAAACTGGACACTCAAGGTGGGTATGCCATCAGTTGTATAGGCCTTTAATATGTGTTAACTGTGGTGCCAAAAAGATATATTTATATGAAGGAAAGGAGGTGTAGGGAGAATCCAGGGTTTGTCTGCAAAGTGAAAGGAGGACCTTTTTCTGCCTCTCTACTTCCAGCCACTCACTGAAAACGGAGAAGAGACCTTCTTAAGAATATTAGGGAGGTGGGCAGGGGAAGCATGGCTTTGTTTTTTTGCAGTCTTCAGATGAGGAATAGGCCATGTGAAAAATTAACATAAGGTTCTAGCAGCAGTTCATTCACTTTCAGCTTTGTATTCTTGTTATAAAAAAGTGCACCTAGACATTCTGTTGTTGCATCCATAACCTAGGTTTAAAGTGCCATTTAGAGTGCCATTTAGTTCCTAGCTTTCATATCTGTTTCTAACACTGCTTTGAAGACTCTTGAACTCATGGCGAAAAGGAGAAACAAGCTAAGAGGAAGGCACATTTGGAAAACCCTCACCATGATCAACTCCTGCCCATAAATTTATGACCCCACTGTGGAAGGACATGTGGATCCAGAATTGGCCTCCAAACCTACAGACACACAGCTAAGACTGTGCTCATGGAAGACAATCTTACTCAGCTATGAGTGATTGCCAAAGAAGAGGACTTAGAAACCTTCATTGAGACTGACTGTTCAGTTCAGAGCTATGTATGAAATATAACAGCCTCAACTTTCTTACATAGCTTCTGTTGCAAGACTGAGAAGCAAAAACTGTCAAAAGTTTTCGCATCAGTCTTGTTAAGAGTCTGGAATTAGACTTATCAACTCTGTATAACCCATGTGTCTGTTTGGCTCCCTGACTCACAATCTCCAGCCCTCCAAACTTCCCTTCCCATCAATAGTGCATAGGCCTTCTTTCAATTTGCAAGCTGCTCAACCACGACTTTTGTTTCACTATTTCAAACTATGAGCTGTATTTGCACTTTGACATGCATCATTGATGTTGTGCATTCAACTGTGTTCATTATGTTACATTTGCATTCCTTTCTACTCCAGACTGGCAGAGGAGATGCTTTTTTGTAAAAGGGATTTAGTGCTTTTTGGTTTTTACATTGTGTCACAACTTCATCTGCTCTTATTATGTTTGTTTGCAACTGTAGTCTATCATCTAAGCCTTTTAACTGACATTTGTACAGTTGGTCATTGCTTTTAAAGAAACAAAAAAAATGTTTTTCCAAGCCATATAAACAATCCAAACTAACAGTAAGCTTATGTGCAAGGCAAGCATACTTTTTACACATGTCATTTCTGAAGTGAACAGTACATTAAACTGTGACTGCAGCAATATGGGGTCTCGCTTCCCTAGAATATATTCCAAATGACATTTCCATGCAGCAATGCAGGGATTTTCACTACTACTACTTCAAGCTTTCAATAAACAACTGGTAACTTTATAGGTTTGGAACAGCACAGCACATAAAACAACTAGGCTAGATGTATGTAAAACTTTTGATGTTAAATGTTGCATTATTCATTATTGTACTTTTGCTTTAATAGTTTGCACTCCACTTAGATCAGTGATAAGCAACCTGGAGCCCTCCAGATGTTGTTGACTCCAATTCCCATTAGTCCTAGCCAGCATAGCCAATGGTTAGAGAAGATGGGAATTGTAGTCTACCATCAGGCACATCAGATTCTCCATCTGTGATTTAAACTCTCTTGCCCATTCTCTCCTTACTATGTACATTTCTTCTACTGACAGAAAATGGCAACTGTTTTGCCCTAGGGCAGCAATGGTAGACTGATATTTATGCCAATAAAAAAGGTAAAAGGTAAAGGACCCCTGGATGGTTAAGTGCAGACAAAGGTGACTATGGGGTGCAGTGCTCATCTTGTTTCAGGCCGAGGGAACTGGCATTTGTCCACAGACAGCTTTCCAGGTCATATGGCCAGCACGACTAAAATGCTTCTGGAACAATGGGACACCATGATGGAAGCCAGAGAGCATGGAAACACCATTTACCTTCCCGCTGCAGCAATAACTATTTATCTACTTGCACTGGTGTGCTTTCAAACTGTAAGAGTGGCAGAAACTGGGGCAGAGCACTGGGAGCTCACCGTGTCATGCAGATTTGAACCACCGGCCTTCCAATCGGCAAGCCCAAGAGGTTCAGTGGTTTAGAAACAGCGCCCTCCTCTCCCCATTTATGCCAACACCAGGTGGAACACGAATTCTTGGCACTGTGTTGCATTCATACAGTGAAAATACATCTCAAGGACCTGAAAAGATTGGACTACTGTATAGTCTACCCCTGCACCTCAAACTTATACATTAGAATATCTCTTCAATGGGAGATGGTATCCCCTGATGAGTAAACTGAGCCCTACTGAGAGTAAAGTCACTCATTGAATTCTAGTGCCTTGGAGCTTGCTAGTGCCACCATTTCTCCTCTTTACTTCATCAATTCATGTGTGAAGCTCATTCAGTCAGCAGACTGATGCAAGTCAAGCTAGGAACCTCAAACACTGACAGGCTGCTACTAATAGTTCTTTGTGTGTTGCACACTGAGCACTACATGCTTCTACATGTTCCATATCAATAGAGGGGGGAGAGAGAGAGAAGGGAGGGAAAGAACCCCTTCCTCTGGCATTTACAAGCTAGCAAGTGAACTGTGCGGTCCCCTGCAAGGAAGATGCTCACATCTGTGCCCTTTCATATTGCCCTGGCTTCCTTTTAATTCATCTTCCTCTGGCTGCAGAATGGTGTGTGCTGCCTCTCTCACATTGACATTGCTTTGCTACATGAGCTGCATTCAGAGCAGGTATTGCTGAGTAAAAAGAAGTGCCTTGTGCTCTCTGCTGAAAAGGAGACAGGTGGCTAGTGGCTTGAAGAGTGGACGAGCAAACTAAAATATAGAGAGAAGAAAAACCTTGTAGTTTAAAATAAGACTGGTGAACTGAACTGTCACTTTGCCGTCGCCCCCTTTCTGTAGATAACAGTTTGGCTGTTTGAAGCACGTGATATGGAACTGTGAGCGTGCTGTTCTTTACAGCTGCCCTTTGTATGAACTAAAAATCTGCTGGAATTAATAAAGTGCAAGAAGGAAGAGGAACTCACTAGCCGAATATACTTGTGTATCCCACATGGAGCAGAGTATCAATCCCATGGGAAAGAAAAGCAAGGTTATAATCTTTTGAAATAAATATTTCTTACACGTTTTCCCCATAAGCCGCACTTATATGCAGATGATCCAATTTTTCTTTGCAACAACAAAAAATATTAATGTTGGCTAGATGCAATGCAAATTTATAGAATACTGGCTTCTTTCCACTTCACTTTTGATAAGCATACACTCTAAACAACTGAACAGTTCTTTCTAGGAGTGAGTAATAAAAGCAATTAAAAACATTTGTTCTTGCTCTCAGTTTCCTTCCTGAAAGATGCTGCTCCTCTGAAAATTAAAATGACATGGCCTAAACACCAACTGAAGCTAAAAAATCACAATCCTCCCATCACAAAATTTTACTAATATGATGTCTATTTCTTTACTACCTATACAGGTTTTACCATTTGAGAGAACATGCTCCTGTACTCATTTTTTGTCTTTTTGATTATCTTTGCAGCATTCTATTTCTTGCTATTTTAACACGAATACTTCATAACACAAAATCTTTACGAATTTTTATCTCTTTCTGGAAGGATAAGCCTGTAATCCTATTCTATTACTTTGCCAGTGCAGTAGAATTAGATTTTTCTAATTGGCCTTTCAAAATTGCCTTCTAATAATTTTAATATGATTTGCACTGGACCTCTAATCATTTCTGTTAAAGTCTTCCTTTTGTTAGTAAGTGGCAGCAATAAGGGCTGACCACTCAAGATGCCCAACCAGTCTCAGTCTGCAACAAAAGACCATTTGAAGAGTCTTAATGGACTGTGGTTTATTCTGGAAAATGCAGAAGGTTCAGAAATTTCAGTATGGTTCAGTATGCAACTGCCTAAATATTAGAAGTCCAAGCACAACAGCATTTTTGCACCAATTGTGCAAAACACCAATGCACTTCCTGGCCCAGCTAAAGTTAATAGCATTGATCTTTAAAACCTTAAACAATGTGCGGCGAGCCTACCTGAAGAACCATCTTCACTCTGACCCATTTGTTAAGCTCAAGACTGCAGGTTCTACTTGCTTGCTCACCAGTAAGATCAATCAGGTTAAATAAAAAAATTCCTTCAGTAGCACCTTAAAGACCAACTAAGTTTATATTTTGGTATGAGCTTTCGTGTGCATGCACACTTCTTCAGATGCATGCACACGAAAGCTCATACCAAAATAAAAACTTAGTTGGTCTTTAAGGTGCTACTGAAGGAATTTTTTTATTTTACTTCGACCCAGACCAACACGGCTACCTACCTGTAACCAGAACTATCAATCAGGTTGGCAGGTATAAGAGAAAGGGCTTTCTTGGTGATGGCCCTGCAGTTGCAGAAATACATTCCAAAAGAATTACTGTTAAGCCTAACACAATGCTAAGGAGTTTTGTAGGAGACAGTCTTCTGATGATGCAACAGTGGCATTTTTGGGTAGCTCAAATCTTATTGGTTGCTGCGCATCCCAGTTATTCATGATGTATACAATGACAGTTGTTGGTGTGGGATAGCATACATGAGAATGACTTACCCTAAAACCTATACAGGTGATTCTGCATTTACACAAGGGTTACATTCCAACCCTGTGTGCATACACAAAATTGTGTAAAATGGGAAGCATTCTAGTGAGTCTGCCTCCCCACCGAACAGCTGATGTGTGGGATAGCACACCAAGCAGTCACTTTCCCTGGGTGTCAGCTGAGAAAGCTCCTCAGCCTCACATGGAGACCAGACCCTTCGAAGAGGATGTCCTCTTTGGGCTCTGAGGAAGGTCTCCTCATGAGCCAGGAGGAATCTCCAGGGTGCTCCTCATTTCCAGGATCCATTTCTGGATTCCCAGCACTGCACAAATCTTGGTCACATGCAAATAGAGCATACATAAATGGGGAGTTGCCTGTATTGGACTAGAAATTATGCTGCAAGTCTCATAGAGGACAGTCTACTGATGGTATGGCAGTGACCGTATCATTTGTGACTGCTCAAAGATTATTTTGTTCGTCATTCATTTGTATGTATTTTTTAAAAATGGTATGGGGGCTACATATTTGAGCATTACTTGCACCCAAATGAAGTACTGGACTGGACAGGATTTTAGGGTATCTGTATTCCAAATGTGTTGGTGCATGAGATGATATGGCCCAAAGCTTACTGATGCACACAGATTGTTCTGCTCACAATAGGTTTTCAAAGAAGGTGGTACTGTGGACTGCTGCTCTTCCCTGTGGGCTTCCACAGGGCTCTGTTCTCGTCACTATGCTTTTAAATCTCCATGTGAAACTACTAGGGAAATCTGGAGTTTTGGAGTGGGCTGTACCTCCCAATTCTTTCTCATTTCCTCATGTGGAAAGGAATAACCATTTGTAGGTGATAATAGACTGAAGGAGGATAAATAAACTGATGCTATGTTCAGAAAATGTGGGAAAGGTCATGGGACACAATGACAATAAAAATTAAAATATTATAGAAATGCTGGTTCTAGATGTACTGCCATAGAAAAAAACAAGTATGTATATTGGGAATGCTGCTAGATCCAAGACTCGTCCAGAATTCTCAAGTTTAGGTACTTTCCTATCAAGTATGATAGATTATATGCCAGCTATGTCTCTTTTGGGAAGACAGTAATTTAGCCACTATGCTGTATGTCCTAGTAACCTCATGCTAATACTACTGCAATGCACTTGACGTGGGATCACCCTTGAAAACAATTCAGAAATTTCAGCTTGTACAGAATACAGCAATTACCGTAGGCTGATTAGTACTGATTTAAAACAAAAAACAAAAAAACTACCAATTTCCCATGAGCTTCACAGTCTGCCAGTCTGTTGGCACGTCAAATTCTAGTAGCTTCTAAAGTATTGTTATAGGTTTGCCAGGGGGTGAGAGAGAGACCTTAGAGAGAGAAAGTATTTTTTGACCAGTAACTGTGGAACAGCCTTAGATCTGTTCTACCTCCTACCTTAATAAAAGGGGAAATAGGAAACAGGAAAGGAGAAGACAGCAGAAAATACAAGCTTGGATGTTTAGATTCCAAGGGTCTTGGCACAGCAGAGTCTGCGGTTTCTTTAAGAAATATGGTTTATTTATACCGTATTGGCCCAAATATAAGCCACACTTTTTTCCAAATTCCAACTGTGGAAAGTTAAAGTGCTGTTTAAATTCACGACCTTACAAAAATTGGCTTTTACGATATTGCTGCTGAAACAGACATATGGTAATACGGAACATTGTGCCTGCAGAATTTTAAGGGAGCAACTTATATTCAGGTACAGTGGTACCTCGACATCCGAATGACTCGACTTCCAAAGGATTCGACTTCCAAAATCGACAACACAACCCCAGAAGTCTTTTCACCGTGCATGCCCTGCGCAGGAGCGACACACACAATCGGTGCAAGCGCGAAATTGCGCTTTGCGCATGCGCAGAACAGACATTTCGACAACCGAAGACTTCGACTTATGAAGACGGCCGTGGAACGGATCGTCTTCATAAATCGAGGTACCACTATATTGTCTTTTTTTCCCTCCCCCCCCCCCCGCCCTTGAATTTTAAAGGTGTGACTTATTTGCAGGTGCTGCTTATATTCGGGCCAATACGGTACACATTTACATCTGGTTTTGAGGAAGGGGTGCAGAACATAACACCCCAAGAGTGTCTTCAGCAAGCTTGGGTTCAGAACAGAAGCCAGCCATACTCCCCTGGTCTCTGTGTAGCCCCTTTCAGCCAGCCACGCATGGCCTTCTGGTCCCTTACTTCTTCCTGAAAACCCTTACAAAATGCAACTCCCCCATTCGGTAGCACCATTGCCCACTGAACCCCAGCAATTTCTCCCTCAGTGCTTCCTGCCAGAGCCTCCTGCCTGATTGATGGCCTCTACTGAGGGGCTTATGGGCTGGCCATCAGCACCATTGTTTCTTCAATGACCCATCTCCAGCAAGCCATCACCACACTGGCCTCATGAGGAAGCTAGCTCGTGTATTCCCAGTCGTTGCTAAATTCAGAAATTTATGAGTTTGATCAGATTGTAACCCTTCATTGACTCTAGGGGTTTGGGAGGTCTTGCTCCCCACATCCAAGCCTACACTCTCTAAATAAATAGATAAATAAATAAATCCCTTGCCTGCTCTTTTATTGCATAGCAATTTCTATACTTTATCTTAGCCAAAAGGCCGAGTAGTGATTCCATTAAAAGCCTGAGCTGGTAACCAGGTCTTCAGCAGGTATCTAAAACTTAAGAGTAGGTGTCAGCCTTATCACAGAGGAGAGAGTGCTCTAAAACAAAAGACACTCAGTTCCCCACTGCTACACTGGCCTGCGAGCGCTCCAGCTTACCAAAGGTGTCATGGGCTCTGAAGAAACTCGATCTCAGGATGTGCTAAGAGGAAGGCACGCTTGGCAAATCCACACCGTGATCAACTCCCGCATGGAAACCAATGTCCCCATTGTGGAAGGATGTGTGGATCCAGAATTGGCCTCCAGTCACTTATGGACCCACTGTTAAAACCAATGTTTATGGAAAACAATCTTACTCGGCTACGAGTGATAGAAGAAGAAGAAGAAGAAGAAGAAGAAGAAGAAGAAGAAGAAGAAGAAGAAGAAGAAGAAGAAGAAGAAGAAGAAGAAGACACAGTGGGCCTCAACTAAAAATGGTACAGCAAATTCAGTCTCCCCATTAGGTGGAGCATGCTCTATTCTGGAGAAGGGGTAGCTTTCAGTTTCTATGAACTATACTGGGTCCAGGGCACTTGTAACTGAAATGTAGTAGCAACAAATTGCTGCAAATTCCTACTTTCCTACTTTTGTAATTGTAGGAATGGTCAACATTGCACTTTCTGCTGCATCATGATTGTGCCACCATCTCCCATAAGAAATTACTCAGATCCTGAAGTCTGATTAGTTTACACTGGCCTCAAAAGCTTTTCTATTCAGGGGGGTTGGACTAGTTTCCTTCCAACTCTCTGATTATCTTTCAACTGATGAACAGACCAGTTAAAGATGTAATTTACTGCTTGCCATGGCTGTTTGAAATTATTTGTCATGGTTGTATATTTTGATTGATTATACTGTTGGAAAGCAGGTTAAAAGTATTCTAAATTAAAGAAAAATAAAGTGTTGTGGCACCTCAGAGACTGATTAAATGCACCATTCGCTGCAGAAGTGGACTAAGGCTGACGTGTGAACATAATGCACACAGGGGAAGCTGGAGGATAAGCCAAATTAACAACTTGGGGGGACCATTACTGATGGATGACATACATGACATTCAAGGATGAACTGATGAATGTGATATTGAATGTGATGTTAGCAGCACAGCCAATGTTGCAATGGTCATCAGTAGTATTGTCAAACTAAAAAAGAAGGACAAAGCTGGCACTGGGGTTTACTTCAAAGCCTGGCTCCCCATTGCTATTTGGGGAAAGCCTCTTCTACCGTGTTTCTCCGAAAATAAGACACCATCTTATATTTTTCCTTAAAAAAAAAAACCACTATGGCTTATTTTCAGGGGGTGTCTTTTTTTTTCCTCCTGCCGCGGCCGGCATTGCTGCTGCGCCTATCACTATGTCTTATTTTGGGGGTATGGCTTATATTCCTTGAATACTTAAAAATCCTGCTACGTCTTATTTTATGGCTACGTCTTATTTTCAGAGAAACAGGGTAGTAGCAGAGGGGCTGTCCCAAAAACCATGAGGTGGCTTCTGCCAAGGAACTGCTCACTTGATACCCATATAACCATTCACCTTTCCCCTGCTATAGACCAAAAGAGCTGTTATTTTGGTAAATATTATGCAAGACACTTTCCTAATGACTCAAAATGCAATATCCTAGGATAAACTAAGATTACATGTTGAATTACTGTAAGTTTCTCTTTTCTTTCATTCTCAATCAAGCTGCTTTGCTAGTTTTTGATGCAAATCAGCTTCTTTGGAAGAAGAAAAGGAGGCTTGTACTAGAATTTGTGCATAAAGACTGCACTCTTGGACAGCTGCATATAGCATATAAATGACAAACATAGGAAATACCCTGTCTGGCTAATTTCGGTGTCCTGCAGAGCTTTCATTTCTGCTCTGCCTAACCTAAAGAAGAGTGATATTGCAACCAGATGCATGGAACTATTTCTTCCCTACTTAGACTTGGGCAATAATCGTAATTGAGAGAAGTCAAAACCTGAATGCAAGTCCAACCACACAAACATTCTGGAGAGGATTTTCTAAGAGGTGTTTCTAAGAGGATGCAAGCAGGAATTGAAGAGAAAATAATTAAATGGTCTGGAAACTATTACACATTAGAAATCACTGGAGCACTAAAAGGTGTTGGCTTGCAGCTATGGTAGAAACCCTTTAAAAGTTGCCATGGTAGTTCATGCTGCAATTTGCCCACTCATTCTTCAATGAAGAGCTCCTTTAAAAAAATGCAACACAACAAATAAATGTCAGTAAGGAGTGGGGTGGGGAGGGCTTTGTTCACCACAAAATTCTGCCATAAACATTCTATTGAAGAAGAGCCATCAGGTAGGTCAAAAATCAAGCCAATCATGTAGCATTAAGCTGCAGTCACCTGAACTTCAGGGAAAACAAGGCACTGAAGAAACAAATTAAAAATTATAACAAACATTGTACTTTGAGGTGTTCCCTGGTATGTCCCAAACATACATTCAACCAAAAAAACCTGGGTTAACAGATTTTGTGAAATATGCCCCCAACCTTCTTTAAATAAGGTAATTTCACACAGACACACATATATAACAAATTTAGCTAGCGCAGACATGTTGATGCAAACCAAGGCCAAAACAGTGGAGAGCAAGTATTGCATAAGTTATGTTTATGTAAGAAGGGTTTTTTAAAAAAGAAAAGAAAAAAGAAAAGGTAAAGGACCCCTGGATGGTTAAGTCCAATCAAAGACA
The DNA here is from genome assembly GCF_963506605.1 of Zootoca vivipara. Lineage (NCBI taxonomy): Eukaryota > Metazoa > Chordata > Lepidosauria > Squamata > Lacertidae > Zootoca > Zootoca vivipara. The sequence goes on from NC_083281.1 coordinate 60,158,385, forward strand.
ACTAGAGGTTCATCACTCATCTTGATTTCAGGCTGAGGGAGCCAGCGTATGTCCACAGACAGGTACATACAAACAATGACTATCATCAGTGCAGGCAAGATTTTTTAAAAAATTTTATCATCTACATTAGTGTTTTATTTATTTTATAGTACAGTACATTGTTTATTGCTTTCATTTTATGGATCAATGGTCTCGTAAGACAGGGTGGATTTGTTTTAAATCAAACTGATTTAAATCACGATTTAAATCAAACTGATTTAAATCACGATTTAAATCACGATTTAAATCACTAGTCAGTAAGGCTTGATTTAAATCATAGTTTTCTACATAAAGACCAATTCTTGCTGGTATAACTTTAAAATGCAAGTAGATGAAGATTTTTAGAAGAACAACTTTTCATATTAGTTTCTTATCCCCAGTTTAATAGGTTAATCATTCATATTTGGACAACTTTACTGTTGTACTTAGAAAGGAGAAAAATAATCATTACCTTAATAATAATAATTTAAATAGATTTATTCAACTGAAACAATAACATTACAGCATACCGTGTTTCCCCCTTTTTAAGGCGTAGTCATAAAATAAGCCATAGCAGCATTTCTAAGCATTTGAGAAATATAAACCGTACCCCGAAAATAAGCCATAGTGATAGGCGCTGTGCGGAAGAGATCACTGAGCTCCCCGAGTCAGCAGCAGCAACGCCGGCCGCAGCAGTGTTTGCTGAGTCCTTTCTTGCTTTTGGGACTTGGTTACTGTGCTGGCTTGGGATGGTGTGTGTGCAATTGCTGTTGCTGCTTCGTGTTTTTCAGCTGGATTCTCTGGGTTCTAAGCACTTTCCCCCGTTTGTTTGTGAAGCAGCACTCGGCTGCAGCCCCTGCCTCTCCCGACGGCTGCATGAATGCGAGGCTGGAGTTGATCGCTATCTCCTTTTCCATTTCTTTTGTCTTTGAGCACCCGGCCCCGCCCCCTCTCCCCTTCGTGGAATGAAGAACAGAGTTTTAGCAGCATTTCCTCATTATAAAAAAAAGGTCAGGAACTTTTACTTTAACCTCAAAAATGGGATATTTCCTCTCTCTAAAAACAACTCTGACCTGAACACCAATAAAACGGGGGTAGATCACCTCCAGTTTATAAATCCGCAAGTAGATCGCAGTCTCTTGGAAGTTGGGCTCTATACTTTGGCTGATTGCAAGCCTTTGCATCTTTAAAAAACAAAAACCATGCGCTTCTCAGTCTTAATTTTCCTTTAATTCATCCCCCTATACCCTCCTCCAACCATTGTCTCCTTCCATTCCTTACCCCCCTCCCTCTCTCCCCACTTCCCTCACTCCTGTGCGATCTCATTTAGTCATATACTTGCTTTTTCTGTTGTGTTGTCTATTTTATATTTAATATTATTACCCTTTATGATGTTATTTTTCCCCTTGCGATAATTATTTATTTTTTATCTTTAACTAACTTTCCTTTCCATATTTTTCCATATATAACTCAACACTTTCCCATTCCTTCTTAACTCTTTGGATAGAGTGCCCCCCCCCATTATTGTTGTTAATTTTACAATTCCTGGATTTTTTATGGAACCGAACAGCTCGGGTGCTTCAGAATGTGCCTTCTGTTGCTACAGGGCTATGGGGCTTCACTATTTGACCCCCCACCCCAGGTTGGGATTTTTAAAGTAGTTCTGTGGGTCCCAGGGCACAGAATCACCCCGATCCTTTCCTTTGTCTAAACAGACCTCTTCCCCCCTGACTTTGGAAGGCTGTGCTTCAAGGGTGATACCAGGGGTTTTTTAAGACCTGCGCCTCTTAAGGATTGTTACGGTCCATAACTTCCATTGCTTTCTACAGGGTTGGGGGTTTAAAGCACTGCCACCCCCACCCCACCCTGCAGGCGCTCGGAACTGGCAGCGCCAACAACGCGCCCAGCAATGTGCAGAAGAGAGCACCGAGCATCCTGAGCCAGTGGGTCCCAGTTGTACCAGCACTTTTTTAAAAAAAAAAAGACACCCCCTGAAAATAAGCCACTGTGTGTTTTTTTGAGGGAAAAAAGTTATAAGACGGTGTCTTAAAAAAGGGGAAACACGGTATGTTATTTGCTTAAACAAACATCCATGTTTGTTAACTAATTTGGCTAAACAAAAACAAAATATATATATATTTTAAGACTGTCAGCCCAGCCTACACATGAAAAACATAAATACTGTCCACTCCAAACAATCAGAAAAATATTGTTTCTATTCTATTCACTGAACTTCTTGAAACTTAGCACTGAAGGGCTTGTTTCTGTATTCATAGGTTTGTAGAACAATAAGATTAAGGTCTTTTTCTCAACTCTGTTCATGTTATAACATTTTTGCTGTGAAGAAGAGGCATGTGATCTCTGCTGAGTCAAATTCAGTTTTAAGAACTGCAAAAGTAAACCAAGCATCTGTGATAATATCTTGTAGGCAGAGAAACTGCCCAATAATCTTACAAAAACCTCTGAAAGAGCATGACATTGTGAATGGATTAATGGAATTTCTTTACCCCAAAAATTAAACATATACTATACAACCTTATTCTACATAATTAAAAAACTAATCTTTATTTCATGATGGAATAACCTTTGGATGGTAATATATTTTCCTCAAAAAGCATTTTATTTTAAAAAAGCCAATTTAAATCAAAAAAATCGATTTAAATTAAAAAAAATCCGATTTAAATAAAAAAAATCCAATTTTTTTGATTTTTTTAAAAAAATCATTGATTTTTATCCACCCTGTTGTAAGATAGTAAAATGCATGTTAAATTGCTGTTTTAGGGGTTGTTTTTAAAAGTCTGGAACGGGTTAATCCGTTTTGAATTACTTTCTATGGGAAAGCGTGCCTTGGTTTTGGAATGCTTTGGTTTTGGAACAGAGTTCTGTAACGGATTAAGTTTGAGAACCAAGGTACCACTGTACTCTGAAGATCTCCTATATTATCCATTCCCTATTATCCATTCCCTTCTTAAATTTTGCTACCACTTCCCCATAATCATCCTCCAACACCTCCACAATGACTTATGTACTTTCTCTACCACTTAACTCAGCATTAATTATCTATAAATCATTACAAGTTCCTTGCCACCACTGCAGTCTATTAATTTCCTGACCATCTGACTCACTAATTAAATTTTTCGAAGCTTCAGAGCAGGAGGTACAATTTCCTAATTTTGTACAGAGCTAACCACCATGGTACAATGTAGTATTGTATGGATGCTCCAGGAATACAAATATAGTGCTGGCAGTATCCTCTCTCCACCTCTGATTATTGCTTAAACCATAACTTTCCAAACTGTGTTGTGACACGTTAGTTTGTCAGCTGCAGTGTGTAGGTGTGTCACATGAACACTCCCCATGCTCCTCCTAGGGTTGGATAGGGGTTTGTTTAACCTCCAGTTTGCTAGTAAAACTGAATCACTGTGTCACGAAATGATGCATGTCCAAGAAGTTGTCACCAACATGAAAAGTATAACTGCAGACACTTGACTTCTTCAGAAATTATTTGCATTGGTATTAAAATAATCCAGATGAAAAATTAAGTAGCCATCATTGTCTATTGCAATTTTAATAAAATTAATGCTCATAGGAGAACTACAACCTAAATTTTACCATACAACCAGAGAAATTTCAAGGCATTAAACCAATTATATTGTAGCTAGCCACATTAATTAGATTCCAAGGAAAGCTCTATTGGAATAAAAAATCTGCTAGATTGATAGAATGTTTTTTAAAAGGAGCATTTTTAAGCAAACACATCTATATCTATTTCAGCGAACTTTATATGAATCACAGCATCAGTTTTTAATTGTCTGGTCTGGAAAAGCACTTTCAAGCAAAAATAGAGTGTTATTGCCTTCATGAGGGTAAAGTGCCATTTTGTTTAATCTGCAGATTGGGAGAACCTATAAGTAAATACAGTAATGCAATTCAGCTTCAAAGCCTTTTCAACCTGTGTATTGTTCAACCTCAGAGTTGCTCTATCTCCTACCTTAATAAAAGGGGAAATGGGGAGCAGGAAAGGAGAAGACAGAAGAAAATACAAACTGGGATGTGGAGATCAAAAGGACAAGAAGGCAGCACTGAAAGAGAAGCACAAAGAATTGCAGCTGAGCATCCAAAAGCACTGGGACCAGAAAACAGCCCTTAGAAAAGAAAGAGAAACAATGGAAGTGAGGGCAGCCCCCTCTTTTAAGGCTCTTTTCACTTGTGCATAACAAAAGGCAGCATTCCTACAGTGAAATGACTCAGACAACACAACTTTGTCTCTTGCTTTGCTAGAATGCATTTAGTTTGCCTCTAGTCAAGGCACAAACAAACAAACCTTCTTATAAAGAAAATGCTACATAACCTCTGCAGCAGCTATGCAGCTATGTCTAACAGGACAGAGCAACACACAGTGGCCGCACCACTTGTCTCTCACTCCTTTAGATTGAACTGGAACTAAGCACTTTATATTTCAGGAGGTGGGGGGAGTCTCCATCTGCCTCTTGAACCTACTGCACTATTTGAAAATTTTAAGTGGGCGAACACAAGGGCTCCATTCAACAAAGCTAACGTGGCTCTTCAATCAGCTGAAGTGCTGGCTGCCAGAGCCTTTGGAGCTCATTTTATGCTAAAGGCACGTTTTCATTGTTGCTTCCTGTTTCCAAAACCATCTCTGGTCTTTTTTTTTTTTAAGAAGCCTGAGAATTTTCTGAGAGTTAGTTATGATGGAGGAGGGGGTGAGCAGGCTGCAGTGTAGCAATAATAACCAAGACACATATGAACTACTGTACAGTACTCTGCTATCAAGTTCCATGTCCATAGAAGAGGATGCAAGGTCAGTTCACAGCTTGCTTAGAATATGAGAAAGAAATATATTATCCCACTTCAACTACCTCAGGCTCATCTAAGTTGACTTCTGGATACCACAGTTATTACCAAAGGTGTGTTCAGGAAGTTTCATGTCACAACAGATGACAGTTTATCTGCCCACCTTTCTTATAAGCTATATTTAGAGCAGGGAAAAGCCAGATCTTTTTATTAGACCAACCACTCTGATAAATGTTGTAAACACTTCACAACTTGACTGAGAATTTAGACATGTAAGGTATAAGATTCTACACTCCCCCACCTCCACTATTGGTTTACATTTGAAGGGAATGTAATCTAACACAGAAATGACTGATTTGCTTCCCTTTCACTTTCCACAGTCACTGGTCAAAAACATGAACTCAAAACTCCACAAGTTGTGCAAACCAATCACAAAATGCCTGGATAACTATAAATATGGAAATATTTCCATATGTTAAATATACTACCTCCTAGCAAAATTTGAATAACTGCAAAGTTTTTAGTACAGAATTCTAAATTCCCCTGTAATGTAAAAATTGCAGTAACACAAGCACCCTACTGGATTGAAAGTAAGTCCTCCACATAAAAAAAAACCTGCACTTTTAAGTGTGCATGAATGTGCCCTAAAAACAATTAATGGGTGCATAAGGAAACAATTGTACAGATTATTCAAACTGAACTATCAAGAGGTGAAAACCAACTTCTATTATTCTATCTGAAACTGCTATCTCATTTGCCGCACATATATACCTTTCTTAGATTTCCTCCCCATTTAATACCACAATTTACAATAATATTAATATTATTAACAGTAATAGTAGAAAGGCAATCCTAATTTATCCTCAAGAATGTGGGTCTTTTGTTATAGTGGAATGGTGATTTTTCAGTAGCTGGATAGGATTGTTTCTAAGCTTGACTGCTATCCAAAACAGGATTGACATCCCAGCGCTTCCGAATCAACTTAAGTCCTTTATTTGATAAAAACCTTTCTGAATTTTTTTGCCCCATATCCAAGATATTGAATCAATTCTTTGTATGTATTAGTCATTTCACTTGACTAAGATCCACTTCAGTTGGACCACCTTCTCACTGAACTACAATGAGACTTTGAAGTGCTCTGTAGTTGCAAGAGTGGGCATCTATAGTCAAGGACTACATATTCAGCAACTTTAAGATCCAGACTTCAGGTTTTTTAGGAGTAATTTCTAATCCTGAGAAAAATGACCCTTTTATTAACACTTTTAACAATACCCTTAATTCGAGGACCGAAAAGGAAGTGTAGACACCTCTACAAAGCTGTCTTTAAAATAATGTGCAAACAATGGCAAAGATGCCACATTTCTCCTTTTTTCAATTTTTAAGATAGCCAAGGATGAACCACACATACAGAGACTGATTCACAAAAGGCTGTGCTTCAGATCTGCTCAGGAAACCCAGCCAGATGAAAAAGACTGACACTGACATCATAAACTGCTCTATTTTTATCAGCCAACAAGATCTAATCCTTGGCTGAGCAGGAGGTTTGTTTCTATTCTGTGGAAGAGCCTCAATCCTGGAGCTGTAAACCAGGTTACATAAATTAACATTCCCCTCTGTCCCTCCAACCCTTTATTTCTCCATTTCTGAATCTACACCACTTAGAATACAATGCTTCAACCATTAAGAATGTGGGAATTCAGTGTATTCCCTGAAAAAGCAGGGAAAAGATCTCGTCTCTCTCTCACCCCAATATTTCCTGGCTCAATGCAGCCAACTCTGGTTAAATCCACTTCAGTCACATATCATGGCGAGGCAGTGACAGCTACTCTGTTCCTGCAATGGTTTTAAGTACCAAAGAAATTATATGCAAGATCTCCCTATAGCAGGCTGTTAAATATACTGCTAGGCTTCTTTCTTGCATAAGAAATCATATGGCATATTTTCAGGGGGAGAGGATTATCTTGGGAGCTGCAATTTAAGTGCTTACCAGAACATACGACACTGCTTATTTTACAACAATTTCAATGGTTCTTGTCTATATCTGGCCCAATTCAAAGTGTTATCACCTTTTAATTTCTAACAACCACTCTTTCCCCCCATTAAAAAAAGGTAAAAGACCCCTCATTTCACACGCTAGCAAGGTTATGCTTAAAATTCTACAAGACAGGCTTAGGCAGTATGTGGACCGAGAACTCCCAGAAGGGCAAGCTGGATTTCGAAGGGGCAGAGGAACCAGAGACCAAATAGCAAACATGCGCTGGATTATGGAGAAAGCTAGAGAGTTCCAGAAAAACGTCTACTTCTGCTTCATTGACTATGCAAAAGCCTTTGACTGTATCGACCACAGCAAACTATGGCAAGTTCTTAAAGAAATGGGAGTGCCTGATCACTTCACCTGTCTCCTGAGAAATCTCTATGTGGGACAAGAAGCTACAGTTAGAACTGGATATGGAACAACTGATTGGTTCAAAATTGGGAAAGGAGTACGACAAGGTTGTATATTGTCTCCCTGCTTATTTAACTTATATGCAGAATTCATCATGCGAAAGGCTGGACTAGATGAATCCCAAGCAGGAATTAAGATTGCCGGAAGAAATATCAACAACCTCAGATATGCAGATGACACAACCTTGATGGCAGAAAGCGAGGAGGAATTAAATAACCTTTTAATGAGGGTGAAAGAGGAGAGCGCAAAATATGGTCTGAAGCTCAACATCAAAAAAACCAAGATCATGGCCATCACCTCCTGGCAAATAGAAGGGGAAGAAATGGAGGCAGTGAGAGATTTTACTTTCTTGGGCTCCTTGATCACTGCAGATGGTGACAGCAGTCACGAAATTAAAAGATGCCTGCTTCTTGGGAGAAAAGCAATGACAAACCTAGACAGCATCTTAAAAAGCAGAGACATCACCTTGCCGACAAAGGTCCGTATAGTTAAAGCTATGGTTTTCCCAGTAGTGATGTATGGAAGTGAGAGCTGGACCAAAAAGAAGGCTGATCGCCGAAGAATTGATGCTTTTGAATTATGGTGCTGGAGGAGACTCTTGAGAGTCCCATGGACTGCAAGAAGATCAAACCTATCCATTCTTAAGGAAATCAGCCCTGAGTGCTCCCTGGAAGGACAGATCGTGAAGCTGAGGCTCCAATACTTTGGCCACCTCATGAGAAGAGAAGAATCTTTGGAAAAGACCTTGATGTTGGGAAAGATGGAGGGCACTAGGAGAAGGGGACGACAGAGGACGAGATGGTTGGACAGTGTTCTCGAAGCTACGAACATGAGTTTGACCAAACTGCGGGAGGCAGTGGAAGACAGGAGTGCCTGGCGTGCTATGGTCCATGGGGTCACGAAGAGTCGGACACGACTAAATGACTAAACAACGACAACAACAAAAGACCGCTGGATGGTTAAGTCCAGGCATCCCCAAACTTCGGCCCTCCAGATGTTTTGGACTACACTTCCCATCATCCCCGACCACTGGTCCTGTTAGCTAGGGATCATGGGAGTTGTAGGCCAAAACATCTGGAGGGCCGCAGTTTGGGGATGCCTGGTTAAGTCCAATCAAAGGTGACTATGGGGTTGCAGCGCTCATCTCACTTCAGGGCAAGGGAGACAGCATTCCGGGTCATCACTAAATAGCGTCTGGCTCAATGGGACCGTGACGGAAGCCAGAGCACAAGGAAACGGCACTTACCTTCCCGCCACAGTGGTACCTATTTATCTACTTGCACTGGTATGCTTTCAAACTGCTATGTTGACAGAAGCTGGAACCAAGCAACTGGAGCTCACCCCATCGTGCGTATTCAAACTGCCGACCTTCCAATCAGCAAGCCCAAGAGGCTCAGTGGTTTAGACCACAGCGCCACCCGCTCCCATATGAGCCTACTCACTCATCACATTTTCCAGGAAGGCTCTGCTCCAATGGTGGACGTGTAGCAGGCAGTAACAGAAGGAAAACCTTCTCTGTGATTATGTCCAGACTTTTGAACTCTCTACCAAAAAAGACTCATATCATCCCTCCTCCAATGCTTCTACCACCACTATTTCTTAAGACTTTCCTTTTCCAGCAGGCCTTTGGCCTGATGAATTGAATGCACTTCATTAAACTCTTGGAAATTTATCTGATTTACTCCTGTCATTTAACTTATTTGTCATTGTATTACTATTTCTAAAAATGTGCTATGGCCACCTTGAATGTTTTTAAATAGAAAGGCAGAATATAAATATTATTAAGCAAATAAAGGCTATTTATAAGTAAGCAAAGTAGGTAAAGAACCTGGTCAGTTCTGGTTACATCCAGATGAGACACTGCAAGACTGTCTTTCAAAGACAGCCTGCTGGTGCAAAATTCAGCTGCCATGATGCCTGTGAGAGCTAGGTGACTTTAACATCATGTACCTACTCTGAATATGTTGCACTGGTCAGCCACTCATTTTCAGAACTAGTACCAACCTTTAAGTGCTGAACCATTTATGGCCACGTTATATGAAGGGCTGTAATTCCCATCATCCCTGGACACTGGTCATGCTGGCTGGGGCTGTTGGGAACGGAACTCCAACAACATCAGGAGGGCACCATATTAGTTATCCCCTGACCTACATCCATATAAACCTCCCCAGATGTCCTGTTCTCTGTCAATTCAGTTTATGTGAATCAGGGAGTGGACGTTTTTAGTTATGATCCTACACCTGTGAAATTCCCTCCTTGGAAAGCTTCATCTTTGCACACCTGCCCAGTGGCCTTTAAGCAGACTTTAAAGACTTTTATGCTTTCAAACTTTTTCTTGATTTTACTGCTTGCCCTCAATGTATAATTTTATCTAAAGTTTTTAATATTTGTTCAACTTGTTTTGCTTTTAAATATTGTTATTGCAACCTATCTTTACAGGAGAAAATGTTTCTGTTTCTCTCCCTTTAGTTTAACTTCCAGTTGAGGAGCCTCTCTGCTGTTGGGGTTCTAGAGCAGAGGACATGCAAAGCCCCCAGTGGTTAGGCAGTTTTCTTTCTCCATAGTCCTGCATGACTCAAGCATCCACCTCCATGGACTCATTTGGGTTCCCACTATCCACCTGCAGAACACCCATTTACTAAAGGAGAGATTACTGAAAAAGGGTTTCCGTAGAAACACACAAAATATATGACATCTCAAAGGCAGGCCAAAGAGGGCACCTAGCAATCTCTAAACTAGTGAGGAATTATCTAACAAATGTCTTAAGCAATGCTTGCTGATAAATCACTGCACAGCATTGTGGACCCTGGTCCAGGCATTTGTTTCCATTAATACCACTAAGATATCAGATACAAAGTGCTTTTGTTCAGCAGAACATATATGCTATAATAAAAAACAAACTTTGAAATCTGCAACAGTAACTGTTCAACTATCAGGCAGCATTTTATAAATTTCCTATGCTCTGCTAGAAGCTAAATTCACTGTACAGTATCAAGATCACTGAACAGAGATTTCTAGAAAGACTCAAACTAAACAATGCAAACAGGAGCAAATCAGTGATAATTGCACCAGTAAGATTTTAGTAGAACATTAGTAGCACATTTAGTAGCAACTTAAAAATTAATTTCAAACATTAAGAAATTGTATTAAATTTTTATTCCTCCTTCCTCTAAGAGGCTTGGGGTGATATACCCCTCCCCACCAACATCCTCTTAGTAGCCCTTGAGGAAAGTTACCGTATTTTTCGCTCCATAAGAAGCACCTGACCATAAGAAGCACCTATTCTGAGTGCGGGGCAACAGCGAACAGCCTGCCCACCGCTCCCAAACCTTCCCAGGCCTTCAGGGGAAAGGGGAGGCTGCTAGCGAGAGCCGTGCAGAGCGTGTAAGCGGCTCTCGCTTTTCAGCAATCCGGGAGGAGGGACGGACAGGGCTCCCATCCGTCTCTCCTCCCGGCTCGCTGAAAAGCAAGCAGAGCAAGGCGGAGGAAGGAACAGCCCACTTTTGGGCTGCTCATTCCTCCCCTGCCCCTCTGCCGCTGTCGGTGGCTGCAACGGAGGAAGGAGCAGCCCGCTTTCGGGCTGCTCGTTCTGCCACCGCCACCGGGAGCCATGGCTCTGGCAGCAGAGGCATCCCTCCGCTCGCAACTACAGCGGCAGCCGAGGGATCCCGCTGCCATCCAGTGCCTTTGCTCCATAAGACGCACAGACATTTCACCTTCCTTTTTAGGAAGGAAAAAGTGTGTCTTATGGAGCGAAAAATACGGTAGATTGAAAGTGGTAACTAACCTGGGGGTTTAACAAGAGATTTGAACCTCTGTCTCCCATCTAAATGCAGCATTCTAGTCACTACCAAATGTGGAGTTATTACTGATATTGGATGGGAGGTGCAAATCCAGTTTTTTTCTAATTTAAAATACTGGCTGGGGTAGATGGATGGGGAAGACAAGATGGATTATACATATTAATTATTGAAAAAATGAACCATATACTTCATATATAGAGAATGTTTTAAAAACATTATCTATATATGATTTTATCATTTAATTTTAGTATGTTTTGTATAAGATTTTTTTAAGGAAAGATGGCCAGTCTAAATTAATTCTTTTAGCAATGTACTGAGGAGGAGATTACAGTCCACTTTTTCAAATGCTTGTGTTATACTCAATTGGCAGAACATATATATGGGTTTGGGATTAGGCAGCGAGAAATTTTGCAAGAGTGAGTCAGAAATGTTGTAATCATGCACCTGACAAAGTGGTCTCTACACAACAATCTTTCTGTTAAGGTGCCAAAAGACAAAGTTTCAGCTACGAAAAATATAATTAACAGTTAATCTAAAGGAAAATGTATGACAAGGAAATAGCACTGAGATTTTTCAGCATGGATGTAATTTAGCTAAGACTGTGGGGCTTTTGTTTTGTTTCGTTTTGTTTTTAACAAGAGAGGCTATTAAAGGATTGGTGAACTAGCCAGCAGAAAATAATCCAGTCACTATATGGACAAATTTAAAGTTATCTTTGATGGGCCGAATATCAGCAGTAAAGATGAATGTATTGCCAAAATACTGTTTTTATTTCAGATTTTGCCTATTATTGATAATCTGGGTTGTTTCAAGGAATGGCAAAAGGTGCTATCCAAATTTATCTGGCGGGGGGGGGGGGGAACCAAGAATAAAGTATAAATTACTAATGGATGCCAAAGAAAGAGGGGGTTTCTCACTGCCAGATATAAAGTTATATTTTGAGGCAGCAGCCTTTTGCTGGTTGAAAGAATGGTTTTTATTGGAAAATACTGGTGTACTAGATCTGGAAGATTTTGATAATGTATTTGGTTGGCATGCATATCTGTGGTATGACAAGATAAAGGTCCATAACGGTTTCAAATGTCATATAATAAGGAAATCATTGTATAATGTGTGGTGCAGGTATAAGGATTTGTTAGAAAGAAGAACACCTAGGTGGATTTCACCGTTGGAGGCTAAGGCCACTAAAAGATTAAACATGGAAACCAGGTGGTTAAAATATAAAAATATAGTGGTGGAAGAAGGTGATCAATTTAAATTAAAATCTTATGAACAGTTGAAAACAATGTAAGTGATTGGTTACAATATTATCAGATAAATGAAATGTTAAAAATGGATAAAAAATTAGGCTTTCAGTTGGAAAAATAAAAAATGGAGACGGAATTGTTAGAATCTAAAACAAAGAATCTTTCCAAAATGTACAATTTACTGTTGGAATTGCATACAAAAGATGAACAAGTGAAATCTGTAATGATTGATTGGGCAAAAGATGTGGGGCACAATATAATGATGGAGGATTCGGAAAGGTTGTGGAAGAAGAATATTAAGTTTACAGCATGTAATGTGTTGAGAGAAAACATGATGAAAATGATGTACAGGTGGTATTTAATGCCGGTAAAATTAGCCAAGATTTATCATACACATGATAATAAATGTTGGAAATGCAAGAATGTGGAAGGAACCTTTTTCCATATGTGGTAGACTTGCCCCAAAGGAAAAGACTTCCGGGAAAAGATTTATAATGAAATGAAAGAAGTGTTGAAAAACACATTTATTAAAAAACCAGAAGCCTTTTTACTTGGAATAGTTAGGGAAGAAATTCCCAAAAAGGATGTTACTTTCTTTTTGTATGCCATGACAGCAGCAAGAATTTTGATAGCTAAGAATTGGAAGACACAAGAGTTACCAACAGTGGATGATTGGCAAATGAAGATGATTGGCTTTATGGAACTGAGCTAACCAGGAGACTGCGGGACCAGGGAGAAGAATTGGTGGAAGAAGATTGGAAGAAATTTAAAGCATATTTTTAAAAAAGTGTTGCAATATTTGAAATGTTATTCAGATTCAGAAGTTGATATAGACGGTAGAGCAGGGGTCTCCAAACTAAGGCCCGGGGGCCAGATGCGGCCCAATCGCCTTCTCAATCCAGCCCACGGATGGTCCAGGAATCAGCATGTTTTTACATGAGTAGAATGTGTCCTTTTATTTAAAATGCATCTGGGTTATTTATGGGGCCTGCCTGGTGTTTTTACATCAGTAGAATGTGTCCTTTTATTTAAAATGCATCTCTGGGTTATTTGTGGGACATAGGAATTCATTCATTATTTCCTTTTCAAAATATAGTCCGGCCCTCCACAAGGTCTGAGGGACAGTGGACCGGCCCCCTGCTGAAAAGGTTTGCTGACCCCTGCTGTAGAGGATAGATATTTTAAGTATTTTAAGAGTCATATATAAATGTTAAGTAAGAATAAGTGAAAAGAATGTTAGATAAGTAATAAATTGATTGAAATTGAGATAGAAATTTCTAAAGATGATTTATAATGAAACACAGTAAGGGGGGACTTGAGGAAGTCTAAATGGTAAGAAATTAGGGCTATAAATACGAGATTGTTTCTTGTTTTTTGCTTTTTTCTTGTCTGTTTTTGTTCTCTTTTATTATTATTATGTTTTTATGTGTATGTTGTGTGTTTATATGCAAAATGAATTTAAAAAATGGAAAAAAGAAAATAATCCGGTCACAATTTCAATTTTCAATTCTCTATATACCAGCAAGATGTAAATGAACACAAACATTAAAAGCTAAGTTCTTAGACACAGTCTTAGTTACTTCAAAATTGTTTACATGCAAAGAAAAAGTCTGACATAAGTACCGTTTCCCCAATTTTAAGATGTAGTCATAAAATAAGCCATAGCAGGATTTTTAAGGATTCAAGGAATATAAGCCATACCCCGAAAATAAGACATAGTGATAGGCGCAGCAGCAATGCCGGCCACGGCAGGAGGAGGAAATAAAGAAGACATCCCCTGAAAATAAGCCATAGTGTGTTTTTTCGAGGAAAAATAAATATCAGACAGTGTCTTATTTTTAGAGAAACGGTATAACAACCTCCCCACAACCTCCCCTTAGAGAAACGGTATAACAACCTCCCCACAAAAAGCTTCAAAGTAGGGGCATACAGAATGGCTTTTGCCACTGTGAAAAGAACATATACCCCCAAAATAGGCAAAGCTAGTTTAAAATAAGCATTGCCTTTAAGCATCCATGGTTTGGCAGCTCTGGATTTATTTCACAAAGCCTCCAACCTCTGACATGTAGCAACATTAACTTGAATTACAGCACTCAAAGTGGCCCCTACCATTCTGCAGATCCATTTTAATTAAACATTGTTATTTAAAGCCGTACATAGGATTCTGTAATTTATTATATGGATCCTAGTAATTTACAGGCTTCAAACACATGTAAATTTTAATCACATAACCCAATCCTACCCTAAGCTTTGTCCTTATCTATAACCTTCAAAGGATTCTCCCTTAGCTACCAGATAATGATGCAATCCCACTTCTGTCACACCATCCCAAACATCATCAAAATGTTAACCTTCAGTTTAACATAATCTAGACACATCCTGTCATGGTAAGTAGGCCAACCTTCTGTTTGCTGAAGTTAACCATCAGAATGCAACAAATAGTTCTAAGAACAGCAGGCCAGTCTGGCTTGTTATAATGGGGAAAGGTAATGCTTCTAAACATAACATGTGGCTAACTAATAAACACTGCCCCAGCCAGACCACCAAGGATGGAACTTAGCCTGTCTCTTTGTCCTCTGAGAAAGAAGATTGATTTACTGCCCTGGGTTTTGCTGACAGCAAGAAAATCTCTTCCCCTTATGCTCCATGGAGATGTAACATTTTCCTTTATTCAAGACTACCGGACAGGAATGCGAAACAAAGTTTAGAACAATCCCTTTACAAGACCATATTCTGAGTGCTTGCAATGGGTCTGAAGCTTTAAGAATACCAATGGACTAAGCATTTTGAATATATGAGTCTACAGCCATGGTTCACAAGTATGAATAAAGGCACCCTAAAGAAGTGTATGTGGTATGTAGTAGAAGCTGACAAAAATAGCAGAAACTTGAAGAAATAAAATATATTTGTGACCAGTGTTGCTTATCATATCAGTAAAAATCATACTTTTCACAAGCTTGTGGTTCCCTAAATTCATTCTTTAAGTATCTGTACTACCCACCACAAAACAAAAAAGTACCAGTGCTATTCCTTTCTATTATCAGCATTTGGTTATACACAAATCTGACTATAAGGGCTGGGAGATATATCAATATATTGTCCAAAACTGGGTTGAAGTTCATATTGTGATGATCAGTTTCAGAATTTTTGACCCAGCATTATATAGCAAATCATGGTGTGGGTGGGTGTGTTATGCAAAAATCATGGTGCGGGGAAAACCGTGAAGCCAGCCAATGCCTCTACAGAGCTCCATCCTTATTTCAGGCAGTGTGATATATCAGTATATTGTAATGTTTAGCTGGTGATATATCGCAGAGTTGAAAACCAGATTTTGCCCAGACCTAACAAGAAACCAATGACTAACAGTACCATCAATTTCTAGAATCTAGTACTCTGGACCCTCTGGATACAAATTTAATTCATTCTGGGGGTCCGTGCACGCCCCCAAATTTACGCAAGCCGAGGCACTGCTTCTGCGTGCATATGCGGCACAATACAGCGCCTTTGCAACCCGAAAGTTACATTACTCGAAGGTAACGTAACCCGGGGGTCCACTGTATAACCTAAGACATAAAATTTTGAAACAATGAACCAAAACCTACAAAATTACTACCTTCAGGCAGAATATATACCCTTTAACCCAGAATGTATATCCTTTTCAGGCCTATTAGTTAGTGGCTAATAACATCTGAATATTGAAGAATCAAAATTTGGGGTACAGAACTTTGAACATTTCCGGTGGCAAAGTAGCTATCCCTCACCTTATGCATTTATAAAACTATTGGTTTATAGAAGTGTGCCACTGGAGGATTAATGGATCAACTGTTGAGAAGAACAATTAAGGCATCTCTTGCCTATTCCCTTGTCTGGTTCCATTCTCAATCAGGGCCACATTCCCTCATTGGCAAGCCTCTGGGGGCCACATGCCAGTAGTGGGTGAAGTCGGAGGTGAAAGTGGAAAAGCACTGGATGCAGTTGTTACTTCATGAAGTAGGCTGCATTCCAATCACACAAAAAGTCATACTTCTAAACAACCCTACCCATACCCCTCTCTCCATCCAGGCATGCAACAGGCATTATCATAGTTCAAGGACACATTCCAGTCAAGCAAAAGCACTTAAGGAGACAGATAGATCAGGGACAGTGAGTGTGTGGCCTTGGCAAGGAACATAAGAGGAAACCTATAGTGGTCAACTAGATGTCTCTGGGAAGCCTGTAAGCAGGTCCAGCGCCGAGGGCCTTCTGGCAGTTCCCTCACTGCGAGAAGCAAAGCTAGAAGGAACCAGGCAGAGCGCCTTCTCGGTAGTGGCACCCGCCCTGTGGAACACCCTCCCATCAGAGGTCAGAGAGATAAACAACTACCTGACATTTAGAAAATACCTAAAGGCAGCCTTGTTTAGGGAAGTTTTTAATCTGTGATATTTGATGTATTTTTATGTTTGTTGGAAGCTGCCCAGAGTGGGTATAAACAATAAATTATCATTATATTATAGTAAGCAGGACCTGAACTCAAGGTCACTCTCCAGTGCTCCACACTTGTGATTTCCAACTGCTGGTATTTAGATGCATACTGCACCTAATACAGATAGAGCATAGTCATTGTGGCTCACAACCATATTTTAGTTGCCTGTTGTGAGGATTCAGTTGCCACCTGGTTCTTTTGTCTTCACATTTTACATGTACAAAATCTGCCCAACCCTTAGGACATCTACATATCACTAACAAATATGTTAAATAAACTGGGCCACATTAAACTGAGAACTTATGATGTTGTTTTGCCTATGTGAAACTTGAGTCCTTCAACAATTTATTTCCATCCACTGCATCCTCAAGTTGAGAGCACTGGGGTTATACCACAGTTTAGCGGCTAGCCCATTCCTGAGCCATACTTTTCTCTTCCTGCAATGCAAACTCACTTCATAGGACAACACTGTTATCTGAATGACAGGCAGTTCTGTTAATGTCCAGGCTGCAAAGCAGATTAGACAGGTGCAAGGAGGCTTACCAAATATGAACACACTTTTATTCAATTGCAGCAGAAATTAAATTCCAGTGTGTGCATAACATGCCAAGAACTGCCTCAGTAACACAGACAGGCACCTCCAAAGATATCCAGAGCTTTCCTAAAATTCCATTTTATACTTAAAAGGTGCTATACAGCTAGTGCACTTAAGTAACATACTTCTAACAAA
The DNA here is from genome assembly GCF_963506605.1 of Zootoca vivipara. Taxonomy (NCBI): domain Eukaryota; kingdom Metazoa; phylum Chordata; class Lepidosauria; order Squamata; family Lacertidae; genus Zootoca; species Zootoca vivipara. Next base: position 60,175,906 of record NC_083281.1, read on the forward strand.
AGCCTCTGTCTCCCAGACAGTGCAGTATTAAAATGATTTTACAAACAGATATAAATTAAATACAAAACAAAAACTCCAGCAAGTTCATACACTCTTTAAAGAGGTAATGCAACAGTAAAGATTCTTCAACTTGCAAAAATTCCACAAATTAAATTTGAACACATTTGCTAATTTTGCCTAATTTATTCTACTTTTGCTAGCCCTGGAAGTAGGCAGAGAGCTATACAGCATGCAGAAGCCCTGGCTACTGACAACTGGAAATCAAAATGAGCCACAAACACATTTCATGCATCAAAGATTTCAAAAGACATGACCTGATCTAGCCTACATTCACAGACATATACGCTACATTTCCTTTAACATAAAAGCTGGAGTTCTCAGGATGCTGAATTCAGTACCCATACAAAAGATGTGGTTTTTCTAAGTTACTGTGCACATGCACAGCCCTAGTAAAACCATTGTAGCATCCACAGTCACTATCATTTAGTCTGTGAACATTAAATAACAAAAAACAGAAGGGACATAATCTAGTCCAACTCTACTACTATGGAATCCTTAATAGAAGGCCAACTAGCCCTCTGCTTGAAAACCTCTGGAGGAGAGTTCACTTTATGAAAAATTCAGCTGAAAGTCATTGGAATTTCTGCAATGCATTTAGGACAAGCATTCATGCTAGTTTCATTCAAAGGAAATTAACTGACTGGCACATACAACCAAAATTCTTCTCGACTAATTTCCATGCCATATTAGCTATGGAATGAATCAAACTACAGTATTACAATATGGAACAAAGGACTTAATCATGAACTTAGCTGAAAAACCAGGCTATAGTTGTAGAAAACAGCTCCACTTGCAACTTAAAATGGTTTCCTGTTTCTCCAGAGGCAGAAAATCACCAGGTACTAACAGGAGAAGGTAACTCAAGCCCCAGCCTCTCAGAATATAACTTTCATCGGAGAGGAGAATACCACTATATATTTGAACTACTGACTGAAATAAGTGATAATGAGTAAGGAATTTTTTTTGATGAGAGACAAGTCATTGTAAAAACTGAACTACAGTATGTTCAAACATTTAAACATATAGTGTTATGTTCTTAGCACTTAGAAGTCACTGCTCTTGTTGACTTTTGAGAATTCAAAGTCTGTTCTGCCTTTTTAAACAGCTGTATCACCACTGCCAGATGTGGAAAAATTCCCAAAGTCAGGCTTCCTGGACAGAAGAGGAAAAGAGGCCAACCTCCTCAGGACCAAGACTACTTCAGTTTCTGTTTTTAACATTAAAGCCTGCCCCCTAAAGAACAGCATAATCAATTACTTTCTGGTTAACTAGAGGAATATGCCTCAACACGACAGTTCAGATGCAACTTCAGAAATACAAAGCTAAAAGGGCACTGCAAGATTTTAGAAGCCCAAAAGCAAACAAAGGCAATTCTTCTGACTGTGCCTCAATCAAAACATTTAATTGGAATGAACAGAACCTCAGCTGGCAAGCTGCCACCATGTATGCCTTTCATATGACCTCATCCAACTTGTCCTCAAGGGAGTCTATACAGATAATACCTATCAGCCTGATTCTGTTGTATAACTTGTCTCATATTTAAGACTTCCAATTTTGAGAGCATTTTGCTTAGAATCTAACACCATTCTGTCTACTCAAAAGTCCGTGATGCAAATGCCCTGGATACAGAAAGGTTAACTCTTTTCATCCACTCAACTACCAGCATTAGTTGGATCCAATTTGTATGTGCATATTAGCTTTCTGACATGTCCACCTGGATCAAATGCAGACAACCTTTGCTGTTATCCACACATTTTTCATTCCCCTCCCTAAATTGAATGTTAATGTGTGTCAGACAAATTAGCATTTGAGGCAGTGTGACATAGTAGCTAGGAGAACAAGAAGTTAGAAACTTCAGAGGCCTCAAGCAGTCTTCTCTCAGCCTCAATCTTTCATCTGCTATGTAGGAATAACACTGGAATACCTCACAAGGCTGTTCTAAGAATTACTAAAATAATGCATGTAAAGCATTTTGAACTCTTGAAATGTGCCATATATAAATGTAAAGTATTAGCAGTATTAAGTAGAAGTCTGAGAAGCCATTTGAACAAACTATGCTGAACCCTCCCCTCCCCCAAATATTGCTCTCATTGTCTGAACTCTGCTGCGATGGGTAAGCAACAAACTACTTCTCAATTTTCACCAGTACCCAAAGTGGCTTATCTCTTAGCATCCTCTTGTCAATCATTTTACGCAAGACCCGCAGAGCACTATAGCTATAAGAATTGACAAGGCAGCTTGCCTCACTCTATGAGCACTTTAATTTATTCTTCCTCCACCTTTCTATCCTCAGAGTGACCCACAAATTGGCAAACAGAATCAAAATAGCACAATACAAAAATGAAAAAACAGAAAAAATTGAATCAAAGTCAGTGATGAAATTTAAAAGCAAGAATTTAAAGCAGGTTAAAGCGCTGGCAGAATGAGAAAAGTTTTTATTTTTCATCTAAAAACCATCAGTAAGGAGGACGACTGAATTCCAGAGTCAGAATGCCACATCAAGGCAACCCTGTCATAAGTCCTCCAATACTTACTATACTGGGGGCATGCAGGTTTATGTGGCAGGAGGCAGTCCTTCATATATTTTGCTTTCAAACCATAAAGGGTGTTATATATAATTAACCAGCTGAATTCAGCTGTAGAAATCAAAATCTTATACAGATCAGTTTTCAGTTTTCTTAATATCAAATTTAAAAAGAGCTCAAGAGTTAAGACTACACTCTCTCTTCACTTAGAAGAAAAGCCTTACTTACAGAATAAATGAAGCTTAACCCCACTCAAATCTTCACTTATCTATGTGCATAAATTATGAAGAGAATCTTATAAATTGCTTCGTATCTGGAAATCGCATTCAAGGATTAGAGCAGCCTTCTGCAACCTGGTGCCCAGGAAATGTTGCTGAACAACTTTCATTTATCATACTAGACACAACTAACAGACAAATGGTTGGGAAAGGAGGAAATAAGAAAACACAGGTACAAATTCTTAGTTTAAAGTTCTTCTAATGACCATTTAGGGTAGAAAGTTCCAGGTGATGAGGTGCCAAAAACTGCTGGACTCTCAGCTAGACAACTGTCAACAATACATTGCTCATAAGCATACTGTAACTTAACCTGAGACACAGTTGGTATGTTCAGATATTACACCAAACAATGGTTTAGAAAGATGTGGCCACTTCTAGCCTCCTCCTGGAATTCCCCCCCTTCCCACCCACCGCTTCTCCTATGTGGCTAGAAGTTCGGAAGCTTCAACCTCTCGGTTAACCAAAACTTACCAAGTCAACTGGACCCTAAACTGCGGTTAACAATATGGTTAGTTTAAACAAACCACCTTCATAAATCATAAATAGAAGTTAGCTTGTCTGAAACAGTCTGAAACTGTAAAAGCCCTGGAGGAACCTAGATCTTTCATATCTCACTAAAGTTTACAGACTAAACTACCCTGTTTCCCCAATTTTAAGATGTAGTCATAAAATAAGCCAAAGCAGGATTTTTAAGCATTCAAGGAATATATGCCATACCCCAAAAATAAGACATAGTGATAGGCGTAGCAGCAATGCGGCCACGGCAGGAGAAGGGAGAAAAAAAAGACATCCCCTGAAAATAAGCCATAGTGTGGTTTTTTTGAGGAAAAGGGTGTCTTATTTTCGGAGAAACACGGCATTGTTTAAGGTGATGTTCAAATGCAGCCAGCCAATGACTTCATAGCTGATCTTCAGAACAGATATTTCTATTTGAGCTTCCTTACATCAAAGCTAAACAAATCTAACCACTGAACAATGCTGGTTTCTTAAAGGGGGGAGGGATTTTAAGAATTGACACAAGAAAGGATTAAATTTGCATTCTGCCTTCCTTAGCACCAAGACAGTCAATGTGAAAAGCATATATAATCTAAGTATTCCCTATTTCAGACTAGAATTTTTTTTTAAGTTACTCAGAGGAAAGAAAAGGCTGCACAATGCTTCACATGTGTTTTTCAATTAACACATTTTTTTCTTTGCTCTTCATAATTTTTTAAAAGTTTCTTCCATACTTATACAGTGGTACCTCGGTTTAAGTACGCAATTGGTTCCGGAAGTCTGTACTTAACCTGAAGTGTACTTAACCTGAAGTGAACTTTCCCATTGAAAGTAATGGAAAGTGGATTAATCTGTTCCAGACAGGTCCATGGAGTACTCAACCTGAAGCGTACTTAACCTGAAATATGAGTGTAATTGGTTCTGGAAGTCCGTACTTAACCTGAAGCGTACTTAACCTGAAGCGAACTTTCCCACTGAAAGTAATGGAAAGTGGATTAATCTGTTCCAGGCGCGTCCGCGGAGAACTTAAACTGAAATTACTCAAACCGAAGCGTACTTAAACCGAGGTATGACTGTACTCCTTTCATAAACATGTTTAAAATGTGATGACAGAGGTTCTTTTTTGAAAGCTGCTTGTAACAATAAACACCAACTAAAGCATTTCATTGATAGCACTGAAGCGTTTTAAGTCTGAGACTTCATTTTTACCAAGAGGATGGCACCACAACAAACTGAAGCTTTCCCTACATAATAGAATATTTTGACCAAGAACAGAAGCCCTCAAAATACTGTCCAACTATAGTTCGTGGTCACAATGCCAGGCTCCCATGAAGTCAGACTGCTGTTAACATGATCTGTATAAAATGCAGCACACAAGACCAGTGATGCTTCTGTAGAGCTTAGATAACACAATCTTTTATTTATTACAGCTGTTTGGATCAAAAACGGGAACACACTGGGATTTCCAGTCTCCAAAGGTTACCTCTGACTGTTGAACTGGGGCTGAGCAAGCTACCATAAACAACTATAGCCAGTTTCAAAATTATCACATGTTGTGCAGGGGTTCCGTTCTATGGGTTCCATATAATACCCCAAACCTTGAACACACTCCCAGTCCCACAGGTTTTGGGTAAGGGGGAATACTCCCAGAACCCATGCACCAAGTGGGCCTTGCCCAAGCAAGGTGGAGATCTTAAAAGCTTTTATTGCCAGGTAACCCAGGCAGACCCAGTTCAGAAAGAACTATTAAGCTCTCCGCCTTGCTTGTAGGTAAAAGCTCATTTGGCATGCAGGCTCTTGAAGGCTAGGATGCTCACATAAGATCTCACAGAAACTTGGATGGCCCCACGAAATCTTACAAGAGCCCCCCAAAAATGGCACATCACATTCAAAATGCCTAGAAATAAATTGTATAGTTCAACATGGATAATCAAACTACATCAAGTGGACCAGAGCATAGTAGAACCTTTGTCCCAGATGCAAAACTGAATACTGGAGCAAAACTGAAATCCACCTAAAATCTATTTATAGATTTGAAAAAGCAAATGGGAGCTTCTGCGAAAGAAGCCAATCTAAACTTTGACAGTTTCCTCTAAAGTCATGTGTTAACCTTCCTAAGCCTGTAATCCAAGTAACCTGCTTCAATATACTTAGGCATTGTGTGCTACAGGAAAGTATTGCAAAACTGACCAAGTTCTTTAATTTGTATTAACTCCCCTGTGCTGCACCTGCAGGTGAATTTAAAGATCATAAGGAACTCAGAATTCTCAGTAAGCCCAACATCATTTTCAAGTAGCTTTTAAACTTGTGGTCTGAGAAACCAGGAATGCCATGGAAGCACACCAAGACCTCCTCAACTAAAAGTTCAGAGTATGACAGACAAGCTTCTTGAGAGATGGCCTGAACATTACTATCAATCTTAACCTGTAATCTGCAGGGAAATATAAGGTATGTTCTAGATAATGCATCTAGCTACTGCAAGCTGACAGAACTGACTAGCGTGTTTCTCCGAAAATAAGCCATACTCCGAAAATAAGCCATATTGATAGGCAGTTTAACCTTGTAGGTTAAACTGTACCATACTTAATTTAAAAAAATAAGACATCCCCTGAAAATAAGCCACCGTGTGTTTTTTGAGGGAAAAATAAATATAAGTCGGCGTCTTATTTTTGGAGAAACACGGCAGTGCCCAAGCAAACTGAATGTTTGCCCTAAAGCATGCTCCAGAATCCTCTGCATCATGCAGAGGTGCATGGCAGATGAGGGGTTCCTCAGTAGACAAGTCAATGTGGAAAGTTTAATACAACACTGGCATCTCTCATCTGGCCTTAACTATTTAACCATTAATAAAATAAAGCTTCTTAGCACAAGGACACAACATGCATGCAAAAATACTAAGTCTACAGGGTACTAAAGCTTGTATTAAGATGCTGACACAAAGAACAGTTATCCAACGGGGGCTCACATTCCATTCTTCTGCTTAAGGATCCCATAACCAGACATGCAAAGATGGTTCTGAAAGTTGTTTAAAAGAATGTTCAGAGGATAAGGTAAAAGAGCTTAACAGTCCCATATTGAGACTGCTGCACAAGCCATACAGCTTCTACAACCTGTAGAACGGGTATAACCAACTAATGTAGAACTGTAAAATCAAGGTGCCAGGCTTCAAGCTTTAGAGATACATAATTTTATTTCTATTCCGCCTTTCCACAGCTAAAACCATACCCAAAGCAGCTTATACAATGAAAAAATACGTAACTAAAATATAACAAAAATAGTCATGAACATTAATAAAAGCATTAAAATATGCACAACCAAACTGAACTATTTCTACATAAATCACAACATGATATAAAATAAAAATACACAAAAGCAAGAGCTACAGCTACAAACCTTCTTCCCAAACAATACCCCAGCCCAAGAGTCTGTTCAGCAGGCTTTGTAACTGGAGTCAGACAGTCAGGGCCCTGCCCTCCTAGGCCAGGTGAAAAAAAGGCTGCAAAACAGGGAGCAGGTCTTCCAAGACTCACAACCAATATGGTCTATAAGCAATGCAGATTTCACAATACACTTCAATTTGCTTTAATCCTTTTAAAAGATGGAATCTTTGCTGGTTATTGCTTGGAACCAACCCACTAGCAGAAGAAAACTAAAATAGTGCGCAGTATAGATAAAATGTATTATAGTCACACATAAAGCAAATGGCTGTACCTTCAAGAGACTCAAAAAGATTTCAAGATAATGAATAGGCAGTAAAGTATGGAGGCTGATGGTACAGTCAAGCTGCATAGGCAGATGTCAATGACAGCTGGGCAAGTCAGAACAGCTTCCATTTCATTATGGAATGGTCTCCTTCTCGCCTTTAGTTAAAAGTAACATTACAGCAGCTATACGTGAAGAAAAGTAGGCAGGTAAACAAGGAACTGTGGTAGAATTAAACAGTTTATAGTTGCTAGTAAATTTTGGTAATGTTTCCCACGACATGCAAGTTTTATGTAAAGCATAATAGAATACTTTTTTTTTACAGCTGTGAGCTTGAAAGGAATGAACATAATTACAATTCTGAGCATGAAATGAACTACCATCATACATGCCTGAACCAAATCTGTTTCACCAGCTGTAGTGAATCAAAGTAGTCAGAATTAAACAAAAAAGCCTAGAAGCAACAGCTCTTGTTGCCTTTAACCTAGTAATTGTGAAGCACCTGGATCCGGAAGGGCTGCAGAGGGTTGTAACAGCTTCAGATGTTCAGTGAATGTGGTCCAGTGACTCTTTGATCTTTGTGGAATGCAGGACCTCAAAACAATGCATCTGTGTACTAGCTATACTACAGATCCGGGTGTGGACCTGAGGGGATTTATAAAAGCTAGCATTAGATTGCAGCTGGAAAAGAAAAAGACGGAGCCACAAACTGGTCTGAATAAATTTGAGACAAAAAAGAAATGAACACATGGTCTTACCCATTCCTTTTAACTTGTCAAAATGACCGAACCATTCCAAATCAAGTTACAGGTAGGTAGCCGTGTTGGTCTGAGTCGAAACAAAATAAAAAAATTCCTTCAGTAGCACCTTAAATGAAGTATCTGATGAAGTGTGCATGCACACGAAAGCTCATACCAAAATTAAAACTTAGTTAGTCTTTAAGGTGCTACTGAAGGAATTTTTTTTATTTCATTCCAAATCACTTAGAATAGGTGAGTTCTATGTAGCTCTAGTGTATTCAGTTTTTTTTTAATGGACTTAACATAAAATCTGTTGCAAGTCAATACTGAGTGCACTGCAATAAAACATTTTCTACTGCAGATTTTAACCACACTCTCTCAAATTTTATTTATTTACATCGTTTTACCTTACTCTTCAACTAAAGAGGCTCCCAGAGCAGCTTACACAAGATAATATAACAACACAGTCTCTAGGCTTAGAATCTGAAAGATGCAGTACAAAGTGAAAAAGACGGTGGGATGGGACTGAGGCATCCATTTCTAGGGTTGCCATGTAGTTCTTATAGTGAGGAGCATGGATGGAAACAGTTGAAAGAGAAATGGAGCATGAAGGGGGTGGTCTCTCAGTATAGCCAATCATAGGGGCCTTCTATTGCTGCATTCTGATGGAATGGCTACAGCTAGATGCTAAGGAAAAGAGAAGCCTGCTGGACCAGGATCTCTCAGCTCATGTAGAGTCCTGCAGTTTTGAAAAAGATTCTATTCTTATAGTTTCAATAAGGGAACCACATGGCTGGTGAGAAATGTATATCTCCCTTTACTGGCACATGCCCATATTTTGCCTTCTCATTGAGCTGTCACAAAAGCAGCGTTTACATTGTTAGCTCTTTAGCAAGATTTACTAATGATATCCAAGACAATTTTGCATGCAAACAGCTTGTGCTCTATTTTGTTAACTGCTCTACACTGCTGCATATTCATAGTAAGACTCTACAGTAGTACACTTCATGGACAGCTTACATACACTCCAGATACAATTCAATGTACATATGTCATTAGCCTGGTTTTTTTCATTCTGAAGTGCTTGAGCCTTACATTCTGTTGTCAGAGTCAAGTTGCATCACTCCAGGGCACAAGTAAGCTTAATGCCAAAATGGCCTGCTTATAGATAAAGAACAACATTATGAAGCTTAAAGATTTGCATACACAATTAGCACATGTTAGAAATACCAATAAAAACTAACACACTTATTCATTGCTTCTCAAATTTAGTATCTGAAAGGTTCTGAATTAGAATTTTTTTTTAGATTTCCCCCTATGCATGAGGTCAATTTCGTCAATTTGCATAAGGTAATCAGCATAGGAAAACCTTTAGTATGTATCAGAAAAAAATCTGATTTCCCAGATTGATCCAATTTAGCAGGTTTATTTTACTTGTATTTAGCATTTGTTTGTCCCAATAAAAATACTCAAGGGAGAAACTGAAGCACAATTAATATGTTTTAATTGGAATACTCATAAAAAGTTAAAGACAATAGCATGTACTACCGGTATACTTGAATTGTTTACATTTAAGGGGAGAATGTACTGAAAACTGTTGTTAACAATTATGCACGATAAGCTGGCTCACATACTTGCTAGCGATAATCACCTGAAAAACATTAATTACAACTTTGAAACTGCAAAGTTGCTTAAATGTTGTATGCAATTGTCATACATTCACTGTTACTAATAAACAAGTTTTCCATTGAGAAATTTCTACTTGTCCAAGCAACATGCTGGTATAAAGAGACTAGAAATTCTGAGCAAGAAAACTAGAGTCTCGAAAGCAAGAAGCTTGGGACACACAGGCTAAGGTTCCTATTCTTTTAACCAGATGACAATTTAAAGGCCAGGTTCTACCAGAGTTGTACAACCCATGCATCTCTTGCTAACTTCTCCCAAGTTTACATCCTCTAATTCAGGTCCTGCATCCCCCACTGACAATAACTCACTACTGAATTACTAAGTGACTTGGAATGCAACAATGTGAGTTTTCCCACGATTCTCAAGCTGATCATTCTGAATATTTATTTAGCCTTGTAACATTTCAGTATTAGATGTAACATGTAACAGTGTAACAGTGCCCATATATGGTTGAAAGTCAAGGTTCTGCTCCAGTTCAGAGCAGGGGTGGCCAACCCAGTGGCTGTACTCAGCCCCATAGACTCCCCCCTACTATGCCGATGGCAGCAAAACTTAAAAAAGTTAAAGCAGATATAGAACTGTGGTGGATATAAAAGTTTCAACTTTCTGCCCACCGAGCACCTGATGAAGATACTAACTGCTCCCTCCATCATCAGACTGATCATGATGGGCAGGGAGGAAACAATATGTCCACTCATCAGCTAATCTGCACAGATCACCTGAAGGGTATCTCTGCCCCGTGTGCATGTGTACAGGTGTTGTGGGGTGACTACAAGCACAGAGCCGCCTTTCCTATTGGGCCTACTGGCGTTTCACACCAGGGCGCTGGCCTCTCAGGGGCGCCCCAGCAAGTGGGGGAGCTGCGCTACCGGTGGCCTCCCTTTCCCTGCATGCCTGCCAGCTGTGCCCCGTCAACTATATGGCTGGCAGGTGTGCAGCTTCCTTCCCAAGCCTCCACAGGAGGAGAGCGATCCCCGAAGAGGCTTAGGTTGGAAGCTGCGCCCCACCAACTATATGGCTGGTGGGCACGCAGCTTCCTTCCCAAGCCTCTGTGGGAGGAGAGCGATCCCCGCAACGGCTTGGGAAAAGGTTGACAACTCTGGGAGGGGGGGGGGGGCAGAGGGATCTTTGCACCAGTGTTTTACCTCCAATCAAAAGCTAAGTGATCAAGTGATCAAAAGCCAATATCTTAACTGAAGCCAAACACATTCTGCTTACTAGTTCTGCTAAGATTCCCTAAAGACCTTTGGGTGTGAATGGAAAATAGTTCCAGCCATATTACATTATTTTACAGCACTCTGTGAACATGTTGCCAGAATTCCAGGTTCTCATTGCACTCAACTCAGTGCCCTACTTTTCCATCAATGTTCTGTTTTTAATCCTGTTGCTTGGTCTCAAACATGCATAAGAGCATTCTCAGTGTTGTATAGTGTTTTCAGACAAAACATGATGATGTAGTTATTGAATGTTGATGCAAGGAACAGCAACAAAAGGTATAATGTATATAAATCACAGCTCCCCTTACTGCAGTCGAGCTGCATTCCAGTGAGGAAGCAAAGCAGCACAAAGTATTGATGCAGCAAATACAAATTAAATTTGGAAGCAACTTTTATTTAAAACATTTCGGATTTGGATTTCAATTTAAAAATGTCTGAACAAACAGCAAAAATTCCAGATGTTACTTTTAAAAAGTTTACACTAAAATCTTCTACCTAAAATATACTAATCCCCCTCCTTCCAAAGCTGCTCCAAGAGTTGTAAAAGCAAACAAGATTTTGTTACCACTAACGTAAAGAAATCAGAAGAAATCACTACAGAATAAAGATTAAACACATGCTTCTGGATACGAAGTTTAGATGAGTAGCTCTTCATGCTACTACTTGGTTGTTGGGAAGATAAAGGGTGGAAGAACCCTATATGCAGTTTTGAGTTCCTTGGATAAATTTATACAACACCACCCAACCACTGGTTTTGTCAGAAGTATATTATTTACCAATGAGCACCTGCTCAAGCATAATCCTCTGGAAACACTTATACAGCTTCATATCATGTAAGAAAAATATCAAGCTTTCAGCGTTTATTAAGAAGATATAAATTAGAAAATGGAGCATTGGCCTCAATTTGGTTTGAGTAATGTGGGAGAGTCCCGTGGACTGCAAGAAGATCAAACCTATCCATTCTTAAGGAAATCAGCCCTGAGTGCTCACTGGAAGGACAGATCCTGAAGCTGAGGCTCCAGTACTTTGGCCACCTCATGAGAAGAGAAGACTCCCTGGAAAAGACCCTGATGCTGGGAAAGATTGAGGGCACAAGGAGAAGGGGACGACAGAGGATGAGATGGTTGGACAGTGTTCTCGAAGCTACGAACATGAGTTTGACCAAACTGCAGGAAGCAGTGGTAGACAGGAGTGCCTAATGTGCTCTGGTCCATGGGGTCATGAAGAGTCGGACATGACTTAACGACTAAACAACAACAAAGGTGGCAACCCACTAGAATACCCACCACATTACACTAACAATTTAAATTGCTGGTTTCCAAATTGCATTCAGGGCAGCCCTGGAGTACCTTGAAAGCATATCAGGGTCTCTTCATTGAAGAGGCCAGTAATGGCAGCCAAGTTTCTCTGTCACTGCTCATCTTCTCCTGTAATGCATAGTCTTGGCACAGTGCTTTGTGTTCTAAAATGCACTCTCACTTCAAACTGAGCATCAACAAAGTCCAACAAAACCCTTGATCTAATTCAAAGTAACATTCCAAAAAGTTAGAGAGAAAAGTAACTTTTTCACTAACTGAAAAATTAGCTTTAGTGCCTGAGCATATTTGCCTTGTATTACAACAGCAAAACATTAAAACAAGCAGAAGCTATCACAACTCAACTTGCATTAAGGAAAAGTTAAAAGCTTTCCTGTGAAAAACAAATACAGGATATTGGCAAGACTGCAAGAATGAGGTAAAAAAAAGACTGCTAAGTACAACAAATGGATTTTATTCTCTTTGTACAACACAAAGAGCAAGTCTACTTCTTGCAAGACTGCAGTAATAAGTTTATCACTGCCAAAGAATAAGCAGAATGGTTAAATAACTTTGAACAATTACCATGTTAACCTAACCACACAAGATTAAGCAAAAGTCAATGGGATCTGAAACGCAGGTGTAGTCATGTTGAGGAGACCTATGCGAACTAAAGTGTCCCAAAACGTCCAAGTCTTATTGCACAAAAAGTTTGTTCTCATCTGTCTCAATAGGGCTCATTGGGGTAAATTCAGTATCAAAGGATCCCATGCTTACTTACACTGGTAGTAACGAAGAATCCACCTGTTAGCTGCAAACAAAACTTTTCCTATGTGGGTTAGAGAGTATGTTTACAAACCATGGACCCTGCCCTTGGGACCCTACATTTCCCTTTCCCCCTATAAATGGTTCACTGATGTGCCAGCCACTCTCCTATGCCCTAGGAATATATGGTTGCTTTTGCTTCTTTCCAACCAGGCACTTGCTGTTTCTTCCTCTTCTTCTTCTCGCCTCTGGTTTCAGGCTGCAAGTGCCTCTGCATTCTGCCTCCATTCTGCAATGGCCTCTGCATTCTGCCTCCAAGTGTCCCACTGCTGGAAAAAGGGCCCCTTTCTTGTTCATGCTTGTCTCCTCCTCCTCTACCTGGTTCCCCCCAAAGAAGCTCAACAAGTTTGGTTCCCCTAAAAAAAGCTCAACATTTTCGCCCTTCACCCCCCCCCAAAAAAACCAGGCCTTTCCTTCCTTCCAAAAAAAAAAAAAGCTCAAACAACTTTGACCTGAAGCCCCCCCCCAAAAAAAAACACTTCCAGTCTTTAACTGTGAGTAGATTGCAGTCTCTTGGGAGTTGGCCGTCCCTGGCATAGATCATTTGATGTAACCAAACCTCACCTATTCCCCGCCACCGCCTCACCCCAATTTTATGTATTTAGGCAGCAATTGGCAATCAGGTGAGGTGATCGCTGATGGCTGCAAAACCCAACTGGCTGAGCCTTGGTCTTTTATCTGCCACACATCATACATGACATTATGTGTAGGGTAGGTGAGTGTGGCTTGGCCGAAACAGCCTTGTGGGACAAATGGGAAGTCCTGGAGGGCCAATTAGGCTCATGGGCCAAAGATCTGAAACTACTAACTACCAATGGATAGGTTGGCTGAGCGTTAAATTTGCAGCACAGAGGTAATGGACAGCTTCCCCTCTAGGCTGAAAACAGTACAGTCTCACCAATCATTTTGCTATTTGAAAGAAGGTAGAAAAGAATGCTGCAGAAAAAGGAAACGCAACTCTGATTGTTCCACCATGCAGGATTGGGAATAGTGGCCCCAAATGACTCTTCAATTTTCTAGCTCTGCCTCTGGAGAGAGAAACTAAAATTAGCTGATCCACTCCCAAGATCCATAGCAGCATTAGTCATTAAAATGTTAACTTGTCACATATGATTTTAATCAAGTCATCCTCTGTGGTGTGCTCAGCTTGGAAAGCACAGTACACAAGGTTTATGCCTTTTCATCATCATAAAAAGATGAAATGCAAGAAATAAGCCTACAGCAATATGTGAATGGCCATATTTAGAATTATTTTATCCAGTTCTTTTCTAAGTTCACTTCATCCCTAGACATCAGAAATAACATGTCTACCTCTGTTTGTTATAAGCAACACAATTATGGGTGCTGGTACTGCTCCTAATTTCAGTACTGGCAGTGTCAGATGTGCCCTTTAAAATCAAATTTCGATTCCAAAAATTCCTTTATTTACACACACATTGAATGAACAGTGTTTCTTAATTAACTCAGCAACCTGAATATATTCATGTAATAACAACAGAAATGGCTGTCACTTCATCTGGCATTCAGCAAGCAAAATTTAAGAGCCATTTTCACATAATTTACATTCCAAACTTAGCAACATCTTATTGCATCAAGCATTTGAGGGGTCTATGTAAACAACAGAGAATGACACCTGTGGACCAGAAAATTAAGGCTGCAATCCTAAACACATTTACTGTGGAGTAAACTACTAACTCAGTGGGACTTAGTTCTAAAGAAGAACAGGATTATACCATAGAAGGGATTTCACATCAAAAATAGATCCAATGCAGTAACACTGGGGTAACTGTTAATGTAGCGGAAGGAATCAATTTGAGTTCCTCAATATTTCAACCAAACGAAGGCCATTTGAACTTTCCCTTCTCATACCTGTTTATCAGACACACATACCACTCCATATAACTATTTACAGGCTGTCTCCCCCTGACTGACTGAACACCTCCTCCAAAAATTGTCATTTGATCTGCCTCGGAGCAATAAAATGCTCGTGCACCATGTCCACGCTCTCCTCAATAAATTATGTAATAGTAAAGGACAAGGAGGAAACATGTTTACATCCGGGAATAAAAATAACATCTAGGCCTCATGAGCCACTTTTGTGTGTTCATATGTTATGAGAATATACAACAATAAATGTTTTGTGAGAAGCACATTATGGCCCACTCAGTTTTTCTTCCACAAAACTCAGGAGACTGTACATGAGGCGCCCCCAACAATTTTCCATTCAGACAATGCCTGCTTAGCATTGGCACAGTTGCTGCATTCCATGCGTTCATAGGACATCAGTCTTCCCCCTGAATACAACTGCTATGTCATACCTCATATGCAATGTGCACTATCCTTAGAGAAGGATAGTAAATGTATTTACGTTTTTGTTTAGTTTACACACACTCCTCCATACTTATTATTTTTACAGTGACTAGATCCTATGTATAGGATTTTGTTTAAGCAATCACTTTTACCTTGGAAAGATGCTCTACCAAGGAAAAGGACTGTAAATACTGTAAAAGGAACTAATGGCTTAAAAGGCAGCAAAAATGAGTGAAACCACCACAGAGGCGGAAGCAGCACTGAAGAGAAGAACTAAAGATAAGACTAAACACAGATGGGAAATCAACAGGCGGTAAAAGAAACAAGGAAATGACCAGCCTGAAAGGTGAACAACAGGTGTCAGAAAGAAATGACAGCTTTCTGAGAAGCAAAGGGGGGAGGAGTGAATAAAGGAGGAGTAAGACAAGCAGCTTCCTTTATTCTTTTTTAAAGCTTTTTTACTATACAATGTTGCCTATTGTCCACTGGGGCGGCACCAAATCCCAACCTGGCCACAGCTTCTCTGGGATCTCCAGAATGTTTTATCAGCTACAAATGTTCATCCATGTCTGTAAACATACCTTAAAGCTTCATTTTTAAAAATGCAGAGAATTAAGGTTGGAAGGAATGTCAAATGCCATCTACTGCAACTCCTGCCAATGCTGAAAATCCACTATAGTACTACAACCTCCATGATGGGGAGGCCATCCAGCCTCTGCCTAAAAACCTCTAAGTAACACCAGCTTCCAAGGCAATCTGTTCCATTGTTGATCAGCTTGTACTTCCTAATGTTTAGTTTAAATCTTTTTCTTCCAATTTGAATACTATTTGAATTTGAATTTTAGCTCAAGTCCTACCCACTGAAGCAACTTATAGCAAGTTTGCTCCACAACTTTGAGATAGTTTTTCAAATACTATATTCTGAGGAGTATATAATACAAGTATTTCCCTTTGGCAAAGATTAGAAGCTATACTACCACAGACTAGAAAAAGAGTTTCACATATTCTGGTAACAATCTTTAAAGTAAACAGTGAACAGTGGATTCTCACCATTGGATAGGCCACTCATACACATTCTCTGGCAGTGTCCCTAACAAATATAGTTGCAAAAAATACAATTACAGGAAAACCTCAAAAATACATACAATTTAAACAAGTAAATCTCACTTATGCCCAGTGGAAGACAAAGCTCAAAGAGTATGAAAGCTACATTCAACTTATTGGCCTCTTCAAGGATGTTGACTTTACAGTTAAAAGTGACTAGGTTGCAAAGGTTCACTCATCATTAAAATTTGGATTAACGAAACATTTTTGTTACCTTATGCATCTAAAAATGTATTCAGGAAAGGAGAGTGAAATCTAACTCAAGGTTGTGAAAGATCCTGATTTTAAAAATCCTTTCCCTATGCAGTCAAGAATCAGTAAATATTTAAATGTTAATGCATCCAAGCTGAAGTGCCACAAATGGAAAATACCTGAGTTAAATAAATACCAAGATCTGGCCCCATTTTGTCTAAGCAATTCTATCTTCATTGTAAAATGTTAGTTTTCCGAAGACAATTCAATTCTTAAAGCATGTGTTGAAACTGCATTTTTACTATCTAGCTCAGCTTCACAATAGCGTTCTTCTCGGAAGGTCAGAACAAGGCAAGACTCAAGCTTGGAAAACAATTCTGCTTAGCAGCCCCACCATATTCATCATTTTAATATTATTGTTGTTGTTGTTGTTGTTGTTGTTGTTGTTGTTGTTGTTGTTGTTATTTATACCCCACTCTGGGCTGCTTCCAACAAAAGATTAAAATACAATAGTCCTTCAGATATTAAAAGCTTCCCTAAACACCTACATATTCATTAGGAACTCTGTGAAATACTACATCCAAAACCACCATCACAATCTCACTCCTGCTCAGAAGTGTTGATCTGTCAATTTCTGTGATGAAAAATGTGAGTATTGAGAATTTAACCAGCTGCCAGCTTACACTAGAATTCTGTGCTACAGAAATGCACCAGATTATCATGCTTCTTCAAGAAACTCAACAGTACAGAAACATTGGAAGCCTAAATGCTTTTCAACAAGAAAATAATACAGACACAGAGCATATTCATTACTGTGGTATACGTGTAGTATACAGTGACTTGGCTGCGCTGCATTTTTTTTTATTCCACTTTCCATTAATTTACACATGACCCAATTTTTATTAAAAGAAAGAATGCTAAGGTGAAGCCTATATACACTTCAGACACTAATATTGCATAGAAGTAACTGCATAGATGTCACCAAAGAACATAAAACTGCCACAACTCCAGCTTCATTAGAACATATTCTTTCACAGAAATTCCAGCACTAACACACAGCCATCATATTATTGGTCACAGATTATGCAATATCTCGGCCATGAAGAATTCTGCAATCAAGTACCACACTTCGAATTCACTGGACAGTCTTGCACTCTGCCCCAACTCAAGGATATGCAAGTACTCAATAAGCTTTCCAAGAATTTGAAAACATTCTTAATTTCTATATAACAACAAAAGCATCACTCTGGGCAAATAAGCCCTTATCATTCATTAGTGGCAGGTGGAAATTAGCACTGTTACTTATTGGGTATTCAATACTGGAAGGGAAGAATGCACACCTAATTTCAACATGACAAATTAAAATTTATGCTCCAACCACCACTTTTAAGACAATTTCATTAAGGCCATCTGCAGTAAGGAAAATTATCTACACATGCACAAGTATAGTGATGACACAAGTGATAAAATTTTCAATACACCTTTGAGCTCTGAAGCAGCAATATTCTGCTCTCCAAGTCTCTTGTGAGCAGAAACCTTTTTGTGTGAAATATTAAAGAATTCTATCTAAAACATTCAGATTTTAATTACTATTCCAAGTGTGTATGCTAGTTGTTCCACACGAAAACAACATTCTACCATTTTTTCTTATTTGCTCTCCAAAGGATTAATACTTATAAAATAAACACGCAAACATTAAAAAAAAACATTAAAAAATTAAAAACATTAAAAAATCTAATATGAACAAACTGCAAGTCAACAACAATTCATAACGGAATGCCCTAAAAGGGCCCATCTCACCAACTGTCCTAAATGGCAGTGATGGACACTGGTATGCACTACTAGGACACTCAGTTACACCATCTGCCAAGAAGCAGGTTTTACCCCTATCATTACTCTTGAATAAGGGTCTGCAATCGACCATGGGTGCATTGTATCATCATACTAATTACAATAAAGGCAAGAAGCTACTGTTGCTAATACCTCATCAAAGCTAAGGAAACAGCTTTTTATCCCAGTCTTTTCCAATGTTTTGTTAACTGACATGAGACACACATCAGAAGATGCATCTCAATGTCATTGCTGAGACAGGTGCACCACTGACAGGCTTCAGAAAGTTGTCAGCAGTGACAAAAACTTGCAACACATATTTTTAGCAAACTCTTATAGAGATTTTGGGTGCATCTGAAGGTGCAGAATTTTTAAAAGCTCAAACCAAGTCCAGACTTGATTTTAATGAATCCTCTTTTAATTAGAAACTTAATCACCAAGTTTAAACATTACTCTTGTTAACTGATTACATTTCACCCTGATAATGTCAAATTAAATCCTAGATCACATTCACTAATTATCTCTTTTTGGTAAAAACTACCCTAGAAAAAGTCCTTGAGAGAGAACATTATTCAGTATGAAACTTCTCACCTACAGTAAGGAAACAATCCCCAGTTTAACCAAATAGCTGACATTTCTCTCCATCCTCCAGAAGTAGGGAAAGACCTTTTCCTTTCAGGAACAAGAAACTAAGTTTGCCTCTCACCGCTGGGTCTCTGTTAGCACCATGGGGTGTGGGGTATGTATAAGCTTTGACAGATTCAATCTGGATCAGAGGGAGAGCTGTATGAGCAGACACAGGAGGCAGGTCTTGTAGTATGGTACACAACTGGACTACTCTTTTTGCTTGGTCACCACTGTTACGTAAACCTTGTTTATTCACACTGAAAATGTTCTACAAATTTTACTTCTAAGAATAGTGACTCCAATAATTTCCCCTTCTTCCCTTGTGTTGCATGCAGGTGCATTTGTGGAGAACTTGCATGTACAGTCGTACCTCAAGTTATGTAGGCTTCAGGTTGCGTACTTTTCAGGTTACAAACTCAGCAAACCTGGAAGTGTTTACGTCCGGGTTCGCCGTGCACAGAAGCGTTCTGTACAGGAGCGCGCTTTCACGGTTGTTCGGGTTGTGTACTTTTCGGGTTACGTACCACACCCCCGAGCAAATCAGGTACATAACCCAAGGTACCACTGTACTGTAATAGGATTGTCAGCTAATTGTTGTTGCTTGCTACAGGTAACCAGAAATAAACAGTAAATTGCAAGAACTCAGGCCAGGAGGAAGATGAATTTCAAGTAAGTCTTCAAAAGGTTTTATTTATGTAATGATAAGAAGAATTCAAATAGGAATCAATTCCAGTATGATAGTGAAGCAAATAAAAATAAATTCCAGTGTGAAAATCCCAGGACAAGGCCCTGTTTCAACAATTCGGCAAACATACTTGGTACACTCTGACCATTAGAACATTGCTGATGAAGAATTGTCGAAACAGGGCCTTGTCCTGGGATTTTTACACTGGAATTAATTTTTATTTGCTTCACTATCATACTGGAATTGATTCCGATTTGAATTCATCTTATCATTACATAAATAAAACCTTTTGAAGACTTACTTGAAATCCATCTTCCTCCTGGCCCGAGTTCTTGCAATTTACTGTTTATTTCTGGACTTCACCAAGAACTCCAATTTCTACAGTGCTACAGGTAACCAGCCAAGTGCCTAATTACAAGGCAGGCTTTATGGTAGTCCTTGGCTGCTGATTCAACAGTGTCTTTGCAGAGGAAAAATGCCACAGAGCTGCTTTATGCAAGCATCTAAATCAGAAAGTTTCCCTGAGATGATAACTTACCCAATATGTGTTTTGGTGATAAAATAAAAGCCATAGCCTGTATTTGTAATTTCCCCACAAAACCTTTGTCAGGTACTGCAGGGAAGTTCACCCTCAGGCCTTATTTGTTATGTTGTTATACATTGCACTGCAACTAAAACTAGTTTCTTAATAAGCTGAAGACATTTCACCTGCACTATAAAACCGATTCTAACACAGCTACTCTATCAAAACCTATTAAATTTTTACATTTTAAGAATAATAAATGAAAAATCACTATCATGATTCATAGCCATATTTTGTTTTTGTATTCGCTATTACAAAAGCTATTCCACTGAAAAGGGAGGCAGGAGTGCTTGGGGGGGACACACAATAAAATAGTTACCGATTCCATAGCTGAAAGTAGTGGTTAGCAGGACATGGATAAAATCCAACAAAGAGATGTCTCCAAAGAAGCTCTGTATTCTGAAAGACAAAAGTTATCTTACATAAATATAAAGACTCACAATGCAAGCTTCTGGAAAAAAAGGCAAGCTAAAATTACTACACCTCATAAAAACATCTTGTTGAATTCTATTCCCAATGTGCTTTGCTACTTCAACAGTCCACTGGGTGATAGCACTGTGATGTCCTATTTGTGCAACTGGGATTTTCCTTTCAGCCCTTTTAAAAAAATAATCTACTTTCAGAGTCACATACAAAGAAAATATTGAAATAAAATTTGAGAAAATCTTTTCAGAAAGCCAGAAGAAAATGAGAAGAAAAGATATCCGGTAGGTTTCGGGGAGGGGTAGAATCTTAGCCATTGAATTTGGACAAACTTGATCAAGATAACCTGGGATTCACATAATTACAAAACTTATTTACTAATCATTCTGGTTTCTCTTATAAACTGAATTTTTTTCAAGACAGGAGAATAGAAAGAATACATTCACAAACAAAGAGTAGCACAGGTTTGCTCCCTCAGGAAAAAAATTACTACTTTAAAATCAAACTATTTACTTCTTGTCCTGGTTTAAAAACAAAAGTAATAACAATATGCTGTAAGTACCGTACAGGTAAGAGCTTGTGAAATTTACTGGCAATTGTATCATATAACTATCCCATGCTAGCATTTACAAAAACATTAGCAGAAGCTAATAAAGGTAAAGGTAAAGGGACCCCTGACCATTAGGTCCAGTCGTGACCGACTCTGGGGTTGCGCGCTCATCTTGCATTATTGGCCGAGGGAGCCGGCGTATAGCTTCCAGGTCATGTGGCCAGCATGACAAAGCCGCTTCTGGCAAACCAGAGCAGCACATGGAATCGCCGTTTACCTTCCCGCTGTAGCGATTCCTATTTATCTACTTGCATTTTGACGTGCTTTCAAACTGCTAGGTTGGCAGGAGCTGGGACCAAGCAACGGGAGCTCACCCCGTCACAGGGATTCGAACCGCCGACCTTCTGATCAGCAAGCCCTAGGCTCAGTGGTTTAACCACAGTGCCACCTGGGTACCAAGCAGAAGCTAATATTCACCAATAAAATATACCTTTCCTTTTTAAGTATCACCTTCATTTTTTTTTATAGCTAACACTACCATAAGAATAAGATATCTGGTGCTTGCTATTATCATTCCAGAACAAGCAAACTGTGACTCATAATTGCAGTGAAGCCAGCTGTTCTTAAGTAAAAGAAGTCAAGGCTAACCTATAAAAGATAGCACTAGGCAACTACAATAAAAATCACCAATCTCTAGTAGAAAAACAAAAGGCCATAGCTGCCAAGTTTTCCCTTTTCTCACGAGGAAGCCTATTCAGCATAAGGGAAAATCCCTTAAAAAAGGGATAACTTGGCAGCTATGCAAAAGGCAGCAAGGCAATTTAAATTTGAGCAAAGTAATGCAATAATCATCATCAAACTGTAGCCAGATGCACGGTGCAGTTCTATAGCTGAAGCTTAGCACACCTGTCCCTATAACAGACGACCACCTGGGTACCATGCATAAACCTCTTTTGGAGGTTGTGAGGTACTGAGTAATAGGCTAGGGCTTCAGAGACATGTATCTGCGTGGTCATTGAACATTGGCCTTTAAAAATTAGCCTCAATTACAAACTAGCATTACAGCTTCATTGTGAAAATATAAGTTGTAGAGCACTTTACAGAGTACTGGTTATATGGGTAAGCCACTCATTCAAAAGGAGAGGATTATACTGTCTCCATACCATGCTAGCCAGAAATGCTCTTTGGTCTTGTAGGATGAGCTGTCTTAATTGTGGATAAAAAAAACTGCACTACAATACCTGAATATATAGCAATATTTTATAGCAGGGGTGTCCAACTTTCCAGAGACTGATCTACTCCCACTATAAATAAACTGGCAGTGATCTACCTATTGGATTGACCAGATCTGTTGAGCTTTTTTGAGGGAGGCTTCACCAAAGTTGTTGAACTTACTTTTAGGGGGAGAGAAGATAGTTGTTGAAGGGGGGTTGGGTTTTTTTTGGGGGGGCGATCGACCAGGAAAAGCCTGTGATCAACCAGTAGATCGCAACCAACCAGTTGGACAGGCCTACTTTATAGTGATAGCTCTATATCTCTATATATCTATATATCTTAACGGCATGTGGGTGTGTTTCCACTTTTCACCGAAACCACTTGACCGATAGTGTTCAAATTTGCACACAACGTCCCATGCTACCGTGAGATTAATCTTATAAAGTTTGCTAAGACAGATGTCACACCTACGCCACGTAAAACCCCCAAAACCCTGTGTTCCAGAACTCACAAATCACCCGCAAGTGCATGCTGGGAGCACAGGAGAGATTGCAACACAGCACCCTCTAGTGACGGCTACACTGGTACTACACCTAGGAAACCTACCCTCTCCACAGGTTCGGCTTTCCAGACTAGGCCCCTTTCCAGACTAGGCCAAGTGGAGGTAGGGCCTTGCCAGGGGGGGTGAGGGGGCGGAATAGGGAGCAGAGATAGGAAACATGTTGGGGGGGAGACACAGGGATGAAACTTGCCCTCTCCACAGTATCTCCGTTCGCCTTTGCAGACTAGGCCGCTTTCCAGACTAGGCCGAGTGGAGGTAGGGGCCGAATAGGCCATGGGTCAGGACAGGGTGGGCCCAATCACAGGGATGAACCGGGGTGGGGGGGGAGGGACAGGGATAGGTAATGGGTCCGGGACAGGGTGGGGAGAGACACAGGGATGCACCTATATAAACATAACACAAAAAAACAGGGGGACTCTGAAGGTGAGGGGAGTCTCAAGTGGGACTCTGAGGCTCCATTTAACAAACTGAGCCACCACAACGCGTAGCAGCGCCAGCTAGTAGACATATAAAAATGACTTCAAATATAACAATAAAAGCCAGACCTGAACTAGGAAAATGAACCAGTGTGCTACAATGCATGACAAACCAATCCAGACAGCAGGAGGCCTAGCCAAGTACAGAACATTCCATTTGGAGAGAACCTCTGACATGTTCAAAAATGCTGAAGCAGATGGTGAGCAGTCTTTAACACTAGTATCCCAGCTTAGTCAACCACCAATGTTTGCTAAAATTAAGTTATATAAGAACTCCAGGGGCTGAACTAAAAAGTGAAATGTATGCAGTGTTACTTAAGGTTTCATGTACATAA
Source organism: Zootoca vivipara (assembly GCF_963506605.1). Lineage (NCBI taxonomy): Eukaryota > Metazoa > Chordata > Lepidosauria > Squamata > Lacertidae > Zootoca > Zootoca vivipara. Next base: position 60,199,621 of record NC_083281.1, read on the forward strand.
ATAGGAGCTACTTATTTAATCATGAAGGCAAGGTTGACTATTCTTTCTTTGGAAAGGAACCCTCCATATACAAAAAAAACCAAACAACAACCTCCTTTTATGGCAGTACCAAGCCTTCTGTACTGAGAAAAACCCAAAGGATTTCCTGTTCTGTTAACACGATGCTCCTAAGCAATGGAGAGTTAACCACACATCAGAGCCACAACTGGTTTTAGTTTAATACAATGACCTGAAAACACATTTGAATATTTATGTGCATAGCACCTATGTCAGCTAGAAAAGTGAAGCCAGACTAGCAGTCTTAGACACATAACCATGAACATCAAGGAGGAGGAACAATATGAAAAAGAAGCATCTAGTCTGGAAACAAGTAACTGGAAAAGAAGAGCAAATTTAGGAGGCAGGTGGTACATGGACTTCCAGCGAGCTAGGTAAAAGTAAAGAACAGATGGGGAGGGAGTGTTGAAATGAAAAGCAAAGGAGGACTGATTAGTTTTCAAGAGAGCACTTTTAAAAAACAAAACAAAAAAAAGCATAATGCCTCTCTCATGTTACACTTCTATTTCTGCCATAGGGATCTTTTGCAATTCTAAACAGAATGGAAGCTGCATGTAATACAAAGAAGAAACAAAGCAAGTAAAGTGATACATTTTATTGGGGCTATTTTTATTGGAAAGACTGTAGAAGCTTGCAAACTTTATATGCTGTAAGCCGCCCAGAGTGGCTGGGGAAACCCAGACGGATGGGTGGAGTGGTGGTGGCAATAAATAATAATAATAATAATAATAATAATAATAATAATAATAATAATGTAGAAAATATTAGTATCCTGCATCTTTGATTATCATATTTGTATCTTGCCCTGCCTCCAAGAAGTTCAAAAGGTTATCCCATTTTAACCTCACAATCCTGCTAAACAATTTAGACAGAAATATGGCCTGAAGCAACCTACAGTGATCCATGTTGAAGAATTTTAATCCTCATTTCCCAGTTCAGGTTCAATACTCCAGTCACTATACTACAGCAGTTAGAGGATTGGACTGGGACCTGAAAGACCTGAGAGGGTTTAAATTCCCATTCAGCCATGAAGCTTACCTTGACCCAGACACTACCTCTCAGCCTAGCATACCTCACAAGATTGTTGTGATAAAATGGGAAGATGGAGAACTATGTATGACCCTTTTGAAAGAAAGGCGGGATAGCAGTGTAATAAATAAATATTTTAGTTGGGTACTTAGTGTCTAAAATACTAATTCAGATGTCTATTCCAGAATTTAAGAAAGAGAAAGCAAGCAATATGCATTTTATGTTGAACTCAAGTATAATCAAAAAATGAAAAAAACCTAACACTTCTGAAAATTATCTTTATAACTGATACTCAATCATTCAGTGAAATGTACATGAAAGCCTTCATACTAGAGCAGTGGTGTCCAAACTTTTTTCAAATAGGGCCAGATTTGATGAAGTGAAGGGCTGTGAAGGCCGACCAAAGGGCCAACCAAAGTTGTTGGCCTTTTTTGGATTGAAGTTGTTGTTGAGCTTTTTTTAGGGTTGAAGTTGTTGAGCAGGATTGATGTTGTCGAGGTTTTATTAGGATTTTACCCCAGGAAATAAACTGCCACAAGGGCCAGATTAAACCGACCAGCAGGCCGATTAGCCCCCCCCCCAAAGGACTTTGGACATGCCTGTACTAGAGGTTCTGTTTGGCAAAAACGCTGTCCCATCTGAAAATTCTACCTTATTCCTTTTAAAGAACAAATTGTTGCAGAACAATGTTGATCTTTTTTAAAAAATGCCACAAGAAGTTTATTTTCATTTACATTAGTACAGGCTTCCTCAACCTCAGCCCTCCAGATGTTTTTGAGACTACAATTCCCATCATCCCTGACCACTGGTCCTGCTAGCTAGGGATCATGGGAGTTGTAGGCCAAAAACATCTCGAGGGCCGAGGTTGAGGAAGCCTGCATTAGTGTGTGCACCCAACAATCACAGTGTATTTCATCCACTGAATTAATACCAAGCACTTATATGTATTATTTTCCACCCTGGTCTGCTCACACTGATATATTTCAATTCTTAATTCTGAGTCTTTGCATTGCTGACATCCAAGCAGCACCCTGAAAAAAAACTGAACTTCAATTGAAAAGGAAAACTGCAGCTATAGCACAAAGTATCTTAGAGGCCAGGTTTTGGTTTCAAACAGGCTGACAGCTTTTCTTGTACAGGCACAATCCTTTATATACTATTAGCATTAAATGATTAGGGAATCCTAAGTAAATAGGCTCATGCTACTGAAAAATTAATGCGCCAGCAATATGAAACCCTTGTGCCAATCCCTACTTCTAGTATAACAAAAGCTAACAGAAAGTGAGATGTCACCAACACCACAGTTGAAGGGATATTGGACTATTCCAGCCACATTTGCAGCATATAAATGTGCTGGATTTATAGTACAGTGGTGCCTCGCTTAACGAATGCCCTGCTTAACAAAAGTTCCGCTTAACGAAAGGATTTTTCGAGCGGAGGTTGCCTCGCTAGACAAATTCATTTTACGAAAAATTCGTCTTGCGAATCGCGGTTTCCCATAGGAATGCATTGAAATTCAATTAATGCATTCCTATGGGCAAAAAAAAATTTCAAAAAAAAAATCAATGCATTCCTATAGGATTCGCTAGACGAATTTTTCGTTATAAGAAAAGACCCGTGGAACGAATTCAATTCGTCTAGCAAGGCACCACTGTACACTGTAAATAGGGCTTTACCTCCATTTTTGTCTGGAAACCTAAAACAAACCTATACAGTACTGTACAGTGGTACCCCGGGTTAAGAACTTTGCTTCAGGATGAGAACAGAAATCACACGACGGCGGTGCTGCAGCAGCGGGAAGCCCCATTAGCTAAAGTGGTACCTCAGGTTAAGAACAATTTCAGGTTAAGAACGGACCTCCAGAACGAATTAAGTTCTTAACCCGAGGTACCACTGTATATGAAATTACATGTAATTTTCTTTTATTAGAAACAAGTTCTTGTCAGATGTAAACAGTGTTTTGTGGTTGTTTTAGCAAAATTCTAACCAAAATCAGGTCCCTCAAGATGACTCATTTCAGCCTGCTGACCAACTGAATAGTCAGTTACTCTAATGCAGGAGTTGTATTCAGCTAAAAAGAACTACTGGCAGCTTTAAAAAAAATCCTGAGTGCGGTACCCTGGATAGGAGGGAGGGTTTACAGAACAGATGGGCATGCTGTCATTGAGAAGCATGTCATTAAATGTAGGGGTGGCAAACCTGATGCCCTCTAGACATTGTTGCACTATAACTCTATAACTATAAAAGGTTGTCTACTAATATAGGGGGGGAAATAGAAATCTTTTAAAAATCAAAACAAACAAAAAATCACCAGCTGACATCAAGGATAAGGTTATTTGATTAATCTCAATATAAACAAATAAATATAAACAGTCCAAACAAGTATCTAAAATAAACAAAACATGTAGAAAGGGCAACAAGATCTTCAACAACAAAAAAAACAACCTAGGTGATGAAAGTAAAGGTAAAGGGACCCCTGACCATTAGGTCCAGTTGTGGACGACTCTGGGTTGCATGCTCATCTTGCTCTATAGGCCGAGGGAGCCAGCATTTGTCTGCAGACAGCTTCCAGGTCATGTGGCCAGCATGACTAAGCCGCTTCTGGCGAACCAGAGTAGCGCACAGAAGCGCCTAGATGATAAGACGGTGGGTATTTGTCTTTCAAACTTTGCAGAGTATATATCTGTCACAGTGGCCGGAGCGGGCTACTTCAGAGTAACGACTCTACACAGCTCTGCATTTTATTCTTTTATTGGTGCTGCGTATTTACAGTGCTGAAGTCATTGCTATATACACGGAGCTAGGTGTTCAGTCGGGTTCAGAACCTCCGAATGGCTTTTGGCGCGTCTTTCTCCAACACAAAAGCTTTGGCAGACCCATCCTCTTTCCCCTCCTCTTTCTGCGTAATTCCGGAGTTGGGGGGATGGGTCTCCCCCCCTTATTTGCCCCTTCCTGTCCCACCTGGTACCCTGGCTCCTCTACCTTGCCTGAGCCTCGGACACGACTTCCTGCTTCCCCACTGGAATCGGAACTCTCTCTGCTTTCCCCTGTGCTCGGGGATGGGCTTGAACTCAGGAGGGGAGGGACTTCGCGATATCCCCTGTCCCTCACAATATCTTACAGAGCCCACCTTTGTTGTTCATTTTTAGTCTCCCTTCCACAGAAATATAATCCTACCATCCCTGACAATTAACCACAGATTCTGGGGGTGATAAGAATTGTAGTTCATAAAACATCTGCCGCTTAGCCACCCCCAATTTAAACTAAAATTATTCAATTATTTGGTTTGTCTAAGATACTACAGGTAACTTCTCTATCTGATAATTAAGACATTTTTCATTAAATTACTAGAAGGCAGGCTGCACCACAATGTGTCAATCCCAAAAAGAAGATTGAATACATGTATGGAAAGTAATATTTGTTTAATACAATTCTAGCTTGCTCAAAAAAAAAATCCTGAAAAATGGAACTTGCTTCCCCCACCCTCCATCCAGCTTCTGCACACTGGATTATCTTTGGTCAAGCTCAAAAGGCTGCCTCTGAACTTTATGGGTAAGCATACTTACATTTATTTATGATGATATATGCATGTAAAGAGAAAACTGAAAGAAGCTAAGTACCTAAAGAGTATCAGTCCTGATTTAAGGAGCTCAGAGAATGTTTTTGACAATATATGTATTGTCTACCTCTTTCAGTTCTTCAGATCCCTACAAGCCTATAAGTCAAATACTTAGAAGCTAGCAGTTATTCACCTAAAGCCAGCTAGTAAAAATTAACTTTTGCTTGGTGTATCTCTGCTGAGCTGACCCTGACAATGCAATACAAATTAAGATAGCATCTAATCTACCTCAGTGGTACATAAGGTATCACTTTAGCAAATGATATATTTAGACCAATAAGAGATATATCACTTTACAACAGCCACTTGTTTTGGTTTTACATGGGTATCCTTGGCTCACAATACTGGAGGCCAATATATTAATGCCCCTGCCAAATGAGGAGGGGTAAGCAGTTGTTTTTGGTAAAGCATTTTCAATGGAGGTGTCCTGGTTGTGGCATGCCCTCAACTGGTGCCTGTTTTGAGTGTTTTCTAAGCACCAGGTAAATAACCTTTTTATTTTGGTAGGCTTTTATTTTATAAAGCTTTTTAGCAGTGCCCAAAGTCTAAAAAGGACTCAGACAAACAAACATGTCAGAGCCCTTTTTAAACCTTGGGCACTACTGTTGTTTTACATTATCTTTGATTCTATGTTTATGCAGTATTTGTGTATTTTATGGTTTAAAAACTGTACATTGACCTAAAATCCTATTGCTAATGAGCAGTATAAAATGCTATAAATAAATAATAATCTTATTTCTTTACACAAAAAAGCTGCAATAACGCATTTACATTTGGCTTGTTTTAACTATCAGTTAAAGTGGAGGTGGGGAACCTGTGGCCCTCCAGTTGTTGTCAGACTCCCATCTCCATTGGAGGGTTTTTGGGGGGGGGCAAAAGTTGTTTTGCTTTTGGGGGGGTGCCCCAAAGCTGCTGCGCTTTTGGGGGGGAGAGAACAGAAATAAATGGCAAATAATACCTTTGCTGGAACTAACACGCAGCACCGACATAGTCTGCCAAAGCGCCAAAAACCCCAGCACAGAACAGGTTAAAAAATGAACGCTATTACACCCAATCATCGTCTGCCAAAGCGCCAGAAAAACAACACAGAAAGGGTTAAAAAACCAATCTCTGACTACCAGCAACAACAACAACAAAAAGGGATCCGGGTTTTAACAGCGGAGACAAGCTGTAGCGTGAGGAGGAGTGGGAGAACAAAAGGGGAGGGGAAACAACAACAACAGCGCGAATGGGCCATGGGGCGTGTGCCAGCAACGAGGGCTCTGCGTGTCACGTTTGACACGTGTGTCATAGGTTCGCCATCACTGCTGTATACGGTCAAATAAGCACACCAGAAACGGCTTCCAATCAGCCACATTCAAATGGGGGGGGGGAATCCAGAGTATTCCCAGTGAATGCATGTGGAAATACTTGGATACACAGAAGATACTTGCTGGATCCTACCAATCTGTTCAGACTATTTTTCAGCAAGAAAAATAACATGATTTTGGAAGTCTACACAATAACATGAAGCACATGACAATCAAGAAGAGACCTATTCCTGCAATAATTTTCTTTAAAATTTCTGCTATTCCAATCCTAAAAACCATCCTCTTGCCTTTTAATATAAAAAATGGAAACAAAACAGATGCTCGAAATTAAAAGACAAACACAACTTGTTTTAGTTTGTTATTACCATACACACCTAAGGTACATAATATATTTGTTATTTCCTAAAAACTATGCAATACACTTTGAAAAATTCCTTAGCAATTAGCTGAGGTGGAACTTGCAAATGGCAAATCTTACCATTGAGCATAACCTACAAGGAGATTTTCGAGTCCAGGTTCACATGATTTAGGCAGGACTGAACTGCTTTTTTCTATACATAGCTTTCTTTTATTGTGTACATTTACAGTTCTGGAGAATTACACAAGCTGTCCTTTGCTCATCTTAGATCATGTCTAAGGCTACAAGAAAATGTTGAATTAGAACAGACTGTGCTCCATCAGCAAGCAATGTAAGGCCCACAAACCACATGCTGAGATATTTGTGCAGCCCACAGCTTCATGAAAAATCCTTGAAATCTTTGCTTTAAAAAAAAAGTTTCCAGCTTACATGACTAAGCAGACAGACTTGATTACATGAAGGCAGTTTTTAATTAACAGATTTCTGCAATATTTGTGCTATTTTTCAATATCTTATTCTCTGAGCCTATAAAATATCCTCAAGAACTAAATCAATTTTGAGTACCAAAGGTATTACGTTACTAGGGCTCTTGGTCTTTCTTAGGCTAGCTGAAAGGCTGAAAACCATCTACAGCAGGAGTCAGCAAACTTTTTCAACAGTTTGTCCCTCTGTTGTTCCACTGTCCCTCAGACCTTGTGGGGGGCCTGACTAATTTATTTATTTATTTATTTATTTATAACCTGCCGATCTGGCCGGGTCTCCCCCGCCACTCTGGGCGGCTTCCAACACACATCAAAATACATTAAAATATCACAGACTAAAAACTTCCCTAAATACCTTTAGGTATTTTCTAAATGTCAGGTAGTTGTTTATCTCTCTGACCTCTGATGGGAGGGTGTTCCACAGGGCGGGCACCACTACCGAGAAGGCCCTCTGCCTGGTTCCCTGTAGCTTTGCTTCTCGCAGTGAGGGAACTGCCAGAAGGCCATCAGCGCTGGATCTCAGTGTTCAAGCTGAACAATGGGGGTGGAGACACTCCTTCAGGACCGAAGCTGTTTAGGGCTTTAAAGGTCAGCACCAACACTTTGAATTGTGCTCAGAAACGTACTGGGAGCCAATGCAGATCTCTCAGGACCGGTGTTATGTGGTCCCAGCGGCCGCTCCCAGTCACCAGTCTAGCTGCCGCATTCTGGGTTAATTGCAGTTTCCAGGTCACCTTCAAAGGTAGCCCCATGTAGAGCGCATTGCAGTAGTCCAAGCGGGAGATAACCAGAGCATGCACTACTCTGGTGAGACAGTCTGCGGGCAGGTAGGGTCTCAGCCTGTGTACCAGATGGAGCTGGTAGACAGCCGCCCTGGACACAGAATTAACCTGCACCTCCATGGACAGCTGTGAATCCAAAATGACTCCCAGGCTGTGCACCTGGTCCCTCAGGGGCACACTTATCCCATTCAGAACCAGGGAGTCTCCCACACCCGCCCACCCCGTCCCCCCCAAAACAGTACTTCAGTCTTGTCAGGATTCAACCTCAATCTGTTAGCTGCCATCCATCATCCAACCGCCTCCAGACACTAACACAGGACATTCACCGCCCTCACTGGTTCTGATTTAAAAGAGAGGTAGAGCTGGGTGTCATCCGGGCCCCAAACCCCGGAAAAGCTGGCTAAAATGTATAAAAATAGATTCCCCATATGTTGGAGATGCGAGAAAGAAAATTGAACTTACAGGCATATGTGGTGGTCCTGCACAGAGGTTGGTGTATTTTGGAATAACATATATGAAGAATTAAAGAAATTACTAAAATGTACATTCAAGAAAAGACCATAGACATTTTTATTAAGTATAATGCCAAAGGAAATAGGAAGATCTGAGAAAATATTGCTCATGTATAGAACAGTTGCAGGCAGAATACTGATAGCGAGAAATTGGAAAAACAAACCAATACCCAATATAATGGAATGGCAGTCTTTAATGGTAGAATACATGCAACTGGCAAAAACAACAGGTAGAATAAGAAGTCAGATGAAACAAGTAGTCAATAAGGAATGGGGAGCCTTTAAAGAATATTTGAAAAACAATAATATAAAAGAAACTCTATTGGCAGAAGTAGACTGTACCTTGTAAAATAAATTGTTAAAGATAGGACTAAAGGATGGAAATATGTAACGTATATATAAACTGTGCGAAAACATTAAGAAAAAAGATAAAATACAGCAAGTTTAATTGGAAGTTTTTTTCTTTTAGATTTTGATAAACAGTATAATTTAGAAAATTATAGAATAATGTGTTTTTTATGTTTTTATGTTTGTCTTTAGATTTGTGTTATTATGAGGCGAATTTTATGTTGGTAGGTGTGTAATATGTATATATGTATATATGTATATATGTAGTGTGTCTGTCATATAAATTTAAAACAATAAATATATTCTATAAAAAAAAGAGCTGGGTGTCATCCGCATACTGATGAACACCCAGCCCAAACCCCCAGATGATCTCTCCTAGCGGCTTCATATAGATATTAAAAAGCATGGGAGAGAGGACGGAACCCTGAGGCACCTCACAGGTGAGAGCCCAGGGGTCTGAACACTCATCCCCCACCACCACTTTCTGAACACAGCCCAGGAGGAAGGAGCGGAACCACTGCATGACAGTGTCCCCAGCTCCCAGCCCCTCTAGACGGTCCAGAAGGATGTTATGGTCAATGGTGTCAAAGGCCGCTAAGAGATCCAGCAGAACTAGGAAACAGCTCTCACCTTTGTCCCTAGCCCGCCGAAGATCATCAACTATATTTTGGGAGGGGGGAATGAATGAATTCCTATGTCCCACAAATAACCCAGAGATGCATTTTAAATAAAAGGGCACATTCTACTCATGTAAAAACACGCCGATTCCTGGACCACCTGAGGGCCGGATTTAGAAGGCGACTGGGCCAAATCCGGTCCCTGGGCCTTAGTTTGCCTACCCATGATCTACAGGCCTCACCCATTACTAATGGTCTAGCATCTACCATATCAATGAAAACAACAACAACAACAACAACAACAACAACAACATATGCAGATTCACAATATGAAGCAACCCACATTCTGCAAAGTGGCCCATCATGCAGAACAATTTGCCTGCCTGTATTTTGTGCTTTGATTTAGTACTGTGGGCCATGATTTGCCCTTCTGTACTAGCAAGCAAAGACAAGATCTGTTCTGTCACTCTAAAAGAACATGCAGTTTTCAGTTTGATTTATTTTGCATAAGAACTCCATTGCTCAAAAAAAAAAAACCTCAATGACCCTAAAGTTAAATATATTCCAAGTTTGACAGGGATTTTTTAAACAAAAAACTAAGGAAAGTTATATGAACACAAGAATGAATTTCCCTCTATCAGCAATACCTAAACCGCCAACATGGTAACACATTCTCCACGTAAGAACAAAAGGTAGTGCTTTCAAGGATGAAACTATGATCAAATAGGTAAAGCAATTGTTAATTTACCATGAGTACTTTTTAAATTATCGTTTTTAAAGGTATATTATAAAACAAATGAATGCAAAATCTTTCCTGTATTTCACAACATTAACATCTTCCAACAGAGCTCCATGACACAGGAAGAAAATACTACTAATCAAGATATTTGATATCATGAATATAATATAGAAGATTTCAAACCCTATCATCAAAAGATGCTGTGAAGATTCCAACAGCCAGTTTAGGCACCCAACTCTTGTAACAAAAGAAACTGTTCATAAAATATCCAATATTTACATTCTGAAAGATGCTCAAAATGCTGCAATCATGTTATAATTTTATGAGGTACATCTCCAAACGGGGTTCCATCGCTGAAAAACTGCAGCATGACTAACACAGCTCCATTATAAAAGGCAATGTAACCTAGCACTTGTTAGCAGCCAGTGCAACACTGGACTGAGTTTCCATGACAACCAGGAGGAAAATATATAAAAGCAAACTACAGTTAAGCGAAAATTACACTTCATGACAATAAATGCAAAATGCAGGAACATTTGCAGTACAGCTATTGATGAAATGCCCCAATGTGCAATGTCAGTGAAAAATAATAATTAACTACAATAATTGGCAAGACATATTTACCACAGTTGTTTGCCTTCATTTGTAACAATGAATTTGTAACAAAAATAAAGATACACCTGCAATACACCAAGTTGTTGTTGCTTTTTTTTTAAAAAAAAATGGCAATTTAAAATTTGGCATTTGAAGACTGGTGGATAGGTTTGTAATTTGCTTCCTAGGAGAACATTTGGCTTTGAATTGTTTAAGATACTTAGAATTCTGGAATTATCTGGAACAAGACATTGTTTTCATTGTTTAAGGACTTGCACTTTGACTGTCTCCTCCTTACAGGGTAGTTAGTGCCTGTTTAAGTACTCAAGAATTCCACAAAGAAAAAATAATAACAGTAGACCAGGTATGTCAATTACCCTGACAGGTAAGACAGGCAGAAACCTATAGCAAAGTTATTTATTCAAACTACCCGTATATTCCTGTGTATAAGACGACTGGGCGTATAAGACGACCCCCAACTTTTCCAGTTAAAATATAGAATTTGGGATATACTCGCCGTAAAAGAAATATGACCTGGCGTATAAGACGACCCCCGACTTTTGAGAAGATTTTCCTGGGTTAAAAAGTAGTCTTATACGCACGAATATACAGTACTCAACCATTTTGCTGAGATCAGAAACAGGTAAATGGGAGCATAACAGTTTCTAATTATTTGTTTATATTTACCCTGCTCTTAAATTTCATAATTCTCCCAAAGCAATTTACAAAAAAATAATTGAACCAAATAAAATATACACTCATAAAAATATTTTCAAAAAGAACTAAATTCTCATTAAAACAGAGTAAAACCAGAAGTAATCACCACTCCAAATACCCAGGGTCAGTCAGCAATCTAGTTTCAGTACCCTTAAGATTGCAAACATGATCCTTAAGTGAAAAGCATAATCCTATCCAGAACAGGCTGAACACCAGCTTTCTGGTCAGAAAACACCCATCAACAAACAGTACCTCCACATTATCTGGATTAAGCTTCATTTTATTAGCCCTATTCCAGCTGATTAATCATTGGTTCAGAACTTCCACAACTAAAATGGACATGTAATTTGTAGAATCTTAACTAGCTGGGATTTTTCCAGCTACGTATATCTAGCTAAAGTTGTTTTTTTTTCTTGTATGTTACCATAAATAGCTGATAGAAAGATTTAAGGGGGGGGACCCAAAACCATAGCTTGTTCTGTATTCCACATGAAACTGTCAATATTCAAACATTCAGTCTTTTACTTTATGCATTACAGATTTCACTCTCACATTGCTAACTACAAATAGTTCAACCATTTTGAGGAGCATTGTGAGGAGAGGGAATACAGTGATACCTCGGGTTAAGTACGCCTCAGGTTGTGTACTTTCAGGTTAAGTATGTGGCGGACCCGGAAGTGTTTACTTCCGGGTTTCGCCACGCGCACATGCACAGAAGTGTTCTGCGCGCTCTATCAGCGCTTCACACACACGCGCTATTGCCGCTCGGGTTAAGTACTTTTCAGGATGCGAATGGCACCCCGGAACCAATTAAGTACTTAACCCGAGGTACCACTGTATTAAGACACTTCATGTCCTGGAAACTAACAGTGCCTTGAATCTACAAGGTTCCTGAAACTTATTCCCCTGCCCTGCCCACCATCACTGTACATAAGTCACCAGAACTGTAACCCTTTATTATACTGGAAAAGCTACATAGGGCTTGACAAATGTGCCCTATAAAGCTGTTCACTGGATAGCACCAGAAGCATATTATTTTCCATGAAGCTTAATGTTTAAACATATTTACTTCAATATACCGGTACTTGACTGGGGAGCAGAGATTAGATAGGTACCTTCAGTATCTAAATATATGAAGCACAATTTGATGCAAATAATTGAATGAGAAAATATAAGGTGTTTAGAGGAGTTCTGTAGTATAGTACATTCTTAAAAGAACAGCTTACATCATACAATGCGTGTTACAGATTTGCTCCACCAGCTTTCTCCCAAGTACTAGTCTCCAGAGCCCTCATCTCGCTTCAGGCAGTGGGATCCGACGTTTGTCTACAGACAGCTTTCCAGGTCATGTGGCTAGCATGACGAAACCGCTTGTGGCACAACGGGACACCAAGAGGAGTGCCAGAGCACAAGGAAACGCCATTTACATTCCCGCTGCAGCAGCATCTATTTTTCTACTCACGTTGGTATGGTTTCGAACTGCTAGGATGGCAGGAGCTGGGACAGAGCAACGGGAGCTCACACCATCACGCGGATTCAAAACATCAACCTTCCAGTCAGCAAGCTCATTAACTGCCCAATGTAACATAGTGAGCACAACTGATACACAATGATGTGTACACATGCTTCCAACATTGTTAAAACTGCCATCCCAGAGCAATAGTCAACAGCAGGGGTAGGCAACCTAAGGCCCATGGGCCACAAGCGACCCACGAGCCACTCCCGAACCGAGCCGCCCACCCGGCCAGTCCCCGCACGCTGCACTAAACCAGTGTGGCACGGGGGCTTGCTTCCACAACGCCAGAAATCTCATCTGCGCAGACGTAGACAACGGAAATCACAGGCGCTTGCTCACACGCACACACAATCTGGCCCATGGAGAGATCTCTGCTGGAGTGAACTAGCCCTGGTGAGGTAAACCTTGCCAAGCCCTGGTCAACAAATTATGTGTAACTTTGTGCGATTTTTGGTTCCAGCTTGACAAGAGTGAAGTTAAAAGTTTATATGTTTAAAGCTACACCCTGCTTTTCTTTGCAGAGCAAATAAAAAGTCATACTAAACCAGGTTGGTAAGGAGATATGGCAACAGAATACTAGATACGCCAACAGGTTGCTAGACTGACTACTCTACACAAAAATACTCTTAAGCATCTGATCATGTGATGAGCAGCTCTGTTGTCCAAGTGGTCAGAGGCCACGGTTGGCCTTGTGCCAGTGTCAAGGTGACACCCAGTCACCATACTCATTATTAGTCTCAAAACAGTACAGAGTGTCATAAGGAGACCGATGCAGAGAGAGGGCAGATCAAGAAGATGAAAGGTATGTGAAGTCTAAGTTGTCCTTTTGTACATTAATAGAAAGGCCCTGTAGGAGAAACTTTGCCTGGGAAGTGATCCAGACCCCTGCCACCCAGAGACAGAGGGCTAAGGCAATTATAGTAGATCAATAGAATCAGCTACCCAATACTATATACAGATATAGGACATTTGTACTATGCCACAGCAGAAACCCAAGCAGAACAAAATATTTAAATTGCACAACCATATTTACAGACCACTGTTGCCTGCCTTAAAAGTATGTTTTAGGACTACAGCAGATACTCAGATGTCTAATAACTCCAGAGTGGGGAGAAACTCAGGCTGAATAAATAGCAGTTGTGACACAGTGGGAAGGACATTTTTTCAGTTGAAATCCCATAATGATTCATGTATCAAATTCCAAAATAAGCAATCACCAATCTATCAAAAATAGCTGTTCTGAAATTAATGCTCTGTCTTAACTAAAAAATAAATACAAGAAAAGAGAGCTAAATGCATGTACATATATTGGTCTTATCTTTTAAATCATTGGATTATATATTATTAGGGCTTTGGCACACAAAAACAAAGCTCAAATGTCAGCAAATAGCATCAGTGCACTGCAGTGGCCACCCATAAAATCTTGCTTTAACGTTTGTATTGTGTCATCACCTCTTTCTAGGTGCTTTGGAGGTGAAACTGGAAGCCTTGGAATATGAAGGAGCCTTCAAATTAAAAACAGAAGCACAAATGCTCCAGGAATTCCTCTGGGATTGAGGAAGGAGGACAACAGGCAATAGCATACAATCACCTGGCCTCCACCAAATGTACATCTAACTGCTGGCATTGTCTGAAATTTGGGATCATTTGCTTATTTCTAGCAAGCACTACTTGTTTCAGAAAGCAAAAAAAAAGTTTACAACTGGAATAATAGTTATACTTAACCACAGTGATACCACTGATTTAATCTCAATTGCATTCCTGCCTTCCTCCAAGAAGCTTAAGGTGCAGTATATTATGTCAGTGCATTTGATCCTTACAACAATCCTGTTAATTAGTTTACCAGTGTTAGAAACTCAGAAATATAATCTAATACCAAATGGCATCTTAAACCTAGGTTACAGTCGCCACAATTGAATGCCACTCAATGAAATTTGTTGCTGTTGTTTTCATTTCTATACCACTTTATATTTTAAAGAACAAATCAAAGTGGTTTACAACACATTAAAACATCAAAGAAAACAATTCAAAGAAAATATTTCAGATTCTTCTCTAAATTACATTTTGTTTTCACCAGAAAGCAACCTGGCATTTTGTGGCTGCAGTTGGACCAGTGCCAATTGCAAAACATGGATGGCACCTGGCTGATTTCTAACACTGGATTAAACTGAGAGAGGACTGGCCCCAGTTACTTCAAGGCTGAACAGGGATTTGAACTCAGGTCTCTCAAATTCATCCAGCGCTCTGCAGCATGTTAGCTCCCCATGGTGAACAATTCCCATGTCAAGTTTGTACAGACAGTAAAGTAGCAATTCATGGAGTATGTAGTTCTCTATGTCTCAGTCAGGGCAGGCACCATGGGAAGGCTGCTTCCAATTACATTTCCTTTATAAGTCTAACATACAACAATCCTTAGGTAAAATCCTATAGCAAACTCAAGGCAGTCGGTTCCCAGAAACATTTTTAAAACATGCACTGCACTCAATATTGATGGATGGACACATGATCACTCTAAGTTGACAGCTCAGTAAAGGATCCTATATACACTGAAAGAAACTAAATTTCAACCCATCTGGCATGATTTTGGGAACTATATGTAGAATTAAAATACAATTCATGGTACCGCTCATCACACATAAAACCGGTATTGAAATAGTAAGTCACTTAAAATATATACAGTGCGGGGGGGGGGAGAATTTGATCCCCTGCTAAATTTGCCCATTTGCCCTCTGACAAAGAAATGACCAGTCAATAATTTTAATGGTAGGTTTATTGTAGCTGTGAGACACAGAATAACAGGAAAAACACCAGAAACCCAGAAGACAAAAGTCTTTTAATCACTCCCCTTCATTAAATGTGGTGGGCTTAAGAAGGAAAGGGGAATGTTTGCATTCAGTAAAAATATATAGGCAACTTGACATAAACTATCATCATTATTATTTTAATTGGAGCTGGTAAGGCTTAATGATCTACTCCAAATCATCCAGAGACCTTCCTTCTTTTGCCCACCATTAATATACTAATCCTATTACTGGGAGACGGTCCAGAATGGTTGTCATTTTGAATAACTACAGGAAACACCAGAGATGCAAATAAACTCTGATTTAAATTTAGGGGAAAGGGTCAACATACCAATCCTTTTAATGTTTATGCTTTAGTAAAGCTAGTCACTCAATAATTTACAAAAATTTCTAGAACAAAAAACCATTGGCCTTCACGCATTTAAAAAATATGAGATGTTCAAAACTAATTTTTAGTCCACCTCCACTTGAAAAATTCTGGAACATCCTCTGAAATGTTGGGTGTCCTCCATTTTTCCAGTGTGTTTCCTATATACAGACCAGCTGCACAGAGGTTGAGAAGCAGTGACATAAGTAAGCTATGGTCATTCACCCACCCTGGCAATCTACTCCACAATGCAGAGTTCCTTTCTGTATTGCATAAGTATATGCAAATATTGCCTGGTAGCTTCTTCCACATGCTAACATTACAGTTCACACATCTTAAAAATGTCATATTTTTACCAGAAGAATATCCAAAGTTGGATTTTTTTACATTAAATATCTGATTTTTTAAAAAAGGTAAAGGTACCCCTGTAGCAATCAAGATTAAAAACCCTGCCTTTGACAGTGAATTGAGATCAAAAGCATTAACCAGATAGCTTTTTAAATACAATATTTGATTTTATAAAATCTTGCATTATTAAAGCAATAGAGAAGAATCTATGTTTAAAATTTTCTGTATATAAAGCAGGCTGAATACTAGTTTTAACTAACAGACCCTTCTCGACTGTCTTTAAAGAGGCAAAGAGACTGCCTACAGACTCCTTGAGGATAAATAATTCAGAGCCTAAATGCGAAGGGCAGTGCAGCAAACTGGAATGTTGCATTTATCCAGATGGCAGGGACAAAGCAGACAGTCGTGTGTGCCTCACATCACTGCATAAAAGCAACTGCAAACGTGACCTGGGAAGGCAATGGGGAGAATACTGTTACCAAAGTTCTCTCTCAGCTCTTGCTCCCCAATACTACTCACTGTATGTCTATCGGACAGTGAATGATGACATCCAAACTGATCTATGCTCGCACAATTTTTGATCTATGTTCACACAAACTGTGTTGAATAGAACATACTTTGTTCACATGGTGAACTAAAAAGATATTACAGTTTGCTAGAAAATCTGACAGATTTAGCTATTGCTGAAGTTGCAAAGTCCGTCATGGAGGCAATCTTTCATACTTAAAACCTGGTTTTTAGATAATGAAAGGGGGAATTGAAAATGAGATAAAAACTATTCATAACAGCAACTGTAAAGGTAAAGGGACCCCTGACCATTAGGTCCAGTCGTGATCGACTCTGGGGTTGCAGCGCTCATCTCGTGTTATTGGCCGAAGGAACAACTGTAGGCTCCCAAAAATGGTATTTCATAACTCTACAATGCAGCTTAAATATAATCAAGGTGTCATGCAAGATATGCAATGTAAGCCTTTCAGTTTTTGAAAAATCTTTATTTTGTTTAACCAAATATCACAACAAAAGCTTTAGAAGAGAAGAGACCTGGATATCATGTCCCATAGATTTATAAAAAGGATAGGTGGTCAGGGCTATTTGAGTTTCAGTGTTATCCTCTAACATAGCAAGCCCCGTCAGCATACAGTACTGTATTTACAAAGTAATCAATTTACAGTATTTGAAAACAGCCAAAAAACGGAGAATGACAAACTGCCAAAACAAGCTTCTGGAACACCTTTTTTTACACTCTGGGAAACATTTGTTACTCTTTGCCTTCCTCTGGGACAACTACAAGCAAAATTAAAACAAGTGATTATATGTGTAAAGTACCTACTGTACATTAATATTGTACAACAACAAAACCACCATTATTTATGAGGCCATCCTTTTCATTTGTAACTCATCTGAAGAAAATTAATACACACAGGACAACTAAGAAAGCAGCTCTATTTAAGGGAAAAGTACTGAATCCATATTTAACAGCTCACTGTAAAGTAGATCTTAATATACTTTGTGTTGGACACTTTCCATTTACCCTCAAGAAAACTCATCAGATTCATAGAGCTGCAATCCCATGCACACCTATTAGGGCATGGGTAGGCAACCTACGGTAAGGCCCGTAGGCCAGATGCGGCCCAATCGCATTCTCAATCCGGCCCGCGGACGGTCTGGGAATCAGCATGTTTTTACATGAATAGAATGTGTCCTTTTATTTAAAATGCATCTCTGGATTATTCGTGGGGCATAGGAATTTGTTCTTCTTTTTTCCCAAAAAATATAGTCTGGCCCACCACATGGTCTGAGGGACGGTGGACCGGCCCACGGCTGAAAAAGGTTGCCGACCCCTGATTAGGGAGAAACCCCATTCAGCACACAGGGACTGACTTCCAACTAAACATTTACAGTATGTTAGGCTGCACCATTTGCTTGACAGACAGCATGCCAACACTAGCCACAGTGACAGGTAGGTAGCTGTGTTGGTCTGACGCAGTCAAAACAAAATAAAAAAATCCTTCCAGTAGCACCTTAGAGACCAACTAAGTTTGTCATAGGTATGAGCTTTCGTGTGCATAGCCACAGTGAGTTGGCACCAGTGAATGTACTTCTGACTTTGAGAATAAAATCAATTAAAGGTCAAATTTCTAAACATATACTCAAATTCAACTAAAAATCAATTTTGACATTTATTCTGAAGTTAGTATTTGTGGCTTAGGTTACTTTACTTTACAAATACATAATAATTCTGAAGTATTTAACAATAAATGTTAATGTTATATTTAATCATTTGTCAAAGCAAACCACACTCACTGCCGCTCATCACCCATGTACTCTGAGGAATAAACCCAGTTTGTCAACAGGCTTTTATCTCTAGTACCACCCTTTTATTGAGTTCCATCCCAGCTCTGGAACTCTGACCACTCCATCCATATTAAGCAAGCAACCAATTTTCCTGGACAGTCACTCTGATAAGTAAGGGGATGCCCCTATTGCCCTGAGATCCCTTAGGAGGAAATGCAGGATATAAATTTAACTATCAGTACATTTGACTACTATAGGCAGTGACCATTTTGTGCATGCCCAATCGACATGCAACTACCAACACGTGGGTACTTTTGGACCTGGAATAGGCAAAACGGGGGCGGAACAGGGTTATGTGTGATCTGCCAATGCACACGCGGGGGCCAGGAATGGAACTCCCACTCCAAATGGCTGCCATCTGTGTGTGTGTATATATATGGATACATGGAAAATGTTGCCCTTGAAGTAATTAATTTAAAAAGTGCTGCAATATTCAGAACATTCTAACACACTTCGCAAATACTCCCGTTTCATGAAATCCAAATCTACAAAGAATTCCAGAAAACAGACATTTACAAATATCATTCATTTGGGAAAATATCCTTCCTGCCATCAGTGTCTCCACCAACAGCAAGGTTTACCAAAATCCTAAAAACATCTATGATTCACTGAAGGACAGAAACTTTCTCCCACAAAAAATGCATTTTAAAAAACCAAGAGAATAGGCATTCTATTTTGCAGATGTAAAGTGTATAAAAGAACAATGCAGGCATTTCAATTTCACTCCCAGCTCAGTAACTATAACCACTCATACCATATACATCCCTGTAGTCTGAACATTAACACATGCAATTGCTTCTTGATATGTTTCCTCCCACTGCTGCCTTTCCCATTTAAGAATCCTATTGCTAAAAATCAATAGGTTTACCTATAACAGCACCAAAAATATCATATTTTAATGCAATGTTTACAAACCACACTTGGAACAGGAAATGAGCAAACTCGAAGCCAACCCCTGAAATATTTGCACCTTATTTGCATGAACTACATTAGAATTATATGGATCAAACAAACACAAGTTATATAAATTTTGGTTTAGTGAAATAAAGAAATACTGCTTTTACAGTACAGCTTGACTAAGCACAGCTCAACTAACCAGACTCAAACTAGTGTAAGATCTGCCTGCTTAGCTCAACAGAAGCCTGAAACAATATCAGAGGAGAGAAGCTTAAAACAACATACTCATTCTATTTGAACAGCAAAAAATAAAGTACTTAATGTTTCATCAATTTTTAAAGCTTGTATTATTGTTATATATTAATAAGGAAAGTATTTTCAAGCAAAAGATATACAAGTTCATTTTACCTTAAGCTAAATGTAAAGCAAGAATTGAAGGTTTTTATTTCCTTGAAAGATTGCCCTAATTGATACAGCATGAATAAAGCCACACAATACTCAGAGTAGTATAAGAGCAGAATGAAAAAGAAGCCTATGCTTGTGAACCAAATATTCAAGGACCTATATGATCTCAATATTAGCACAGTGGAATATAATCAAATGGCACCAACTATAAAGGTCGCAATATTGAACAAATTATAACAATGCTTTCAAGTAATTCAGCCACCTTCATGCAACCAGATATATGCAAAATACCATGGGGACAGAGTTGCAGCTCTTCTAAAGCTTTCCTACTAAGACAATTTCTTCTCTCCTGGCCCGAAACAGTTAAGTAGCACATTGTCCTTGCCTTGCCCAAACTGATGTAAAATTTATTACCCAGTTCAATCTTGGGAGAAGGCCTAGATGTGCACAGGCTAGCCTTATCAATTCCTTGTATATAGTACTTGAGCAGAGGGCAATAACATTTGCTGTGTGAGCCACCAAATCATTATTTTGTATTGTACACATTTGTGTGGGGGAAGGACAGGCTATGGTATCACTTGCAGTGTGTTACTAACATAAGCCTTCTCTCTGATGAAAAAGAATTGTGTCTTCAAATGCAGACCAGATTTATCTGCCTCTGCTATGAGAACAGAGCTGTGCATACAGGAACCATTATGCTGCCCATCTATGGCAACCGCACATGAAACACTCTCATCCACACTTCCAGTCTTGAAGAGCTACTGGTGCTTTAATGTTAGACAGGAGTCTCAAGAACATCCTCAATAACTTGTCCTGTTCAACCAGCTCAGGCAGTTAATTATATAAGGGCAAAGAGAAGCATGAGAAAACCATGTGCGAACTATGAAGGCTGTCTGTATGATTCTATCCTTGTTACCAGGTAACTCTACCTCTGTGATATTCCTAAGGTTAAACAGCATATCTGTATGTGGAAATCCAATTCCAGAAGACTTGGGGAGAGAGAGAGAGAGAAATGCATACTTTCTGGCTACAAAACAAAACACATTTTAGGCTCCTTTTCTATCTAGCATACAATATACAAACTTCTCAGTTCAAATAATTCACTTATTTTTCAACTACTGTTTTGATTTTTATATTTATTTCCCACCTTGTCTCCAAGGAGCTCAAAGTGCCATACACACTTCTCCTCCTCTCCATTTCATCCTCACAACAACTCTATGAGGTCAGTTGGGCTGAGAGATAATGACTGGCCCAATATAACCCTATCAGCTTCATGGCTAAATGGGGATTTTGAACCCTGTCTCCTAAGATCCTAGTTCAGCACTCTAACTCCCTACACCATGCTGTCTACAGATACCCACTGTTGCCCATTAAAAGTGTCTCTGATATTGACATTTTACTCTGGGAATTCCCTTTCACTACAACTGTGGGAGTCAATTAAAATAAATATCACAGATTTAAGCTCCCTTCTTAACTAGAAGTAATGTATGCAACAAAAACTTAAAATCCATTCTGAAATCAACACCTCTGTTTTCTGAGGGCATTTTACCCAGGAAATGGAACTGATAATGGAAGGGCCATGTTGAAAAAATAACAAATACTGTGAGCTGGAAAAACTAAGAAGCAAAATTACCATCGTCCATTACAGTTGATCATCTGTGAATTCAAACTACAAAATGTTCAAACAAAAATTATGTTACCTAATTTTACTACCTCCTTTGCTTAAGCTATTTTGTCCACATTCAGTTTCTAGAATTATCCCCCAAGATGCATTTGGCTTTAAAAGACAGTGACTGATCTGCTCACTCTTAATCTATAAGGCCAGGTTCCTGGTGACAAGGGAGATCTGTGTACAAACTGGGGGGGAGGGGACAAGTTCCTTCCTGCAACTGAATATCAAAACAGAGCCACAGCTTTAATGAGCAGGAGCCAATCTGAACACACCAGCCCTTGTGTCTCAATGAACAGACTGATTTTCAATCCACACGCACACATCCCTCACAAGACAGCTGCTTTCTCTGGGAAAAGGGCAGAGGGCATTGGAGGGCTCAGCTCATCCAAGCTTCTTGGAGAAGGGTGGGGGGACGATTTGCCTTTCTAAACATAATCAATCCTCTTTCTTAAGAGAGAGGAGGAGTGAGATGGATCCTAAATTCTGTTTGAAGACATGCAGCTGCTTTTTATTTCTTGTTTTAAGAGAAAGGAGGACAATCCACAGAAGAAACTACGAAAAAGAAACAAGAAAAGGCAGAAGAGCTCTTCCTTACACATATACACAGGGCTAACACCGACTGAAAGATGATGAAATGGGAAAAGGAAATTACCATAGCAAGCGTAATCTTCACTGAATCTATTCCAACAAATAACATCCCTCCTCCTAGACATTTTGCTAGTACCCTGGGCTTCCAACTCTATAACTTCTACTGTACTCCTTTCTGCTGTGAGTTTTACCAGACTCTGACCTCACCCTATCCCCACCCCCACTCAATCCTGCACCATCTGCCTCTGCAGCACCAGCGCTCCACACCTCCCTGTTTCAGCAGCTGGTTTCCAACTACAAAGCGTCTATGCAATATACTCCATCTCCACATTTCTGCTGCGTGCCCAATCTCCCATAGTCATCACATCCCAGTCAAACTCTAGAGACTCAACCCTTGTCTGTCTTTAGCACCCCTACACACTCACACACATCAGCTCATCAGCTTCTTCATGAACACCAACACATTCTGCCCACTTCCTTTCACTTTTTGTGACATACAACACAGTCCTGTAGTTACCTCAACCTGTGCAACAGATCTGTACCTACAACCATTAATACAGATTAGAACCTGCACCCCCAAAGAGGCAATTAGAAATGTGGGGAAACACTTGTGCATCTACCAGAGGATGAGACTGAAGGGCTTTAAAATCCCACACAGCCCAATGCTCTTTGGCCACCACTTTTACCAAATGGTTATGCAAAATAAAATAAAATGTTCCTTCTCACCAAAATAGAAGGGAACGCACCAACGTCCCCTACAATGTAATCTCAACGCCCTTTCCACAACAGCCTCCCACAACCCTCATAAACAGATAGGCCTCTCTTTTTCTTTTTAATCTCCCGCAAAACCCCATCACTTCGTTTTAACTAAATACCCTTCCAACCTTCCCCCCCGCCCCACGGCATCCACATACTCTTACAACAGACACACACAAATACACACACGTGGCCAATATTACCCTTTCCCCCTCGTTTTCACCGTAGGCCTCATCAGTTTCTCTGGGGTGGCGGCAGCAGCTCCCTCCAGGGCGCCCCTCACGCATGCAACGTATGTCGCTCCGCAAACCCGGGTCAGGCACCATCCTAGCACTCCTTCGCCCCACCCGCACCCCCGTCATTCGGCACCTTTTCAACACCCGCTTCTACCCCGCGCAGGGCCTCCGTGGACTTCGCGCCGCCAAGCCGGGCAGGCCCTTCGCCCCCGCCGAGAGCCCTCACTGAGATGCGGAGCCTTCCTTACCAAGAGCGCGTGGTTCCCTGCGCCGCCGCCGCGTCTTTTCCTTGCCTGTGCGCCGCTGAGGCCCGAGGCCCGTGAGGGCGAGTGCGTGAGGCCTCTCGCCCGGACGCCCGCCTGCCTCGCTCGCTCGCTCGCTCGCTCGCTCGCCCAGGGGGCAACGGGCCTTTACGAGTGCCGGCGTCGCCTCCTCCGGCCCACCCGCTCCATGGCCCACCCGCCTTCCCGGCGGCTCTCGCTGCCTCCTCGCTGTACCGAGCGCCGATTCGCCAGCGGTGCCTTCCTCGTCCGCCGCGGTGCCTGCCTCGTTCGCTCGCTCGCTCTCTCGCCCAGCCAGCGCCGTTTCCTCCCTTCCCACACACACAGCCCCAGCCTCCACGGCCACCGCCGCTGTTGCTCTCGCCACCAGAGCCGAGCTTCCCCATTGGCCCAATGAGACACTCCGTCTTATTGGCTGCCGGCACAGCAACGATATAGGGTGGGACGTAAGGGGGAGGAGGGGTGAAAAGGGAGGAGGAGCAGCCGTAGACACCGGAGTGACGCGAGCGCGCGTGCGACGCGATTAAAGGAACGTTGCTTTTCCTCGGAGCGCGCGGGCGCAAGGAGGAGGGACCCGAAGGGAGGGGGAAAGCAAATCTTGGGATTGGGCAAACGGATTAGCGCGTCGTTGATGACGAGCGCGTGATGGACGTCACGTGTTTGAATGTTCTTTCCCTTCCCCCCTTCCCCTCCCTACTTCTTCTGAGCTGCGGTTGCTATGGGTAACCCATTCAGGGACTACCGTAATCGCTAGAAGTCGGGCCTAGTCCGGGCGAAAGCCTTTTCTCCGAGCTAATCAAGGCCTCCCTTTCCTTTCTTCTCATCTTTTCTCTTCTCATTTAAATATAGCTGTCGTCTGCTTTGCTGTGTTGCGAATAAATCTGCATGGGCTTCATCATTTCCCCAAACCCTCAAAATCAAAGATATTGTGACAGTACCGAAAACAATCCATAGCTGCCAAGTTTTCCCTTTTCTCGCGAGGAAGCCTATTCAGCATAAGGGAAAATCCCTTTAAAAAGGGAAAACTTGGCAGCTATGGTCAAAGCAAGCAAGTGACATGCTATTTCTCTATCACTGCTTCTATTAGCTTAATTCAAACCTGAAATGCAGTGTGGGCAAGCTTGCACGTGCTACCGTAGTTACTCTCTTTTTCCCCCCTGTTCATGCTGTAGCAGCAGCCAGGAAAAAAAGCTATTCCTTGCTATTGCTTAGATTTCTGAAAAGTTTCCAATGGCTCAATAGTGTACAGACACAGCTCTCTACCAATGTTGCAAGCTAAATAAGACCAAAAGTAGCCAACAATCAGAATCAGTTAGATGAAACACTAGGAGTAGCTTTAGTTTAACTTCTCACTGTTTAGATTCTACACAGTTAGTAGTAATACAATCCTGCTTAACAATTGCTTTTTGTGAGCATCTTAAAGGTTAAAATTAAAGGTAACAATCCATTGTTATACTATGTATTGTTTTGTGCTGTCTTCTCTGATTTTATTGAATTTGCATGCAGCCATTTTACTGCATTTTTTAAAACAAGGAAACAAACAAGGTTACAATTCCGTGCATGTTTAGGTGGCAGTAAACCCCACTGAACTCAAATGCAATTTACTCCTAAGCAAGCATGCATAGACTGGACCAAAAGCTACAATAAAGTTGGACTTTCCTTTGTGTGAAGGAGAAGTAAGAGGATAAAATGGTGACAAGCTTGTATATTGCTACTGGCAGAGGAAATGAGGCCACTTTTCCCCTCACAGGTGACCTACTATGGGACACCAGAGTAATGGAAATATCTTAACTTCACTATTAAGCTTTCTGTGGCTTTCCCTGCTATGTTTCTCTCTCTAGATGCCATATATATATATACAAACTCTCAAAGGAAAAATGACACATTATTCCCAAAGAGTCACATTGTTAGTCTCTACAATGTTGTATCCAAGCAGAGGCATACTTATGCTTCCTTGTGCCCTGTATTGGTGCTCCCTCGTCCCCCCACACCAGCAACTGGATTCCTCCACCAAGGCACCCAGAGGAGCTTGTGCACCTTGCCTGGCAGCCCATAGCAGTGGAGGAATGGTCCGCAAAATGTGCAGAAGGACTGGTGGGCTCTAGCCACACCATGCCTGAGTGGGGGGATATGGTTTTTGCACCCCTACAGGACCTGTGCCCTTGGCTTGGCAGGTGCCAACCTGGCCAACCCCTAGATGCAAGTTATATGCTCTTTTCTATTGCCACATCTTAATAGGCAGATGTTGTTTTTTTGCTCCATAAATATATTTGGCAGTAATAATTATTCTGAATAAGCATTAGTGTTTCTTCCGGGTCAGAGATCTTACAATAAAAAGAGTAAAATTTTAAGCCTCCCATGAGGCAGCAAAGACCTTTTATTGAAGAAGGCCATCTAGCAGTTCATGATTTTACACTCTGTGGAAGAATTTAAAGGTTCTTATAAGTTAAAATTAAATCCTCATGGGGGTCGATCTTTCTTGTTCAAGGATGAGTGCATGTGGAATTCATTACTATATAAAAGTCTTGAGGCATCTTTGAGATAAACAGATTTATTGTGGTGAAAACTATGCAGACTTACAATCTTGTTAGCTATGTCTACTCAAAAGTTGTTGGCAGCTGTCTGTCTTAAGAGACAATGGAGTGTGCCTCTGGGTGAAATCAACCCACTGCGTTAGCAGCACCAAAGTGACTTATACAGGGTGCAAGCCTGGGCAGTGTGTATGTATGGAGGTCCTGGGCTGCCTATAATACAAAACCCCCATCTCAGCCTTGGTACTAGTTTGGCTGCAGGAGTTGTCAGAGGAAAGTGGACAAGGAACCATCCATCTGTTTTGGGGGCTCTACTCCGGATTTGTGTAGGTTTACTCTTTTAGCCTTTTATTATCCAAATATATCCTGGAAGACTGAGGGTTTGAGACCCATCGGTTACCCACACATAGTTTAGGTAGCCAGATTAAGCTGTTTCCTGGGGTGTGGCCGCTGTTTTATGCTGACAGTTTATAGGAGCCATAGGTGTCAGCTGAGTGCAAGGTTGACAAACTACCCCAGAGGAAGCAAGACATGTCCCCCTGCAAAAGCACTACCCCTCCCCTAACACCCCTATTGGGAATACTATTTAATTCAATTAGACTTACTTGCAACCCTAACGCCGCTTCATCCCATTTATTAAGTGCTACCTCCAGTTAACCAATCTACATAGATTATCAGTAGATAATACTGTACAAAATGTAAACAGTGATGCCAAATGGTTGTGAAATGCAGTAGTCTGATAATTCTATGTAAAGCTTAAATGTATTTAAGATGCTAAACATTCCTAGCAGAAATAATAAATTATTCTACAATCTTCCTAGCTTTATTGTGCTAATTTAACTGTAGTGTGAGTTTTGTTACCAACTCAGTTTTAAAAGTAGGTAGCTGCATATTGGAGAGGGAATGAACAAGAGAAGTGCCTGGATATTGGATTTTCTTCACAATGAACTGATGTCCTAAGATAAAGCATATTTCTGCTTAAAACTTTGCCTTCTTTGTAGCAATGTGATATATTTATAAAACATGAGAGAAAACAGAGCAGACCTGGCATTCTTTAGAAGCTGATTAACACCTTTACAACAGATGTAATGCAACCTAATCCTATCAATTTTACTTGGAAATAAGTTTTGTTGGTTTAGTTTTGACTTATTGCCAAATAAAGATTGTAAACTTTTTAAAAATAGTTTGATGTTAAATCTTCTCCTGTTGCTGTCAGTGCAAAAGGCTTTTATTAAAATTTTAACTGGAAGTCATCTTGTTATTTCAATAAGTCACTTTACCCTGATGTCACAGATTCATTCACTGTGTGACTCAGAAGTGTATGAATGCCTGGGAATTAAGTTCTGCCAAACTGACTTTAGTTTATTTACCAACTAGTGCATATTGATAGTGAACCTGGCTGAGATTTCATGAATAGGATTCTGTGGGGAAGTGGGTTCCCCCTTCTGTTTTTAATTGTCCATCTGTTACACTGTAATAATATACAGAAGTATATTAGCAGTAAGATCTGTTGAGTTCAATAGAACTTGCTTACGGGTAATTGTATAAGACTGCAACCTTCATCACTTGTAGCTCTAGTTGCACAATGTAAAGCACAATGTAGTCAACTGTGCTATTGATAGAGGCAAACAGGCTCCTGTGGCTAGGTAAACATCTTGGTGTCTATTTTCTAAGCAGGAGGCATTGATCGTGTGATGGTCTCCTATTTCAATCGCTATTCTTATGCCACCCAATTATGTACCTTGGTTGGTTTGGGTGCAGCAGACCTGCAAGTGCTTATTCTGACTTGTCTGCTGTCTATAATCTCTGAGACCCATACATTTCAGGAGTGGCAGTGCCATGGAATTGAATATTAAGTTCAGGCACTGGCGTGAGCAAGGTTTACATCTATTGTCAAACAGTAGCTTCCTTTTTGCCTGGTTGCATTTCATCCTATACAATGTGTACCTTTTACAAAGGGGGAAAAGACAATAATTAGGGACAGCTGTAGAAACTGGCATCTGCCTCACTCTTAATGATCTGCTTTAGATTTGAAGCCCATTAACTGTCCATAGTTCCTCTGTCATTAAATATAAGTAGATGAAAGTGGCCCCTTAATAAGACAAGTATTTAGGATTTAACTCTAATAATCAATCTGTATTCTCTCATTTTTACAATATGGCTTATATTAATAGCTTCACCTGTGAAATGATTCACACAACTGTTGCAGTTAAATTATTCTCATTACGAACTCTGTCCAGCAGCAGTAAAATCACTTTAAAGACACTGCCCTTTCCCCACCAATATCTTCAAATGATGTCATAGCTGGAGAATATCCCAGTAATGCCAGCCTGGATCAGGCTATATCTGTGTTATCTGAATACTGGATATGTTCCCAAAAGAAACCTTATTACCATTCAAAGGGCATTGAATTAAGTCACCTTTTTTTTATCAAGGCTGCATTTCACATGTTAAAATAGTGGATGCTAATGCTTGCAATTATGTAATCCATGTAGTACATCTCCAGCTATATTAATTTGGATTTGTTGCTATTAAGCTTTGTTCTGGAGCCAAAACAGATAGGCCTGTAATTCTAACATCTCAATCAGGACTCAGGACTCAGTCAATACAAGGTAGAAGGTATTGGGACAATTGTACCGTTTTGCTTAGGGCTTTATCCCAATTGCTTTAGCATGCTTCACATATGCCGATGCCTCTGTGTTATTTGGGGCTACCTAGACACCCAAAACTTGATTTAAGCACCACACACAAAAAGTGTTGTAATTGTGAATATTGCAATTAATTAAAGGCAAAGGTAAATTACCCCTGACCGTTATGTCCAGTTACAAACGACTCTGGGGTTGCGGCACTCATCTCGCTTTACTGGCCGAGGGAGCCGACATTTGCCTGCAGACAGTTTTTCCAGGTCACGTGGCCAGTATGACTAAGACGCTTCTGGCGAAACCAGAGCAACACACGGAAACAGCATTTACCTTCCCGCTAGAGCGGTACCTATTTATCTACTTGCACTTTGACATGCTTCCAAACTGCTAGGTTGGCAGGAGCTGGGACCGACCAATGGGAGCTCACCCCATCACGGGATTCGAACCGTCGACCTTCCGATTGGCAAGCCCAAGAGGCTCAGTGGTTTAGACCACTTGTTGACTAACAAAACTATTATTTTTTAAAAAAATCCGGTTTCTCTAGATAGATGCGTTGTGGGTGCAAAAAAGTATTTGTCTGTTGAACTTCATACCTTCTAGTACTAGATATTTGTGGTGGAGGCAGAAGAGTCATATTTTTCAACTCACCTCCAGTCAAGGACCCCTATCATTAGTCAATGAAAAGGCGCTTCTGTCATACCAGTTAAAGGTAAAGGTAAAGGGACCCCTGACCATTAGGTCCAGTCGTGACCGACTCTGGGGTTGCGTGCTCATCTCGCATTATTGGCCGAGGGAGCCGGCGTATAGCTTCCAGGTCATGTGGCCAGCATGACAAAGCCGCTTCTGGCAAACCAGAGCAGCACATGGAAACGCCGTTTACCTTCCCGCTGTAGCGGTTCCTATTTATCTACTTGCATTTTGAAGTACTTTCGAACTGCTAGGTTGGCAGGAGCTGGGACCAAGCAACAGGAGCTCACCCCGTCACAGGGATTCGAACCGCTGACCTTCTGATCAGCAAGCCCTAGGCTCAGTGGTTTAACCACAGCGCCACCTGGGTCCCCTAAAACTAAAACATAACATGGAAACTAAAATAATCCTGTAATCTTAAGGATACTCACTTGAAAATAACCTCCAGCAAAACCAGTAAAATTTACTTATGAAGAAAAAGGATACAAGTGTGAATGCAAAATACACTATATTTTCCATAACTCTTAACATGTGAGGCAACACTCACCTCCCCTTGCCCCCACCTAATGCACATCCATTCTGTTTCCCAACTTAATGGTTTTATTGTGCTCCCATATTTAATGTCTCACATTTCAGCAAATCACATCCCAATCTAGGGATGCAGATTTTGTCTGGCTACCAGAGTTTAATTGTAGCCACTTGAATTTAATATCTATTAATGAAGCTGTTGGTCGGTTGAGCCAGTAATACTGACTTCAAATATGCTACAAAAAGGTTACAGTATTTAGTAACAGACTCCTAGTTTGATTTGAAAGTTTGCCCAGACACATCCCAGAGGAAGCCAGTTAACATCCTGGGTGTGTCTGTCACAAATATGGTCACTGAGATCCTTAATTGGGAGAAGTGAGAGTTTTGCAACACTATTGTTGTTTGGGAGTGATTGTTGCTATGTCATCCCCACAGAAAAGAACTTGTTTAGGGAAGAAGAGTCTGGCAGTTTTCTGCCAGTGAAATTGTGAAAGCCTCTCAGCACTGCAGACCTGTTATTCAAGCAAAATTTAATGGTTTTAAATTTGTACACGAAAGCATACCATTAACTTGAAGGTGACATCAGTGATCTTATAACTCTATCAACAGCCTTGCTCTGTTGCTCAACTCTTAAGAAATGTCTCCTGCTTACCCAGTTTTTTTTAATTAAAAAAAATGCAACTTGAATCCCTTGCTTTTTCCTCATTTGTTTTGGGGGCCCTGGAGGGATCGGAGGTGTGTGTTTTGTGTGCAGGTTCAATAGGACCCTCTGAATGAAGCTAACACCCTTTTAATAGCCCACATGTGCCCCACATGCAAATTTAAAACATACTACGCCCAGTGTGGGAACCAGAATTAATATACAGTATGTGTTCTGTGATGCTGAACCTTCCCACTTCCTGTATTTAAAAAACCACCAATGTGTTAGTGTTGTTTGTTTTTCTAAAACTATTATATTTTTTCATTTTATTCTTCATACTTTCTGATCCATTATCTGTTGTGCACTTTTAAACTTCCAACAGTGTGTGCATAAAGCTATACAGTACATGCATGTCAATGTAATTATGATGACAAAGTTAAAATGATGCATCATTAAAGCAAAACTTGTGTATAGCAGTTACTGTGTCCAATAAATTGAAGCCAGGTTTTGAGATCTGTTCTCTGCTTTGCCACACACTTTTGATCTGAATGTACAAACCATGGCCTCTAGAAAGCTGGCTTTCAGCCTAGTTTCAGGATTAGAAAACAGTCTCTGGCTGATAGAGTAGTTACTCACCTTCACATAGCTATCTGTAACGTGTGCAGCAGCAAATTTATAAAAGGCAGTGATATAGAAGGATATAGTGTGTAGTCAGAAATCTATTTAAATCCGAGTACAGCAGCTTAATCGGTTTGTGTATATTTTATCAGTGCGGTGTCAAGTTCAAGTCACTGGGGAAATGCTGCTGCTATCCTACTTCCACAAATAGGCAGCTGAAACCACCTTCATTTCACAAAAAACAAGTTCACGCTTATTGAGCTGAAAGCCTCACAGAGTCCTAATCTGCCAAACATGCAGTAGGGAAACAGCTTGCAGAAATAATGTACGATTTTGTCCCTTCGGTTTTATTTCCAGCCTCAGATGACTGGAATTTAATGTTAAGTCTTAAAAATCAGTAATAATGACGTGCGAAACAGCGCTGTCCAGATATCTCCCTATCTCCTCCCTCCCCCCCACCCTCCGGGTCAAAAAGAAGAAATGCAAGTTTTGAAAAGTGTGTCTTAGGGGAGGCTGCCGCACTTAAAAGAGTGCATATTTCTGGTCCGAGCGTGGGCGAAGTCTGGGCCCCGCGTTATCCTCCAGCCGAATTTCCCATTAGGTGAGAACAGCCAGGCGCGGCCATCTTGAGAGCGGGCTACGCTGAGCGGCTGCCAGCTTTTAAGATGGCGGAAGCCGCCTCCTTTCCAGCCTCCGCTCGGCTTTCTCGCCAGGCCCCCGCCTGGATCTCACCGTCCGCACTGGAGAGCTGAACAGCTCGGCGCCTGGACCATGACCGGTGCGGTCTCTTTGCTGTTGCTGCTCCGGAGGAGCTGCCGCCGTGCTCTACGACTGGCGCCACGGGCTTTCCCGGCGGCCGAGCTCCGGGCTCTGCAGAGCGGCTGGCCCAGGACCTGCACAGAGCGCGGTGACGGCGGCCTTCAGGTAAGGCTGAGGCGGTGAGGCACCGAAGTCCCTTAAAACTGCCTCATCACCCGGGCGAAAAGCCCCCCCCCCCCGGCCGGAACCCGCTAAACCTGCCAGCTCCTGGTGGTGACAGTCATCAGGGTGTTTTTTTTTCCCCTATTAATCACCCCCAGTTTCCATAGAACTTTCTGCAGCTGCACAACCAGAAAATGAGAGTGCAATCCTTTGCACGTCTGTCCAAGAGGAAGCCTTATCCAGCTTAGTGGGACTTATTCCCAAGTAAGCGTGTATAGGATTGTAACCCCTGCCTTGGTACAGTACCGAGAAAGCTGGGGGGGGGGGAGAATCAACGTGATATAGCGGAGAGTGTTCCTTTCGGACTTGGGTTCAAATGGTCTCTCAGACCTGAGTTGCACTGGGTGACCTTAGGCCAGTCACTCTCTTGCAGCCTAACCTACTTCACAGGGTTATTGAGAGGATAAAACGCTGGGTGTGTGGGAAGGATGGGATAGGAAATGATAATGCTTTATTCATTTATATTTATAGCCCACCTACTTTCTATCATGGAACCCAAGGCAGTGCATGTTCATGCACAAAATAATAATACCAAAAAAGTCTCTGCACCCAGAAAATTGGCGTATCAGGGGGAATCGTTCTTATGTAAGCTTTTCCCTGACGTGCCAGTTTTGTAGATGGAGGGATTGGTTTCTTGCATCTTTGTTTAGAGTGCTTGTATCAAAGTTTAACTATTTAAAAAATGCAATAATATAGCATGAAGCAAGAGTGTCAGGAGCAATCAAATAATAATAAAAGAATGTATATGAAACATAATATCTCTAAGGGCATGAGCAATTAAAAAGATTCCAAAAATCCTTGATTCCAAAAAGACAGCCAAGTTGGTGGCAATCAATAGTTTGCAGGCCTCACAATGGAAAAAGCCCTATTGTGCTCACCATCCACCTTGTGGAGGTACATTCAACTGTGCAACTCCTTGCCTGCGGCCATAAGTGATAGCCCTCACTCAGGCTTACCACCATGTCTAGGAACTAGGCTTGAGAGGACAGAGCATTTGCACATGCATTTTGCCACTGATTTTGACAACATCTCTGGTAAATGTAATTAATTATTCCTATGCAGGATTGTAAGGTAGTTAGTTATTTTGCATTTAGTCTGATATTGGGCATTCTAATACTGTATATACACCAGATATTCTCAGGAGGAGGAATTGACAAACCCTACTTTTGTGCTAATCACTCCTGGTATGGCCTCCTGGCCTGTCAAAAAGTCCATCAAGCTCCACCCCTAGAAAGCCCCTGACTCCACCCATAACTTCATTCCCTGGTATCTATCCATGATTCCCTGTTACCCTTGCACTGTTCTGTTGTTTCCTCCTCAGAGCCTTCTGTCTCAAGTGCTTTCCCCCACATCTGGAGGACTTTGTTGGTCGGTAGCAAAAAGCCAGTTTATCCCCTTCCGACTCTGGAAATTTCTGCGTGAGTAAAGAAAGCTTGACAACAATAGTGCCTTTACTGGAACATATTCCTCCTATGGCAGTGACCAAAATATTGGCCATTGTTCTATTTCTTCCCCACCCCCAATTTTCTTGCAGCCTTAAGTGTATCGCTTCCTCAGTTACTCAAAGCTGGGTGCACAAACAGAAGCCAAGTCTGAAGCCATTGAAATGCTAATGTTGAGCTCTGAATACATTGGACAAATGAATCACTTTTTCCAAAGTATGAGGGTTACATGGGAAATCACACTAGGCAGCCAAGGGATGGTCTTTTCTTGGGTCCCACCCAGGTGTTACCAGACTCACCCCAAAGAGTTGTGCCTCAGGCTAGGCTCAGCCATTGTTCCCCCCACCAGGCTTTACTGATATTCCCTTTTTTAAAAATATTCTTCTTAATTTCCAAAATACAAAAACAAACATTTTGAAATTGCTAACAAGACAAGGTATATAACACATTTCCCCTCTTTGTATGTACTGGTAGGTAAACATAAATGTAAGATCTGTTTGCAACTTGGAGCTTTTTGTATACTTCATCATAATATTACAGTTTATACTTTTCCATAATCTGAAGAAAGGCTTGGGATAAATGTTGCTGAATTTGTATATGAGATAAAATCATGCCACACTATATAAAAATCACATATTTTGAGCTTCGCCTTACCTAATTTAAGTTGGTAAATCAGTTTTTCTGCCATGGTTCTTTGCTGCAGCTTAATGCGTTAAGTATTCAGTGTCAACAGTTCAGCAGTTTTCCATTTTTTGGTTGTGCCCTGTGATCAGCCATCAACAAATTTTATTAGTTCCTTAGATATCACTTTCTTGTCCGTGCTGCTGGTTTACGTTTTGAGGAGAACTGGCCTACAAGATGTAAACTTTCATTTGGTTGCTGTATCCTGTCATTACTTTCTTCTTCTCTTTTCTCCCCTAGTTGTTGCATGTCACAAGTTCAATCCCACCGATGAAAGATTTGTTGTGCTAAGTCCACAGAAGCCTTGATTATTTATTAGAAGTATTTTAACCCACACTTCAGCTGAAAAAGCTTCTAAACCAGCTTTATATGAGATCAATAAAAACAGGACTGAAATCTGATAATCTGAAAGATACGACATGAAAGGAAGAGGGGATGGGAGGGAAAGAGGAAAATAACCAAAGAGGCAGAAATCACAGAATTGCATGATAGTTCTAATAATGGTGAGCTGGAATGGAAACAGCTGAGGGAGAGAAAGAGCTTCATGGAAAGACCCTTCTTCCCATTTCTTTGTGCTTCAGCCTGTCTGAAGGAATGTATGCTTTCAGATAAAGCAGGGAGAAGTTCTGTATTTAAACCATGTTTATTACAAGCTGAGATATGATCAGAACTCTGACTGTAAATCTGTTGACAGGTGACACTGACTATTTTTCTACCTCTGGTTCTCATCGCAATGGCAGCGGTGGTGAAGGATCCAAAGGGAAATCTCCAGAAGAAGATGAGGGTAAGTACAAATAGCAGTTTTGCTCTGAAGCTTCTAGTCAGAAGTGACTATAGCAGAGGTGGAACACCTTTCGCCTCCATGGGCTGGGCCCTTATCAACGTTGGTCTTATAGACCAAATTTGTCAGGTGATCAGACAGGGAGGGGGGCAGGATACCCATCTGTCAATCACAGGACATCATTATGCTCTTGCATGAATGCCAAGTGGGGGTATTAGCCCAGCTGTCAAAATTCCTCATGAGGCTTTGTGAGTCTTTCCCCTCCCCCTGTGAAACCCAATGTTGGAGATTTAAAAGGGGAGCACAGGGAGACTTGCAAAGGCTTTAAGACAGCGTCCCCACTCCCATATCAGCCTCCAGAACTTGGTTGCAGTTCTTTTGAAAATATACAACTTTATGTATTTCAGATATTAAAGCTGTTTAGAAGCTAATATTAAATGTATGCCTTATTTTGGAGCAGAAACTCTTCTACTGAGGCATGTGTTATTGATCCAGCTAAAGTTTTTCAGAGTCTACACAGGCAATATTCTCAACCAATTTGCTTTTGCACAGATGTAACATTTTTGGAGTGACTTTCAGCTTGCTGCCTCAGTGGTTTTAGCATTTCTCCTGCTTTGGGTATCAAGTAACCATGCAAATATAATGTAGAAGGGGAAGCCTTCATCAGGGTGGAGAGAGCCATGCTGCTGGCAGGGAGGCAGTTAATATATTTTAACATTTAGCAGATGTTGGCTGTGCTAGAGGAGAGGGGAATACAGTGTTTATTGAAGAAGAAGAAAGTTTTTTATTTTAATTAGAAAATGTTCTTGAAATATGCAGATGGGTCTTGCTAAATTATTTTTCTAAGGGGTACATACATGTTTATGTGTTTATCAGCTGCTTATGATTATTTACGTCCCTTCACCCTAAGGATCCAAGGTGGGTTAGAACAATTTTAAAAAGTAAATTAAATCAATTTAAAACAGCTTCCTAAAAATATACACCTCAGGGGTCAAGTCAGGGTAAAGAGTATTTTCCAAAAGCTGTATAATGAATATGTCAGACTCGCATCTATGGGGATGTACCCATCATTTTACTAGGACATTTTAAAACCTTTGAAATTTCAGGGAAACTGTTATGAGGATGAAGAATATTGACTCTGGTTATATTATATGCGGCAAAATGAGTTGATGAGGTGGACTTTACCACTGTAAAGTGCAAAGGGGTTATTCCATTTTTGAATGCTCCTTTACATTTAAAACATTATGTCAATAAAGGCCAGCACTGCAGGCAAAGGGATGGGATTATTGATGTATTGCAGTGTAATCTAGCTATGTCTACTCAGAAGTCAGATTTATTGAATTCAACAGGGCTTACTCATAGGTAAGTAGGGTTAGGATTGTAGTCAGAGTCTTCTGTTTTGCATAGAACTTTTACATGTGTGGGTTTTCAAAAACCATATCCCCTATCTGTGGGAAATACAGCAGCCCTAGTCAGATATTATTGGTCCCTGTGATTCACATTGTGCAAGGAGACAGCAGGGGCCCATTCGCTGACCCCACTGCATATCTGCAAAGAGGAAGCCTGCCAAATACCCATAGGCATAACACCTAAACAAGTTAAGCATTGCAGTCCATTCCACCACCTGATTCTGTTGCATCCCTAGATCTAGCCATGTGCACCTGAGTATTTAACCCATGTCTCCCTTCTAGGGAGAGGACATTGGCACTTGCCAGGGAAAAGCATTCTGAAGATTGGCAAGGCATTTGAGCAGAGTCTGTGTCAGGATTTGGGGACCAGCGGGAGTATGCATGTGCCTCTTGCAGTGATAGTCCACCCCCATCCCTCTGAAAATATTGCAGAGAGCTCCTTTAAAATTTCCTCTGCTGAGCTATAAAAAGATCACAAGGGCCTCCCACAGATGCTTAGCTTCAGAATAGCTTGCCCTTTTTTTCTTTTTCTTTCACACAACCTGCATGTTGAGTCTGAGCTGACCTGACAGTGCCCCCAAGTTTAACATCCCTCCCTTGGAGCTTTCAGCAGATCTCATGGATGAAGCTAAACAGCCACAGTGGTGGCTGTATTCTGCCCCTCCTCTTTTTTCCTCCTTGATGTAATTTGACTCTGCATTTTAAAAAAGGGAAAGACATATCCTCCATAGAACAAGTGTGCATATCCCAGTGCTGAGAGACCAGAAGGTGTTCTGGGCAGGGAGCAGGCTTGCACTTTGGCTGCCTTGTGGCTGCAAACTCCTAGTGCTGCTCTCTTGGATAAAGGTGCTGGAAATGAGATGCTTCCTGCTCTTTCATGTGAGCCTGCAGTGCTGGTAAAAAGGCAAGAGGAAGCATCTCCTCCCATTGTTCCTTTGCTTTGAACACTAGCCCTTCCTTCTGCTCTGTGTGCAAAGTGCAACAATAGATGAGTGTCTCTTGTGGTCCAGGACGGGGATAAACAAGCAGCTTGTTGCCCCTGGACCCAGGGGGTTTCAAGCTAATTTCTTCTCCAGTAAACCCCTACTCTGTATTTGAGGTAATGATCTACCATGTCAAATCTTAGTTTTTAGTTTCTGCCCATTACTATGCCACTTCACTGTATGCATTGTGTATTAAAAAGTGCTTAGACCTTTACAGTTCTTGCTGCGCTTGCTAAAACAAAAGCCCTCTGAGGCGGTTGTTGCCATGCCCATTTTACAGATAGGTAACTGAGACAGGGTGTATGGGAGAGAAAGGAGGAGAGAGAGGCCAGGGCAGTAGTGGAACATGAATCTGAATCTGCAAAATCCAGGGCTAGTGAGCCAAACTCAAGGATTCAGTGTCATGTTAGTAAGGAGATACCTAGATGTTATAATGTGTATGCTGCTGTGCAAGAGGCACTGGCTGTCACAATGCAGTCCAAGTTCACACCAGTCAGCACTTACTTCAGAGCAGGAACAGGGTCTGTTTTCATCATGACCCCTCTCCCAACCTCTGAGGAGAAAGGACACCTTCCTTATACTGCAGATTGAGCTATTTACTAGGGAGAGTCTTACATTTGTCGCAAGGTCTTTTCAGGAGCTCCTACTATGAGTATGCCCTTTCCAGTGCCTGAAAGACTGCAGCAGTCATCTTGGCCAGGAGGTGTGGGTTTTTTTGGATTGGCTTGTGTACGCCATGACCTACTGAGCACTACAGCCTTTCCCTGCTTGTAATGGATGGATAAGTTGACTTTGCGAGGTGGAATCCTCCTCTGTGTCTTTGGGGGAAAGATCATCCCAGCAGTAATTATTTACAAAGAGTCCTGTGGCCTGTCACTGCAGCCCTTGCAAGCTTTTAATCATGGAGTTCAGGTTTGGGGTTAATGGCAAATCATTTCTTCATGAAGGCTTTCTGAGGCTGGAATGGGTCCCACAGCTGCTGACAAGAAGTGTCTCTTCCAGCTAGTATGTGACTTATTTATGGAATGATTAGTGTGACCACTCTGCAGTGTTGGGAGGTGAATGTGTGTGCTATTTTGCTAAAAGTGGGGTCCCTTTGCTGGTAGCCTGGCAAAGCTGGGTGGCAGAGGTTCTGAGCAACTGGCAAGGATGGATGGCAGAGTGGGGCAATGCAGAGCAGTGCAGGCAGATCTCTTCATCTGTTCCTCCTGCTGTTTTCTGGTGTACTTGTAGACAAGAGCCATTCTCTGGCCAGCCTGTGTCTCTGAATTTTCCCACAGCAGCCTCCAAGTTTTACCTCCACCTTATGAGAGAGACCCAAGTGGTGGAGGAAAGCCCTTTACAACTCTGATCAAAGAACGCAGAGGGCACATCTGTTTGTATTGCCTCTGAAACCTAGGAGACAGCAGTACTTTACCAGGATCTCCTCTGTCAGTGAGAATAGGTCATTGCTTGCAAAAAGAAGTTGATTAGGCCAAGAGGCTCAAGCCAGAAAATACTACTGTAATAGCTTTCCAGTTGTCTCCTAAGCCTATGGGGAGGTTAATGAACTTAACAACAACAACAACAGCAACAGCAGCAGCAGCAACAACAACAACAACAACAACAACAACAACTTATTTATACCCCGCCCATCTGGCTGGGTTTCCCCAGCCACTCTGGGCGGTTTCCAACAGAAAAATGAAATAAAATAATCTATTAAACATTAAAAGCCTCCCTAAACAGGGCTGCCTTCAGATGTCTTCTAAGAAGCTGGTAGCTGTTTTTCTCTTTGACATCTGATGGGAGGGCGGGCGCCACCACCGAGAAGGCCCTCTGACTGGTTCCCTGCAACTTGGCTTCTACAACGAGGGAACCGCCAGAAGGCCCTCAGTACTGGACCTCAGTGTCCGGGGAGAACGATGGGGGTGGAGACGCTGCTTCAGGTATACTGGACCGAGGTCATTTAGGGCTTTAGAGGTCAGCACCAACACTTTGAACTGTGGTCGGAAGCGTACTGGGAGCCAATGTAGATCTTTCAAGGGTATTTGGGCTTTATATGTAGGGTATAATTTGTGGCAATCAAGATAAATGACATTAGTGTGTTGATGCTTTTTATGGACTTGACTTGGTAGGTTAAAGTTGGACAAAATACATCTTTGGATCCTGGAAGCTCTTAGATATCATTTTAGTTTTCTGAAGAAAAAAAAACCACTAGTAAGCTTGGGTGCTAAGTAGATTTCCTCTTGGCCAAATGTGAGTGGATTTTTGCGTGTACATGCAGAAGTTTAGAAAAGCAGGTATTAAAGTTGTCCATACCTGTAATCAATAGAATCCATTTTCTTTTTCCCTTTCCATTTTCTTCTTTGATAAGTTGTTTAATGCATCCTTAGTATACACCTGGAACCCAGAAAGTAATCTAACCCCATACTCTGTATGTTGTGGGAATCCTTCCCCCGAGTTGAGTTTCTGTGGGTTGTTAGGCTTTATTTTTATTTTTTACAATGTTGCTTTTTAAAAATTCTTTATTGGGCACTTGCTTGCAACTCCTGTGATAGATTTTCTCATTCTGCTGTAGCTAGGCCTTTCTGATATAACAAAGGACTGAGATGGTAGGAGAAGACAAGAGAGGTGTGGGCAGGCCATAATTACTAAGATACTGGTTTTTGGGGAATGATGGCTTTATCTGAGAAACACTACTTTAAGAGTGGGGGTCATTGCATAGTCAGGACAGAGCAAGCCATGAGTGAAATATGGTGCTGGATGTCTGATCAGGCAGCCCCAGCTTGGAATTGTGGATGAGGCTGGATCTCTGTACAGTGGGGTTTTTCTTTTTCTATTTGCATCTGCTTTAACTGGTGGTGCTTGCTGATAAATGCCTTTGTTAACATAAATCTAATCTTGGCTACAGCAGATAGATTTTCCAACAAAACAGCCATGATTTATTTGGGAGGCTTCCTTAATGGCTTCGATGGATGATGCGCCATTGGCAGAGATGGGCAGCAGTTCGGCCATTCAGGTTGGATCAAAGAGCAAGGCAGGATGAAATGAGACCTAGAATCCAAAATCAGAAGAGCCTGCAGGATCAGGCCAATGACCTGCAGATGCAGCCACCAAGATGGTTTTCTGCAGTTTTAGGAATGCCCCTAGCTCTAGAACAGCAATGGAAAAGCTCTTATGTGTGGGCCTATTCAGGCCTGCCAGGTCTTCTCCATTTGGCCCACAAGGCCAGATTGGGGAAGCCACAGGCACTTTCCCTACACCTGACAACATACATGTGGGCAGGTAAAGGCAAGGCCAGGCCTGGGGAGGTTTGCACCTGCAAAGCCTTGTGTGCAGCACTTTACATGCACCAGCAGGCAGCAAATCACTGAGCCTTCCGTGCACAGTGCTATGCAAAAATGGGTCAAACATGGGCTGTGTTGGGTGTAGGGAGGTAAGTTCTCTATCCCTGCTCTTGGAATACAGCTGTCCTGGCTGAGCTGATGGAATGTGGGAGTCCAAAGTCTCTGGAAGGCACTAGGTTGGAGAATCCTGCCTTAGAAGGGGCTTAGAGTGCTGGAGAGATGGACCGTACTTTCTAGTGTTGGCAGAAGTTACAAGCTTTTGAGTGCTGCTAACCTAGCAGTTCGAAAGCACGTCAAAATGCAAGTAGATAAATAGGAACCGCTACAGTGTGAAGGTAAACGGCGTTTCCATGTGCTGCTCTGGTTTGCCAGAAGCGGCTTTGTCATGCTGGCCACATGACCTGGAAGCTATACGCCGGCTCCCTCGGCCAATAATGTGAGATGAGTGCGCAACCCCAGAGTCGGTCACGACTGGACCTAATGGTCAGGGGTCCCTTTACCTTTACCTTACTGTGCAGTTTGCCTCCATTCATTTCAAAGGGTAGGAGCCCAATTCAGATCCCACATCCGTTCGAACCAAGTGCAAGTTAATGCAAAGCAGTAGGGCCTGGTGAAGGCTGAAGAGCTTTCTCCGCATGATTCAAACGGGTTTTGCAAATTGTGCAATTGGTGCAAAGCTGCACCATTCATTCTGTATTTGTGGTAGTGGTGTGACAGAAGGCATCTTGCTCTTGTCTAGTCTAGCATTATCTGGTTGAGCATTTAGGACCCTTTCTGAGAAAAAAATGGATCTCCTTGTTTTTCCTCCTGCAGAATGTGAGCTGATTTGTACACGCTGTCTGGGCTGGCTCATGAGAGAGAACTGCTGAAACAGGCTAAATGTGGAAAGCTGGAGCTGGGTAGAGCAAATATTTGCTGGCTAATCGAATACAAACTTCCCCTTTCCCTATGTGTGTTAATGTTGGAACTCCAGGTAGGCAGCTCTGTAAACATGCTCTGCTCCTGAGCTGTTGGCCTAGTTCGAAGCAGGCATTTTACATGCAGCTTTACTGTGTGACCTTGCTCTTGGTCTCTCCTCACTCTTTCCCTGGAAAAGGGGGCTGTAATGTGATAGCACACTGCAAACCAGATGCTGCCTCTCCTAGCCCAGCTTAGCTTTCCTAGGAAAATGAAATGTGGAACAAAAAACAGACTGTGTGGGGGTCTGTGGCTTGGGGCATAATCAATCTGCTCTCCAGCTCGTAATGCTAATCTTGATGTGTTCTTATGTTTCCTCTCTCAAGAGGAAAAGAGACGCCGGGAGAGGGAGGACCAGATGTACCGGGAGCGCTTGAGGACCCTCTTTCTCATTGCCATCATCATGAGCCTGCTAAACTCCTTGAGCACCAGTGGAGGCAACATATCCTGGAACGACTTTGTAAATGAGATGCTGGCGAAAGGGGAAGTGCAGCGAGTTCAAGTGGTGCCGGAGAGCGACATTGTGGAAATCTACTTACATCCAGGGGCAGTTGTGTTTGGACGGCCTGTGAGTGTCTTTTTTCCAGCAAGATCAGTCCTTAAAGTATTGCAAAGTAGGTTAAGCAAAGACTTTTCCATTTGGCCAACTTTGATTGATATAGGAATGTAGGCTTCAGGATTGGTAGTAGAAATTCCGCACACATTTAAGTTTCGCAGATTTCTCTTGGTGTTGTG
The DNA here is from genome assembly GCF_963506605.1 of Zootoca vivipara. NCBI lineage: Eukaryota > Metazoa > Chordata > Lepidosauria > Squamata > Lacertidae > Zootoca > Zootoca vivipara. The sequence goes on from NC_083281.1 coordinate 60,241,948, forward strand.
TCTGCCAAACAGTTCTGTGAACCTGCAAATGCTTCCGTAGTTCTTCACCAGCCCCTAAATTGGCCTGTTGTCTTGGTCAACTCAGAGGTGGTTCTTTGAAAAATAATCTTGTTTTTCCCTAATCTGCTTTCCCCCCTCATAAGCAGAAAGCTGTCAAACTTCTGTGAAGCATTCCTATATGGATATCAACATTAAGGATGCTTTTCTTATTGTTTTTATTTATCTGTTCATCTTCTTGTTCAGACAAGGAAGATAACATAATATCTATGCTGAATTTTCAGGTAATTCAAGTTAAGGGTGGGAAGACTTCAGACTTGCAGGATCTACTTTTGTTTTGATACTAGAACCCTGAGAGCCCCCAAATGAGCTTTGGGTGGAAGGATGATGCACACTTAGAATTCAAACCGTGGTATCTCTGAGCACTTGCTTAGCCCCAGAACTTGTTATTTATACTAGAATTGAACTTGCAGGTGTTTCACACACAAATCAAATTATGGTTTTCCAATATGTGCTTTGAAATTGTAATAAGAAATCTTTGCTGATCAGCTTAAGGTCACCCAGAGTTCTCCCAGTAGATCCTGAAACATCTTCTGCCCATCCCTGCATTAAATTATTTGAGGAAAAGAGACATCTCTCACTGACTTTAGTGGAGACCTTTAAGGGAAAGCAGCCAAAGTTGCCTATGTAGAATCTAAATGAAACTATCACAGTGCATTTCATTGTCTTGGTTTTAAATGCAAAGTTTAAGCATAAGTCATCCTGATGACTTTCATAAACTGTTTCTTGGAAAACACCACATATTTATAATACAGTGTTAGTATTTTGCTGAGCAGACAACTACAGTACTACATAGTCTGAATAGTCTAGATCACCTTATCTCCAGTTTTTGCTTTTTCTGGAACAATTTGCATACTATCCTGAACATGCTTGATCTTGGCTGATCTCAGAAGCTAAGCAGCGTCAGACCTGGCTAGTACTTGGATAGGACACTGCCTGGGAATACTGGGTTTTGATTCCTGCACAGAAGGGGGTTGGACTAGATGACCCTCGGGGTCCCTTTCAGCTCTATGATTCTATGATTAATTTATTCTGACCAGAGTACTCTCAAAGTGGCTAACAATAAAGAAACAGCTAATAATAAATGCAATTCAAAACCAAAAGACACAAATAGCATGACAGATAATGAAAACATCCAACTTTAATATGCAGCTCTGTTTAGGAAAGTTTTTAATGACTGATGTTTTAATGTATTTTTAATTTTTTGTTTGAAGCTACCCAGAGTGGCTGGGGAATCCCAGCCAGATGGGCGAGGTATAAATAAATAAGTTATTATTTATTATTATTTTATTCTTAGGCTTGCATGAGAAACACTGTCTTCTCTTGATGGAGGAGGTTTAAAAGAGAACATCTCAAACCTTCCACAGGAGAGAATTCCAGAATGTGGGTACAGCCACAGGAAAAATTCTCTTGTGAGGCTGCAGTGGGTGGCCCTTCCATTAGATCTAAAATAACTTTTTATAATACAATAAAATAATTCTGTACTGATTACTGGTACCCATAACTATGGCAGTTGCCACAAACAGTGAAACTTGCATGGCCTTGTGAGTTTTCCAGGTTGAGAGAGAAGGCAGCTAATATTGGTAAGAATGGGTTGCCTGTTGATTATTTAAGCCTCTCCTCTGACTCGTAGCAAAGTGCACCTTTGTCTGCGCTTAAGCCAACCTGAGATTTTGGCAAGCTTAAGAGGTCACGTAGCTTTTAATTCCTTGCCCAGCAGCCGCTTTTCATCCCCCTTGGAATTCCCCCACCTACTCACTCATGACAGGTTGTGGCCCTGAGCAGTTTTTTCCACCTGTGCAATTCCCAGTTGATCAATGTCCTGAATCTGGCCTTGGCGTTGTTAACGTTGCTTTTGTGTGTCTCCAGAGGCTTGCCCTGATGTACAGAATGCAGGTAGCAAACGTTGACAAGTTTGAGGAGAAGTTGCGGGCAGCTGAGGAAGAGCTGAGCATTGACCTGAAGGACAGGATCCCCGTTTCCTACAAGCGCACTGGCTTCTTTGGAAAGTATGACATATTTAGAAGAAAGCTCCTCCACCATTGCAAGGCACTGTCTGCCCCACCCTCCATCTCCTGCTTTTCTCTCTCCACTCCACCATGCCCTCTGTGCTTCTTCCTCTTGCTTGCCATGGCTGTGTGTACAGTGTCTCCAAGCAGCCTTCCCTGACCTGACACTGTTCAGATGCTTTGGGCTACAACTGTCTTTAGCCTCAGATAACAGAGCTGTGCTGGCTTGGGCTGGCAGGAGTCGTAGTCCAAAACATCAGGAGGGTGCCAGCTTGGCAAAGCATGTCCTAAAAAGACTTGGTGACCTAGATTGGGGCACCAGCAGCCACCACAAAAAGCACAAATGTGTGAAACGCATGGCACACACCACTTTCTGCGGTTAGCCAGCTAGGAGGTGACTTTGCCTGCTTCAGAACTTAATTGTATGACTCAGCTCTGTGAGGTTTTCCATGGGAATAGCAAGGGAAGGGGCTGCGGATTGGGGCAACCAGAACCGAGCCTAAGCACCATCCATAGACTTACAAAAGTATTTCCTTGTGAAAAGTGTGTCAATCAATTTCCCCAGTGAATACTGCAGGGTGGCTTGGTGAGGATGGCAATGATCATAGTGTGGGGGATCCAATGAAGATAATGCCTTAACAGCCTGAGTGAGCCTCCCACACGGTATTATCTTTGGCTTATAAAAATAAACTCCCAAGCGTTTGCCCATTAAGATAACAGCCGACTGTACCTTTGGCGGACACTGACTCATAGGCCCCATGCTGAGCAGAAATGTTTTGCTAATCAAACCCCAAATGTCAATGTGAAGCAAGTGCTCCCATTAAAGGTATGGACTTTGTTATGCAGAACCCCACATCCTTTGTCACAAGGATTTTACAAAGGCTAAAGCTGTTAATACTGATGTAAAATCAGAATGGGAATTGATGCTGAGAACAGGAGGAGGGCAGAAGCTTCTAAAGATGCAGGAATGCTGGCTTGGAACGTTTGTTTCTCCTTAATGATGGCAAGAGCCAGCTCTTCTTGTGGTCTCCTTTCTGCAGCAGCAGCAGCTTTTATCCACAAAAAAACGATTTATGGAATCTTGTCATCTCTGGCTGAGGAGCTTCTCTTGTAATAAGAATGGAAGGAGGCCTATAAACCATTCTGTTCCAGGGCCAGGCTTGGCTTTCTGACTATGAAAAGAGTTTCATGGGCAAAACATTTCTGGGGTTGTGGGGAGGAAGGTTTTTTATTCACTCTCCCCATTGTGCTTGCTTTACTTTCAGAGCTGACAGGCAAACTAAATTATTGTCTGACTTACATAGGAAGCTGCCTTAAACTGAGTCACACCATCGGTCTAACTGGCAGCATCTCTCCAGGGTTTTAGGCAGGGGTCTTTTCCAGTCCTACCTATAGATGTCAGGAATTGAAACCTGGGACCTTCTGCATACAAAACAGATGCTCAGCCACTGAGCTGTGACACTTCCAGGAGCCAGGATGAAGAATGTCGGAAGTCCTCTCCATGGATCCCTTCAACATGAGCTGCTTTCTTTTTGATGCTTACCTTATTTTCCATTTGGAATGTAAACTTTGTAGAAGCTACCCTTGTGCTGCTTTCACTGTTGAATCTGTGCCTTAACCACCACATGTAATTATTTTTGGTGGTTTGTTTTTTTAAAAAATAACTTTTGCTTTTATCATTTGGCAATCCTGCATTATGAAAGGTTGGTTATTTACCTGAAAGTTGCAATTATTGAGAGTTGTGACTTGAATGAGGATGGTATTAAATCCTTTGGCCACCTCTAGCACTCCCAGCAGCCCACCACTTTCCCCACCTATGCCCACTGAATCTCAGACACCTGAGGACATTGTCCCACATGCTGGACTTGAGGCCTGCTTTCCATGACAGTGGCTCAGAGGAGCTGGTCTGAAGCACTTCACTGACTTGGGAAAGGGCCTAAGCTCATTGGTAGAGCAACTGCTTTGCATTTAGAAAGTTGTAGGTTCAGTCCCCACTGGTGTCTCCAGGTAGGGCTGGAAATGACCCTGCCTGAAACGCTGGAGAGATGTTCCTAGTCAGTGTAGACAATTGAGCTTGATGGGCTTATGGACTCTGAGTAAGGCATCTTCCTAGGTTTCCCTATGTTTCAATGGAGCAATCTGCCCAGAGTCAGAGACTCCCCCCAAAGTTTTATTGGAATTAATGCCAGCTGCACATTAACTCTTGACAGGGAGAGCACAGAAGATGCCTCTTTACTTTGCACCCAAAACTTATTGGGTTCTTAACCTGTTCTTTGATTTAGACAGGTTCCTTCCCCCCCGCAAAAAAGCTGTACTCCAGATGTTGCAAGACTACAGCTCCCATCATCCCTAACCTTTGGTCATGCTGGCTGATGGGAATTGCAGCTGGAGCGCCACAGGTTTCTCGTCCCTGCGTCTTGAAATGTTGCCATAGCTGCACTTCTGTCCCACAAATACAGTACTGACTATGTTTTTGTCTGTTCATAACCGATACAGCAGTTGCTTCAGCCTGACCCTGGTTTGCTGTTGTCTTTGCAGCGCCCTCTACGCCCTGGGGATGGCTGCTGTGGGTGTTGGCATCCTGTGGTACATCTTTCGCCTGGCCGGGATGGCAGGAAGGGAAGGAGGCTTCAGTGCCTTTGTAAGTAGCTCTCCCTCGTGCTTTGTTTTGGGTGGGCCTGGCTTCTTCTTCCCTCCCCCAGCAAAGTCAACAGCGGATGAGAATTAAGCCATGCCAAAGGCTGGGCGGCCCTGTGCTATGTCTTGCTGCTTTTCCTATCAGCTGACGGAACTTTACAGTATTTGGCCTCATGGGTGGGGTGGTGGAGGGGGGGCGTCCTCTGTCCCTCTAGGCTGGGAAGGCTGAACTCAGGGAATCTGCAGGGCAGTTCTCTGCTGTTTTCAGGGCTCACTAATGACTTGCAGCTGGGAATGGCATTTCTTTTGCTTTTGTCTTGCCAGCAAATCTCGCATGCAGCAGCGAACACAAATCCCTTGCTTTTAGCAAAATAACTTTTTTCAGTCTTTAAAGCTGCCTAAGCTTTTTGGACTGTGCTGTGAGCTGGCCCTCATACCTCCTGTCACATGCCTCCCTCCCAGCATCAGCCAAACCCCTGCTGCTCAGTCAGCTGAGGGGAAGGCTGGTGAATTCTGCCTGCCTGCCTGCCTGCTTGGGAGGGGCTGGGGGAGGTGGCAGTGGGCTGAAAAAAATGTTCTGCAGTTCAATAGCCCAGTCAGCTCTGCCCTACTCTCTTTACTTCATAGCTGTGGAAGTTCCCAAGGCTCCCTCTTTACTTCCTTTAGGTGGGCGACACCCCTAGCACTTTTATTGATGCACTTCCAAGCTTGTGGCCTGCTGTAAGCTTAGTTGAAAAGCCAACATTAGTAGCTGTTTTCAGCAAAGCATAATGAGCAGTTATGCAGAGGCTGTTTAGCTAAATTGTTGTTTTGTCTGTCGCTGCGGTTTAATGGAGGCTAGAATGCAATGCCTGTTGCTTTTGAGGTCCCTGTTGTTCTGTTTGCCCTCTTCTCCCCCTGCCACCATAAAAACAACCCGCCACCAAATCTCTTCTGAAAGCCAGGGAATTGAGCGGATCATGCTGCCATTTTGGTGGAGTGGTTGCCAGCCCGGCTAGCAAAGCTAAAATTACAAGAGAGGTGTTCTAGAGAGCTCCCTCTATCTGATTTCTTTGTCTGTAGATTCTTGGCTGGAGGGTGGCAGCATAATTGTTCGAGGCATCCCTCCAGCTTGCTACGAACAATAAAACCTAGATCAAGATAGCAGCTGAGTGAGTGGAACCACAGCCCATCTTACCTAAAGCAGAAAATAGAACAGAAAGGCAAATAAATGGTCTGGCCTGTGGAGGATGGCACATGGGCCCTGCCAAATGCAGCGTGAGCACTTCATTGCTCAGTGAACTGCTCTTCCTCCAAGCTCATAAGAATCAGGGTTTTGTATAACCCCTGCTTTTCTTTATTCGGCCATATCTTTTTCTCTCTCTCTCTCCCCTCCACCCTGCCCACCCCTCAACAGAGTCAGCTGAAGATGGCCCGCTTCACTATTGTGCATGGCAAATCTGGGAAAGGGATCAGCTTCAAGGATGTAGCAGGAATGCACGAGGCCAAAATGGAGATCAAGGAATTTGTGGATTATCTGAAGGTAAGACAAGTGCTGGCAAGTGCAGCTGGGAAGTTGGGAATGGGAGGGATTGAGCGGGCAATCCTGTGAATCCAGTAATGCAGGTGTGAGGAACCTTTGGCCCTCCAGGTGTTGTGGCACTACAACTCCCATCATCTATTGGCTATGCTTGCTTTATTTACCCTGTGCAGGAATGTTGTGGGACCTTTTATTTGTAGTGTATTTGTGTGTGTTTTTTTTGGTCACACTTGCCCCAGGATTCTTGGGGATAGGGGTATCCTTTCTCAAATAGCACTCTTTTCATGATGCCTTTTCCATCACACTACTGTATTAGCTATAGGCCTCATGAGTAGTAGTGGATCTGATTCTTTGTGGTGGAGGGGCAGAGGGCCTGTCTCTGAGCAAGGGGTGTGGTGCAGCTGAACGGGTAACCATTTTGTCTGCCCAGCCACTAAGGGACAGGAGGGGGGTTTCTTTTTGCATGCTGTCATACATGTGGGAAAGAACATCAGTGGAAGTTTGTGATTTGCTTCCTCCAGGAGAAGATGCAGAATGAGTGTGCAGCTTAAAAAAAGTTTTTTCTCCTACCACTCCTAGAGCCCAGATCGTTACCTACAGCTTGGTGCTAAAGTTCCCAAAGGTGCCCTGTTGCTTGGACCACCAGGCTGTGGCAAGACCTTGTTGGCAAAAGCTGTTGCTACTGAGGCCCAGGTGCCATTCCTGGCGATAGCTGGCTCTGAGTTTGTGGAGGTGATAGGAGGTAAGTCCTGGGGCGGGGAAGCTGGATTCACTTAGAGGTGGTGTGTGTATTTTTTATTTTTTTTAAATCTTTGCTTCTTCAGCAGTCAGCTTTGATTTATTTAACAGAGCCAGCTAGGTGTGAGACATTGTACAGAAGGAATGTGGTCCTTGCAATCTGTTTCTGTGGAGCAGAACTTGACTCAGGGCTCTCAACCCCCAGGAAGGTGGCCTGAGCAAGATTCCAGGCATCCACTCAAGGGGAAATGCAGTAGCTGAATAGGGATGGTGTATATCTGGTAAATGTAAACACCTTCCCTCCCTAGCCCACTACAGCTTCCTTTCCACAGTTGATCAAAAGGCAGAGGGTTCTCTCTCTTTGGTGAGGGCTGGAAGGAGAACTCTGTGGGAGCCTGCTCAGCTTTCCCCTGAAACAAAACACAAAAAAGTGTGTTCCTGTGGGCTTAATGAAAATGTGGCTTACCAGGAAGAAAGCTTTGTTCTCAGTTAGTTTATTTGTAGGAAACTTTGAAGCTCTCTCACAGAGACGGCTGTTTGTGTCCTGGGGCAGTACGACATTTTCACTGACTGATCTAATACATATATATATAGAGAGAGAGTGCTCCCCTCTTGACACCAATTCTGCTGCTCTTCCTTTCTTCCACTCTGCTCAACGTCTGACCCTGGAACTTTCTAACTGAGACACCCAGTTCTGAATGGAGAGCAGCAGAAAATCCTTTTGGAGCAGCCAACCTATTCCAGTCAAAGGTGCCTTGGAAAAAAAAGTTGGGGGCTTCTTGTTTCCTGGTCTGCTGTTAGGCAGCAAATATCCTCCTAGTTCGATTTGGCTTCTTGTTGCTGCTGCGATCTCTGCTGGCACCTGAAACCAGGCAGCCCTCTGATAACCTACAACATAATAGCATATTTGAGCCCTGCTGGATCAGGTCAATGGCTCATCTAGTTCAGTATCCTGTTCTCACAGTGACCAACTAAATGCCTATGGGAAGCCTGCAAGTGGGATTCAGGCACCAGAGCACCTAGGATTTCCAGCAACTTTTATTAGGGCACTGTAGGCCTGTTGCACAAAGCACAAACAGCAGCCTTGGGACACATTTAAGATTCACCCTGGCGGAAGCTTGCGAGGGCCCAAATTCAGGAAGCAGATTCATGGAGCTAGCTATTAGAATGAATTTGTTCTCTCTTCTCCTTCCCCCCTCCCCCTGCTCCCTTCTGTAGGACTTGGGGCTGCTCGTGTGCGGAGCCTCTTCAAAGAAGCCCGAGCCCGTGCACCCTGCATCGTCTACATTGATGAAATTGATGCTGTGGGGAAGAAACGCTCCACAAACATGTCTGGCTTCTCCAACACGGAGGAAGAGCAAACCTTAAACCAGCTGCTAGTAGAAATGGATGGTCAGTAGCTCAGGCACATTCTCCAGGCTTGCTTTCTTCCTTGGCTTGTGGTCAGAAATATTTCCCCTTTCTACACTCCAGGAGGAAAACTCTCCTCCTACTGTTGCCATGGTATTACTCACAGAAGATGGCAGCTCAAGCATGCCCCCACCCGCTCCCTGCCTTTCCCCTCCTTTTTTCCTTCATTGCTAAGCTTCTCTCTGTTGCCCAAGTACTCCCAGATTCTCCAAAGAGTTCCAAACTCTCCTTGTCACACTTGATGTTTCCGCTCCCCCTCACTTTCCAGTTTGACTTCGACCTGCATCCAGAAAGGGAGGGTCACAGTTGTAGGTTACAGGCAGGCCACTCCAATTAAGATTAGTTACATGTGGTAACCAATGATATAACTGTAATAAGTGCATAAAATCTTTCCCGAGATGGGTAGGTTTAAAGCCTGTTTACTTGGGAAAAGAAAGATTGGTTGCAGAGAGGCAGAAGCAAATACAGTGAGTTCCTTCTGCTCTTGTCTAACTCTGCCTTCAGTCCTTCAGCCAGTGCAATCCTACCCCCACCCCCACCCCCGGGTAAGGAAGAGCAAAACTTTGACCACTCCCACTGCACTCCTCTCCCAGCCCTGCCTACTGCCTTTCGGACCTGGCAGGAAGAAGCAAGATAGATTTTTGTTTGGTTGCTAGGTTTCTTTTGGTTGCTTATTGCATGCCTTGTGTGTTACTGCTATCACTGGGTCTCTTGTTAGGGACTCAAGGTATTGAAACTGGACCCATTGGTGGCTTCTTAACTCTCTGAAATGTACCACCTGGCTGGTTTTTCGCTTGTGTGCACAAGTGTGTGCACGTATATGTTTGTAGCTCTAGAATTTCCTGTTCCCTAAGCTCTCTTGAGGAAAATATTTTCAGGTACTCCCTAGGGCAGGGATAAGGAACCCGTGGCCCTCCAGATTATGTTGGACACTAACTGCCATCAGTCCTAGCCAGCATGGTCAATGGACAGAAATGATATCCAGCAACATCTAGAGCTGCACAGGATCCCCAACCCTGCCTGAAATAATTACAACATTTAGGGGGAGGCCGATGCTAAGAAGCACAAAGTGATGCTGGAAAGGTGGCCCAAGACCTCAAGTCTTAGCTAGCCTTTTGCTTCAGCTGGTGGCTGTCTGGGAGAAGGCTTCTTCAGAAGTGCCATGGCTGGGAGCCAGCAGAAGCTTCATCTGGCCCGAGCATAGCCGTCTGCGGTGTGCTTGACAGGCCCAGCCAGCATCTTGCTTTGTCTCTAATGTTGATGCAGCCACTCTGTACTGTTAGTGTAGCTGAAACTAGATGAGTGAGGTTGAAACGATGTGCTTTTTTTTTAAAAAAAAGTCTCCGCTAAAGCACAAAAGCACCCTCTTTTGCTTCATGCTGGCTGATCAGAATGAACCGAGCTGAACTAAGGAACATGAGGAAACCAATTCCTGTGACAAACAGTTGAAAGAGCCAGGTATGTTCAGCTTGGGGAAGGGAAAGTTAGGGTAAGACATGATTGCAGTCTTAAAATATAGGAAGGGCTGTCATTCAGGAGAGCATGGAGCAGACTTGCTCTCTTTTCCTCCAAGGGTGAGGAGGTCTAGAATGAATGGGCAAAAAGTACAGAGATGCAGATTTCAGCTGAACTTTAGGAGAAAGTTCTGAACGGCAAGAGCTGTTTGACAACAGAACAGACTCTGCCTTGGCAGACTGTCCTTCTCTGAGCGTATTGAATTACAGCCTGGGTGGCCACCTGTCAGGAATGTTGTGCTTGCATTCTGCATTGCAGGTCCTGGATTGAGCCAGAGGGGGACTAGTTGACCTCTAAGGCCCCTTCCATCACAAAGATTATATGAAGAGTGTGTGTATGTGTGCACATGCTCACATGCAATATTAACTCTGCCATACAGCTTTGAGCATGATTGGTCCATACTCCATGCACATACTGATCTTTGGGTCTACTAAATCTTGGATTTGAGCCTTGCTTTTTCCAAAAATTGAATAGTTATCCACCAGATGGTCAGAAATCTCCCTTCTCCCAGCTAAAGTGTGCAAGCAGTCGACCACTCTCCATCCCTGAATAGAAGGTTGCTTGCTTTGTTCAATTTGCCATACTTTGTGTGGAAACCGAAGTGTATGCATATCCCAGTAGGCTGAGAGAGCCTGGGTAGTTGTGTAACACAGAGAGCACCTGTTAGATCCAGAATTGCTTCCTTTCATTCTGCCCTTTGTGCCCTGGGAGTGGGGGAGGCAGCTCCTCTCCAGGAGTCTTGTTGCTTTAATCACACTCCGTTGCCAGTTCAGTCATGCTGAAGCTAGGGGTGTTGATTTGGGGGAGGGTGGAGAATAGATTGACAAGGGGTCACAGGATTATAAAAGGCTCAGTCTGGAGCCTTGGACTCCCAGGCCTTGCTCTGACTGTGTGTCTTTGGCGAGCACTGGAAAGCTTGTGTTGTTTGGTGATGGATCTGCTGGTTGTCTGATCTATTTTGGGAGCGCTTCTTCCCAGGAGCAAAGCAGCTAATGTTCTGCTTGCACTAATCTTGCCATAGGAATGAAGCTGCTTAGCCCACGTGACTGACTCCCAGCGCCTCTCTTTCCTTCCTTCTTGCCTTGCAAAATACCCTGACAGACTGATGCACAGTTGTGCTTCGTTGTCTTCTGGAATTTGCCTCCACAGCATCCCGCAAGGAGGCAGAAGTGAGGCTCATTAGGTAGCAGCATGCAGTAGGAGAGTGGACCTCTGAGTCATCTGGAGGATAAATCCCTTGGGTGGGCTATTGTGCTCATCTCTTGGGCAGCGTGGGGAAAACATGCCCCTGCTGCCCCCACTCTAAGGCAGCTTTGCAGCAGTGTGTGCTTCTGCAGTTCAAGCAAGGAAGAAGCCTAGCTATATCTGCCTCATGCCAAGAGCTTCCTGTGTAGCTTTGTATTTGGCTGGCTGCATTGCCCCACAGCTGTGGTCATGCCATTTAAAGATGCAGTTATGGCAAATGCACGCTACCACTAAAATGTTATCTTCAGTATACTGACAACTGCCAGAATGCAAACTGTTAACATAATTGTGAGAGAAGTTGCATCAATGGATTAACAAAGAAGTTGTATGAATGCTGGTCACATTTCAGTCTGGTGGGCTTTAGTATCTTCTGCAATTCAGGGATTGGAATTGTAAGGACAGGACAATTAAATATATATATATTTCTCTGTGTTATTAGTTGTATAAAATGTGCAATAAGCAATTTAAAGGAGGAAATTGTGTCCAGATCTCTAGCGTTCTGGCATTTATATAATCCACGTAAGTCAATTTTTGCTAGATAGGTCCACAAGCACATGCTTCATTGCAGCCTCCCCCCCCCCCCCGCCCATGACCTTGCATATTAAAGCATGTTTGTGAACATTTGACCTCTCATGCAGGGAAATCTCTCTCTGGAGCTCCTTGCACAGGTGGCACATTCCATTCACTTCTGCTCTTCACATTTTTCTCTGTTGCAGGCATGGGGACCACTGATCACGTCATAGTGCTAGCATCCACCAACCGGGCAGATATCTTGGACAATGCTCTCATGAGACCTGGGAGGCTTGACCGCCACATTTTTATTGATCTGCCTACTCTGCAGGTATTATTTGGACCCACCTCTGCTGTGACTCTTGGATTCTGTGGTTAAGGTATTGGGCAGTGGCAAAGGCTAGGCAGTGGATAGTGAACACTTGTCTTCTTTAGTATTTGATTCACAAGTGGTGCACTCAATCCCAGGAACTGGATTCACTCCATTGTTGGTTTTCTGCTATAAGGGTGTTTCTGTTGCTTCCTTTGGAGCTCTAGCAGAATCTCGGTTTAGTGAATGGTGTGTTCAAATTGCAGGCCTACATGAGCTTAGTAAACCTATAAAACCAGGTCTGCTGGGTTTATGCTGAGCCACAGTTGGAAGAGCATGAACCATAAAGTTCAGTACTGTAGTCAGTGTCAATTGGACAGTCAGGAACCGTGAGGATTGCCACACAAGGTTACTTAAAATAATAACAATAACAATAACAATAATAACAACTTTTGTGCTAAGGAAAGGAACTGATTACGTGAGAGGCACCTTTTGGGAGTACTCCAGTAATAGTTCTCAGAACATGACCATTGTGCCTTTGTTGTGGCGCTTTTAAGGAAAGGACCAAATGCTTTCATTCAGATTTGCGTGTGTAGATGGATGCAGAATCACACAGTATGAATTTGTGCATTTAGAACTCTTAAGGCAGGCTTGGCCTGACTTCAGTCTTGCATGGTTTGCTTTTTAAAAACACACACACAACTGAAATCTCTGTGGTT